>NC_046159.1:126897074-127233676 GCF_011064425.1 Rattus rattus
ACTAGTGAGTAAAGAGCCCTCTGGACCAAATCACCCCTTCAAGGTCTGATGTCTTAACACTGTCATTGGAGGAAAGTTTCCAACAAACAAACCTTGCAGACACGTTCAATCTGTCTTGAAGTATGCCGATTATTTTTAACATAACTCCTACACCAACTTTGATGATTAGACTAGCCTCTCAGCTTGTTTCCCTGTGTAGAATATCTTCTAACCATAACCACCATCAGAACGTGACCTTCCTCTACATAATAACCATCATTTCTTCATTTTATTCAAAGTAGTATTTAAAAAATTAAAATTATACTTAATGTATGACCCTACTTACTCTGCCATCTATCATGCTACCAATAACCTTCTGACCCCATTTTGTCGTCATCATTATTTACATTCCAGTCATTGCCTCTCCTCTTGGTCCCCCCTACACAGTTCCTCAGCTCATTGTTCCTCCCCCTTGCCTCTGAGATGGTGCCTGCAGATTGATGTCTATATGCAGGTGAGGGCTGGCACAAGTTAGGTCAATGCCCACGATTGGACAGTAAAAAGTAAGGCGGGGACAAAGTTTTGGTAAGTCCAGAGATAAGAGGAAGAAAGGAGCAGAATGGAACATGGAAACTGAAGGACAACCAGGATCCTGGTGGTCTTACATGGCCATAGATAGTTATGAATATTTCTTCAGGGGTGGATTTCTATAGGTAAATTTATCTTATCTAGGTGGACAGTTTATATCTTTATCAATTGGTTGTGAGTTATTGTGTGGGTGTATTGGGATTGAGAATTTAACCTATAAATCTGATTGTAAATTACAGCTTATTGAGTCTTGATTTTACCAGGTTGTTGGGAGTTTATTCTATAACTACTAGGGGAAGTTTCTGGGAGTGTAGGCAGAGTCTGCAGCAGGAAGCTGCAATAGGCCAGCCACTACTGGACCTCTAGTGTCCTGATTTTATCGGATTGCTGGCTGGGACCAGAGAGTTCCTGGCTAGCTAGCCAGGAGAAGGCTGGGACCAGAGAGTTCACATATATGTATTCATATGAGGAGAATATATATATATATATATATATATATGTGTGTGTGTGTGTGTGTGTGTGTGTGTATGTATATATATATATATCTTTATATATGTGTACATATATAAAATAATTTTTGTTCTGCAATATATTATGTTCATGGTTTCTAATCCCAATCTCCTCCAACCCAATTTTATATCTTTTCTACACCCCCTTTCTTTAGTAAAACAAACAAGCAGGTGAATAGATAAGACCAAATAAACCAGAATTTTAAAAAAAAAGCAAACAAACAAACAGAAAAACCACAAGAAACACCCATACAGACAAAATGAAAAACAGAAGGGAAAACAAAACAAAAAACCCTCACAAAAATCGAAATCTATAATATATAAGCCAAAGACCAGTAAGAAAAATAAATTCCCAAAGCAATATAAGGTTTTTTAAAAAAGTCTACAAAAATACCAATGAGTTCATTTTGTGTTGAGCATTTACTGATGAAGATGAGACCTACCCTTAACTATGATTAATATACCCACTGAGACTCCATTGGACAAAACTAATCTCTCCTTTGCAAGCAGATGTCAATTGCAAATAACCTTTTGCAAAACATCCACTTTCTCCTTTCAGTGTTGGGACCCCATTTGACTTGAACCTGTTTAGGCCCTGGCTCATTGCCAACACATCTATGAGTTAATATGTGTATCAGTCCTGTTGTGCCTGAAAGACATTATTCCATTGGTTGGTCCAACCTATCAGCCTCTTACAAATTTTCCGACTCCTTTTTAAACATCTTCCTGATCTGTGAGAGGAGAGGAGGGGTTTGATGAAGAAACCCCTTTTAGGACTAAGTGATCCAAAGGCTTTCCCTCTCTGCACATTGTCTACTTGTGAGTCTCTGGGTTAGCTACCAGAGAAGAGAAAACTTCTCTGATGAAGGTTGAATGAGGCTTTGATCTTCGGGTGTAGTAAAAGGAGTCATTTTATTATTATGTTCATTTAGCAGAACAATAACATTTAGTTTTCCACTAGGCCCATCGCCCATCTACATCTCAGGATCTTGACCACTCCATCAGTGTCAGGCATAGGCTCCATCTCATGAAGTGTGCCTTAAATCTAACCGAATAGTAGTTTCTTCTACAACTTTTGTGAAACTATTGAACTAGCGTATCATGCAGTCATGTCACTACTGTAGATGGCTGGCAGTTCCCATTCTCTTCTGGTAGCATTTAGAGTACCTTCCAGTGCCATAAACATTAGTCAGTATGGACAAAGGTTCTAGCTAGGCACCACCTTGACATCATTGTTCAGTGAGATATGTAACTGTTGTATTTGGCAATAGGGCCTTGCTGTCAGTTTGTGAAGAGCAACATATTTGGAGTTTCCATTGGGCACTTTAAGCCCAAGACTCAACCAGATGCAATCCATTCTTAGTAATGGAGGGCTTTGTGGCAAAAGATATCTAGTTGGGGAATTGTCTCCCCTGTTATTTGGTTGGTAGCTCCATTTATATTTCTTTCATATATACATATGTTTTAAGAAGCTTCTACAATAGTAGAATCGCCTATTGAAGGATTCACAGCTAACATCCTCTTATAAGAGAATATATACATTACTTGTCTTTGGAGGTCTGGGATTATATCATTCAGAATAATTTTTCTAGGTTCATCCAATTACCTGAAAATTTAATAATTGTGTTTTCCTTTAACAACTGCTAACATCAACATAAGCAGAGGGAAACTCTCAAAATATTTCCACTAAAATCAGAAACAAGGTTTCCTATTCTTCCCATACCTATTCAATTTATTTCCTAAAGTCTTAGCTAGAGCATTAAAACAACTGAAGGAAAAGAAAGTGATAGAAATAGGAAAGGAATAAGTCAAAGTAAAACAAAAGGAATAAGTCTGTTTGCAGATGCTATGGTTTTATGCATAAAATACCCTAAAACCTGCACCAAGGAACTTCTATAGCTGATAAACACTTTCACCAAAGTAACAGAATACAAAATCAACACTCAAAAATCAGTAGCCCTCACATATACAAATGATAGGTTGAGAAAGAAATATGGGAGATTATACCTTTCCTAATAGTCCTCCTCCCCCCAAACAAGGAAAAGTATAATGTGATAATCATAACCAAGACAATGAAACATTTGTGTAATAAAAAGTGGAGAAAAACATTGATAAGTGGCTATTAGCCCAAATGCTTGAATTACCCTAGATGCACAGAACACATGAAACTCAAGGAGGATGACCAAAATGCGAATGCTTCACTCCTTCTTTAAAAGGGGAACAAGAATATCCTTGGCAGGGAATAGGGAGGCAAAGTTTAGAACAGAGGCAGAAGGAACACCCATTCAGAGCCTGCCCCACATGTGGCCCATACATATACAGCCACCCAATTAGATAAGATGGATGAAGCAAAGAAGTGCAGGACAACAGGAACCAGATGTAGATCTCTCCTGAGAGACACACCCAGAATGCAGCAAATACATAGGCGAATGCCAGCAGCAAACCACTGATCTGAGAACGGGACCCCCGTTGAAGGAATCAAAGAAAGAACTGGAAGAGCTTGAAGGGGCTCGAGACCCCATATGAACAACAATGCCAACCAACCAGAGCTTCCAGGGACTAAGCCACTACCCAAAGACTATACATGGACTGACCCTGGGCTCCAACCACATAGGTAGCAATGAAATAGCGTAGTAAGAGCCCCGGGGGAAGGGGAAGCCCTTGGTCCTGCTAAGACTGAACCCCCAGTGAACATGATGGTTGGGGGGAGGGGGGTAATGGGGGGAGGATGGGGAGGGGAAGCCCATATAGAAGGGGAGGGGAGGGGTTAGGGGATGTTGGCCAGGAAACCCGGAAGAGGGATAACAATCGAAATGTAAATAAGAAGTACTCAAGTTAATAGAGAAAAAAAAAGAAAGAAAAAAAGTGGAGAAAAAGACTGAAGAAGACATCAGAAGATGGAAAGATCTCCCATGTTCATCATTGGTAGGATTAAGATAGTGAAAATTGTCAACCTATCAAAAGCAATCTACAGATTCAATGCATTCTGTAAAAGTAACTTTTATTCTCCAGAAGTAGTTGTTGTCTTACAGACTTACTGATAAATAAACTTATCCTATTGAGCTGGACTGACTGGTTGAACTCATGTTTGGGCCCAAATTCTTTAAGCTGGCTGAATCAAACTGGCTTCTCTCAGCTTCTGAATGAATTGCTATGCTTGACCTCAAACTAACAGGCAATCCATTCTAATCTTCTGGCTCCCCTTATTCTCTGGTTTACTCAGTCTTCACCTACAACTTGTCTCCAAACTATCCCAGTAAAACTGCCTCCTCTCAGTCTCTCTGCCCTACTGTCTGTGGGTCTTTATGTCTCTGCCTCTCTGCCTCTCTCTCTGCCTCTGCCTCTGCCTCTGCCCCTTCCCTCTGTCCTCTGCCTTCTGCCCTCTGTCCCTTCCCTTTCCCTCTGCCCCTCCCTCTCCCTCTGCTCCTCCCTCTGCCCTTTTCCTCTCCCTCTTCCTCTCCCTCTCCCTCTTTCTGCATTGACCTCTTAAGTAGCCTCTGTTTCCTGTGCTTCTCCCTTGAGAGTTGGGCATATTCCATACTCATTCTGTCAAATCATTCTCTGGTTTGTTACTTTGTCATTAAACATTTGCTACTTCCTTCAACAAAATAACCTTACCTTCACTGTTAGGCAGTAACTGTACTAAGAGTGTGTCTGTATTCCAGCTGGAATTAAAAGCGTGTCATTCCAGCCAGAACACACAGACCTAGAAGGTCCTTGGATGTGACTTCTTGATGGAGCGTCATGTTGCTAGGTTAGAATCCCTCTACTGAAATCTGTATCAAAATTCCAAAACAATTCTTCACAGAAACTGAGGGGATAACTTTCAATTTCATTTGGAAAGTTAAAACAGTCCTGAATAATTGAAGAACTGCTGAAGGTACCATTATCACTGACATCAAGATATACTACAGAACTACAGTAACACAGTGTTTTATTAGTCTTAGGTAAAAATTGTGTCATCATAAAAAGAAGACCCAGAAATAACTCCCCACACCTATAGAAACCTGATCTTTGATCAAGAATCTAGAAATATGCTCACTGAACAAAAATGATAGTGTCTTCAACAAATGATGCTGGTTGAATTGCATGGTTGCATGTAGAAGAATCTACCCATACTTATCACCCTGCACAAAACTAAACTCCAAATAGATCAAAGGCTAAATACCACATGTCTGAAAGAAGAGAAAGTGGGAGACCGATTCTTGAACTCATTGGCTCAGGTAAAGGCTTCCTGAACAGTACACCAATAGCACAGGCATTAAGATAAACTATTAATAAACTGGGAACTCGGGAAACTTAAAAGCTTCTGTATGATAAAGGATACCATCATTTGGACAAAGTGGTAGGCTGTGGAATGGGAAAATATTTTTTACCAACTCTACATATGATAGAAGACTAATATCAAGAAATTTGGTAGGAATTAAAAAACAGACATCAAGAAAACAAATAACCCAGTTAATAGTGAAAACAAAAAAAATTAAACAAAGGGTTGACAAAATATGAAACACAAATGACTGAGAAACCCACAAGAGATATTTTCAACATCCATAGTCATCAAGGAAATGCAAATTAAAACTACTTTGAGATTTCATCTTATACCAATCAGAATGGCTAAGATCAATAAAGCAAGTGACAGCTGATGCCGGTGAGGATATGGGGAAAGCTAAACACTTATCCATTGTGGTGGGAGTGCACATTTGTATGATCACAATGGAAATTAGTGTGGTGGTTCCCCAGGAAGCTGGGAATAGCTCTACCTCAGCTATACAAAAGAGTGTTCATTCCACAGTAGAGATACTCGTTTATTCATGTTCACTGCTGCTCTGTTCACAAGCATGAGTAACTGGAAATATTCTAGATGTACATCAACAGATGAATGGATAATGAAAATTAGGATACCTATACATAATGGAATATTATCCAGTCACTAAAAATGGAATTAGGAGGTTAAATACTTTGGTCTGTTTTATATTTTAGATCTCCTTGACAGTTAAGACGGTTCACAGTTTGTGTTTAATAAATATTTCTTGGAAAAAACAGTTTATCAAGCTATAGAATGACATATGTGGACTCAGTCAATGGCTACCGAGAATCTGAAAAAAAAAAAAAAGATAACAAAAGGCTTATAAAAAGACTGATGTTTTCCACTACTTTTTCCAGTTGATAATTTTTAAACAGATTTTTTGTTTGTTTCCAGATAGATCTTTATGTTTTCACTAAGAGTATCTCCTATTCTAGATGTTTAATGCTGTTGATTTTAATTTATTTCACATTTAAACCAAGATGAATATGAACTAAGAAAACATATATTGGCCTAAGTAAAACCCATTGACTTTTTTGTTTATTTTTTTAAATTATTTTATTTATTTACATTCCAAAAGTTGTCTTCTCTGCCTGGTCCCTCTCCCCAAGCTCTTCACCTTCTTTCCCCTGCCTCTAAGAGGGAGCTCCTCTACCAGCCCACTTACCCTTTCCTCACCTATACCTGCATCCTTTCTCCCTGGGGCATCAAGTTTCCACAGAATTAAGGGTATCCTTTACCTCAGAGACTGGACAAGGCAGTCCTCAGCTCTGGGTCCACGGATAAGTCCATGTATGCTCCTCAGCTTTTGGCTTAGTCTCTGGGAGCTCTGCGGGGTTCCACCCAGTCAACACTGTTGTACTTCCTATGGGATTGAAATCTTCTTCCCCCAACTCCTCCATATGGGTCCCCGACCTCAATGGTTGGCTTTAAGTGTCTGCTCATGTATCAATCGTATGTTCGTAGAGCCTCTCAGAAGACAGCCATGGCAGGCTCCTGTCTTCAAGTACATCATGGCCTCAGCAATCGTGTCAAGGTTTGGTGCGTGTGAGTGGGATGGATCCCAAGTTGGTCCGATCTCTGGATGGCCTTTCTTTCAGTCTTCTCCACGTTTGTTCCTGCACTTCTTTACACAGGAACAATTCTGGGTTAAAATTTTTGAAGATAGGTGGGTGGTCCCCTGCCTCAACTGGGGGCCTTGTCTACTCCACTGGATGTGGTTCCTTCAGGCTCCATCTTCCCCGTGTTGGGCATTTTTTAGAAAGAAAAAAGTCTCTAGAGTAGAAACAGCATAGTCATCACTGCTGAAAGCCTTTCCATTTCCTTTGTTCTAGCTTTCCTTTTCTTTTTAAGTTATAAAATCACTGGATACTCAAAACACATGATAAACTTTATATATGTTTGCAAATCTTTTAATAGTTTGCCAGTATGCTATAATAGTCATTATTAATGATGTCCTTAAAAATGCTCAACTATAGCATTCAGAAACCTGTGTGTGCATGTGCACGGGGGCGGGGAAGCAATGGGAACTGAACTCGGGTTTGTGAAGCTAAGCAATTGCTCTGTTATTGTGCTATACTCGAATATTGAACACTTGTAACATTTGCTTTTTGATATAAAAGAATTATATTAGGTGCCTATTCATAAATGTATTTTAACATTTTACTATTTTTCCTGGCAACTATTGATTCTTTTATTCTAGGATGATTGATAGAATTTATCTTTCTGGGAAATCTCTACTTTCTTAGTTTTGTTGATGGAAGGAAGAAAAGACAGGTAGAAGGTTATAAGATGGCACCTCGTATCAGAATAAAATAGTGATAACAGGTAAAAGTTTTGAACTATATATGTATATGTTTGTGTACACAAAGATGCATATATATACACATATGTTTCTTCAATTATTGCTATTACACATTTCTTTCTTCTTTCTTTAAAAAGAAATAAATAAAATGAATCATTCCCAAAGGTCTAACATAACTAAAAAGTTTAGGTCCTGAATCCAAAAAAAATTGACATCAGAGTTCATGCCCTGAACCATTTAGACCTACTTCAAAATGTGATCGCTAGGAAATAAGAACCTGAGTGTAAAAGGTATAGTATGTCTTTAGTATTTCTCAAGATATAATCTATTATAGTTAACCTAGTCTTAAAGAAAAACTTCTGAAAGTCCTGTCACACAGGCCTAAGACGAAATAAGAAAATTTGATAAAAGCTTACCCACTAGCATCAATTGGGTTAAATGATGCTACCGGTTTCAGCATACAGACAAGGAGACTGCCTTTTACACCACAGCCGTATGACTAAGAGGTTTGCTACCTAGGTTTGCTACCTCATAGCATTCATAACAATGTTCCACCCACTCTGATTAACATTATGGCTCTGACTGGAAATCTTGATATGCTGGTCATCTCTTTATGTTGTAAGAAGCACTGAATTAACCTATGCCTGATGCTGAAAGAATGGTTCTATGAATGAATGACAAAGAGCTGGGAAAATTTATCTTAAATCCTATTCCATGCCATTGTTTTTCATCCTTCAAAGGCAAGAATTGTATACTTTATAATAGATAGGATAGAAAGATAGAAAAAATTATGGAATTGTAAGAGGGGAAAAGACCCCTTACTCAGGAACTTGGTTTGATCCTATTGCTAAATAAAAAGTAATCTCAATAGGTAGAGTGAGGGGGAGACCTGGGAGGGGGAAAGGAGGAGGAGAAGATAAGGGGCGGGAAGGAGGGGGAGCAGTATCAGGTACTGGAGGGGACAGGAGAGAGGTACAGAGGGTCAGGAAATTGAATGAAAATATGTAGTAGTGGGGAATGAGAAACTGGGGATAGCCAGTGGAGGGTCCCAGACTAGAGAGAAGCAAGAACCCAGGAACCAGCGGCTCCCAGGAACCAACGGGGATGACTTTAGCCTAAATGAGCAGCAAAGGGGACACAGAACCAGTAGAGAACACCTCTAGTAAATAGGCATGGCCCCAGGTCGAGGGATGGGGCCATCCATCCATCTCAAAGTTTTAAACCCAGAAATGTTCCTGTCCAAAGGAAAGATAGGGACAAAAAATGGAGCAGAGACAGAAGGACCACCCTACCTGGGAATCCATCCTGTCTGCAGACATCAAACCCCCAAACTGTTGCTGTTGCCAAGAGGTGCTTGCTGACAGGAACCTGGTATGGCTATTCCTTAGGAGATTCTGCCAGCAACTGACTAATGCAGATGTGGATGCTTGGAGCCAACCATCAGACTAAGCTCAGGAACCCCGGTGGGGGAGCTGGCAGAAAGACTGGGGGAGTTGAGGGTAATTGCAACCACATAGGAAGAACAATGTAGGCTGGCCTGACCACCCACTGCTCCCACGGACTAGACCACCAACCAAGGAGTGTACATGGAGGGATCCATGGCTCCGGATACACATGAAGCAGAGGATTACCTTGCCTGACGTCAATGGGAGGGGAGGGCCCTGGTCCTGTGGACGTTTGACGCCCTAGAGTAGGGAGATGCTGAAAAGGTGGGGTGGGAGAGGGTGAGTGAGTGAGGGAGCATCCTCATAGAGGCAAAGGGAAGGGATGCTGTGGGATGGGAGTTTGTGGAGAGGTAATCAGGAAGTGAGAGATCATTTGTGATGTAAACAAATGGAATGATTAATAAAAAAGAAAGGAAGGAAGAAAAAGAAATAAAAAAAGAATTCACCATCATCAACCCGTGGGCTGTTAACAAAGAAATAATATGATTTCATACATATTTTGGGTTGAAGTAACAAGGAGCCAGGCTTAAGTCCTGGATGTATATATGACCTTGGGCAGGGCCCATTCCTTTGCTCAGGCATTGTCTGAGAAGCTCAAACAGGATTGTCAACTTCATTTACAGAAAAGATCTCCTGACTTCCTGCTTCACTGTGTTTTGGACTTCCCCTAATCAACTATGATTCTGTCAGGTGCCTTATAAAACCACCCAGGGATAATTTAGCTTCTGTATCTACCCACAATACTACTGGAAACATGGCAACAAGCATCTCTTTCTTAGAAAAGACTGTACCCATAGGCTAGGCAGCACATCTAGCTTGCTTTCTGAATCTCTCTCCTCTCTTAACCAATGTCCTTAAGAATATACTGAAATATCTTTATTAAATCTCAGTTCTGTTTCATACATCCTAGCCCTGACATTTTTTTCTTGTTTGAAGCCAAGATTACTAGTTGGGCTTAAACTGAAATCTCTAAACATTCTGGGGAGCTCCTTCTCTACAGAGAAGAGCTATGCTTCTTGCTTATGTGGTCCACACTAACGACAGTAACTTTTTATTTTAAGCACACATCCTCAGTAATGATACATTGCAAACTTACTTGTTCTAAACTGGACAAAAATTTGCTTATTTTTCCCTCTGACATCCTATATTCAAGTGTCTTAAACTTTAAAACAAAATGTATAGTATGAATGTATGTATGTATGTATATATGTATGTGGGTATATGTGTGCACATGTGTGTAAAAGCCTGAAATTGACATTTGGTGTCTTTCTGGATCATGTTTCATTAATGTTCTGAGGCAAGATTTCTCACTGAGCCTGGATCAGGTCTAGTTTAATAGCGTGCCCCAGAGATCCCTCATTTCTACTCTATGAGTACTAATACTATGCTGGGACTCCAAACTTGCTAAACTTATATGTAGGTTGTAGTGATTTGGACTCTGGTTATCACACTTACATGGTAAGCTCTTTATTCGTTGAACCAACTCCTCAGTCTACAAAACCGTTTCATTAGAAGAATTCTGTTAAATCTTGTCAAATTATATGGTTTTAGCCATACTTCTTGAAGGATTTTTTTTTCCCAATCTTGTTAGTTTCTGTGTTGTTTAATGTTCCTCATGACTGACCTTTTCCTAAAGGTATCCATGTTTTAAATTCCCAACACATAATGTGTACAGCAAGAGTAGGAGTGTCAATGAAATTAATATTGGTAATCAGCAGACCTTAAAATGATGGGATTGCCTCAAATGATTTAGTAAGCCCAATGTTATCAGAAGGGGCCCTGAAAGTGAAATTGAGAAAGTGAAGAAAGTCAGAGGGAGGTGTGACTATGGAAGAATGGTCAGAGAAGTGCGATGCTTTTCTACACCGGCTTTGACTGTAAAGAAAAGGGACTGTGAGCCAAGGACTATGAGCATCCTCCAGATGGTGCAAAACTATGGAGACGAATGCTAGATCTTCAGAAGGAAACAACTACATACAGTCCAGTGAGACGGAGTGAGAACTCTAAGAGAACAAATCTGCATCATGTAAAGCACCTTGTGTTAGTTTGTTAATGGGAACTATAGAAACCAAAATACCCAGTGTACTATCTTGGCATTACTGATTATAGGTTGACAAGACAGGAGGACAGTTACCTGTCAAGGGCTTATGGGATCTGAATTCAACATACCTCAAGGTCTACTCAAATCAGAAAGTTTTGATTCCCTTTAAAAGATGTATTTTATAGTAGAATAAGGCAGACTTTTTAAAAAAAATGACTAATTGAATACCTTGTAACAAAATTAAGATTTCCGGAGTACTCTGGAATTTTGTTTCTGCCTTTTCTTAGGAAGGGCAAGGCAGGAAATGAAGAATTAGGGAAGGAGAAAGAAGTCAGACAGGTAAGACAGGTCCACCCACCATCAGCCAAACAGCTCCCTTTTCATGAAGACAGTCATACAGATGTTTCCAGCTTTTGAGAAAACATTTCATCCACATGTGCTAAGATCATAAATATCATACAAAAGTAACAAACTACTGTTCTTCATTGAAATTTTAAAGAATTACCCATAAACTACTTTTCTTAATTAGGAGTCAAAATCTAAAAAGAAAAGGCATAGCCTTTAATTGAATAGCCTCTATTCAATTTAAAATTGAATAGGCTTTGTGTCGAGTCTCCACTGAGTCACTCACTAGGTATTTATCTTTGGTAGTGTCTTCCTCAGAGCTCTCTAGACAACGGAGACTGAAACAAGGCTTGTGGACAAAGTAGTTATACAGAATTGGAATGACACCGAAGGGAAGTGAAATGAGGAAGAAAGACAAGCCAATGGCCAGAATGGCGGCTTTGTTGTTTGATTTTTTTTTTCCTGACTTGTTCTTACTATTACAAGCCTTTGGAGAAACCTTAGAAGTTGAAAGACCCCCGGAGCGGGGAGACCCTCACTCAAGTCTCGGGATGATGTGACACTCCAAGAACTCACATGAGACCATCCTTGCTGTAATAAACATGAGGTTTATTGATAGGAACCAGTGCACTGGGGTCGAGACTCATATCCCACACAGGGGCAGTGGAGTTCGACCCCGAAAGGCTGGGAGAAAGGGTATTTAAAGAGCGAAACCACAGCCCAAGGGGGCAGGGATGGTGTCATTGGAAAGTGTCGAGAATACTAATGAAAAATCACAAGGAGAAGCTTCCTGTTTCTCAAGATTGTTAAACTTTATGGCCCATCAGTTCCTGGGAGGAGCTTCCTGTTTCTCAAGATTATTCTCTAAGATTTTAATCTAACTTTATGGTCAGCTAGTACAGGTAGAGGGCAGGGTCTGGAATTTTAGGTATTTAGGGCTTTTTTTAAACTTCTGACTTCTTAGCTGCATTTTTTATTCTTTCAGAAATGTGTCATAAAACTCTTTGATAATAGAATGAAATGGATAGAAATCTATCTCCCTTGGCTTCTCCCCAAACAAGGATAATATAAAGCCACACAATTCTTTGTTGTTGTAGCTGTTGTTGCAGTTGCTGCTACTGCCGTTGTTGTTATTTTTAATCTTTTCTTACAGTCCAGTCATTATCTGCTTCCCATTCCACCCTCTGACAATTCCTCATCCCATTCCTCTTCCCCACTTCCCCATCTCCAAGAGGATGTCCCTACACCTCCATACTCTCCCACACCCCAACACTCTGCCAAGGATCCACATTCCCTGGGGCCTCAAGTCTCTCAAGGGTTAGGTGCTTCTTCTCTCATTAGGGCCAGACCAGACGGTCCTCTGTGTCGGGGTCCTCCCCGGAAGAGCTGCTTTATTGGTGACTCAGTGTCTGAGAGATCTCAGGGATCCAGGTTTTTTGGGACTGTTGGTCCTCCTACAGGGTCACCCTCTTCCTCAACTTCTAGGTTTTTCTGCCTTCTGCCTGGGCAGACCATCAGTTTGTCTGCTCCTCTGAAGACCCCCTCCCCTTGCCCCAGGAGGTCTACTACAATCAGAACAGAGACTAACTGTAAGATTCAAACTTTAAGGTCAAAGGCTAAGATTCAAACTTTAAGGTCAAAGGCTAAGATTCAAACTTTAAGGACAAAGGCTGCCTTAGGCAAAGCCCAGGTGGCTGGGACTTTAACACACTGTCCAAAGAATTTACGATAACACCCTGTTCCAGGAAATGAGCTAACCTGTCCTTAGAGGTCTCACCTCTGTGTGAATGAGCTTCTAACCATGAAAAGGGAAAGGCTAACCGAGAAAGGGAAGGGCCCTTAGCAGTCCCCAGTCCGAGTGCCAAAAATATCTCACCATTGACGAATGTAAGGGTCAAGGCTGTCCTCCACAAGTGTATAAAAAAATGTGTGCTTTTGTCATTCAGGTTCGCCTCTGTCCTGATTACAGGGCCCTGTGCACTGGATCATTAAACCTCTTGCTTATTGCATTGCTCTCCATCTCTGTGTTTTCTCGAGTGGGACCTCTCAGACAGACGGTGGGTCAGGTCCTACATAAAGTTTCTACTGTTCTCAGTTATGCATGTGTGAGTACCAAGTCTACTTTCTCAAACCTCTCATAGAGCTGAAGAATGCTTAGTGTTTTTATCTGAATGCAATGTCCCCCTTTGGGCAGTGGTGGTGCACACTTTTAGTCCTAGCATTCAAAAGGCAGAGGTGATCTTGGGGCCAACCTGTTCCACAGACTGAGTTCCAAGATAGCCAGGGCTGTGAAAAGACTGTGCCCCTAAAGGCTTGTTTATTTGAACATTTGTTCTCCACATGGTGATGCTATTTTTGAAGGTTTAGGAGAAACAAGTTGGAAGAAGTAAGCTAATAGTGTTGGGCTTTGAGATTTCAAAAACTTTACCATTCACTCTTTGCTTTGAATTTGTGGTTTAAGATGTGAGTTCTAATCTTGTGTTCCAGGACTCATGGCAAACACTTATGGCTTGGTTTTCCTCCATGATGGATTCCACCCCCACTCCCAGAAATATAAACCCAAATATATCCTTCCATTTATGGGTTGCCTTGGTCATGTTGTTTTATCTCAGCAACACAAAAGCAACTAATGCATTTTGTCATATGTATCATTAGATGCTCTCAGATTGCACTTGTGCCAAGCTGATCAAAGATTGAATGAAATTGAATGCTTCTGCAGTGGCAGAAGAAGATGAAGGTAAAATAATATACTAAGTGGCATCCTATGGGAATCTGCTTTGAGAATTCAATTTGAGTCAGAAACTCCTCTGCATCTGTCCCCATCAGTACCCTTCTCATAGTATTTTCAGTCGCAATATTAAGTGAGTTAATAAGGGTAACATTTGAGAGAGCTGTTGTGTTTTATTTTCCATTTTCTCGTTACACTTTTACTCTTCAATTTATGTGGTTTATATCCTTATTGCTTGATGATCATATTCCCTCTGAGGTCCTGTTAATTTTATTGAAATTGGTCATCATTCTATTTGACATTGTGGTTTTGTTTCTTGCCTTAAGATTGGTGCAATATTTCCTTTTATTACATTCATTTCCTTGTGTTTTCTCTTTTTTGAGGGAGACATAGAAAAGTGGGCTAAGTTTCTACCACTGACTCATGTTTATTCATTCTTTATCAAAAGTTTTCTTACTGGTCCGTGTATATAATTCTTTACAATCTATATATTGCCTTATGTAGATTTCAACATATAACTATTTTCTATTTGAATTAATAAGTAATAGAAGCAATTAAAATGAAGACTCAGCCTCTCCCTTTCCCTAGACTTCATCCCCAAGTCTATCAGCAGCAGCCTTCTCTCCCCACTGCCCACAATCCCTGTCGATCCTGCAAACCATCCCCTTCTAACCTCCTTCCCTCAACTTGTTGTTTTGTCCCAGACCTCAAATCCAGAAGGTACATCCTACTAAAAGACAAGTCAAACCTTGGAAAACCAGGAGGCCTCCTGCAGATCTTTTCTTCTACCCCACCCCCTTAGTTCCAATTCCCAGTTCCAGTCACCAACTCTGCAGCAGAATTTCTTTGGCAGCATCCATTCCCTCATGTCCTGCCCCCTTCTCTGCTGGATATCACAGATCTTGCCCTATTTAACCTTTCTCCCCCACTTGTTACTTTATCCCAAACCCCAGTCCAGCAAGTACTCCATTCTTCCCAGGGCAGCAAGTAGTCTGAAGGCTGACCCACCGCTCTCCTACTGTTGCACTCTCAGATGGAAACCTGTTCTGCTTCTCTCTCTCCCCTCTGATCCTATCCACAAAGACCTTCGTCAAGCTTCCTTCTCCCAACTCACTTCAATAACCTAGCATCCAATAACAGCAAGCATTCCCTGTGAACACATCAGCTAAAGAGGGAAAAAACAAACAAACAAACAAACAAACAAACCACAGCCAACACATAGCCATCACATTTTCCAAAAATCCAGAGAGGGAACAGAAATGAAGGAACAAAACATCCAACCAAAACAAACAAATGAACAAAGCAAATCCAGAAGTCAGCACATAGACCTTAAATCATCCTAACTCAAGTGGGGATACTGTTGTAAAAACACGATCAACAACAGCCGGGGCAATATGTCTCTACTACAGCTCAGCTATCCTACCACAACAGACATATGAATGATCCAACATAGCTGAAGCACAATAAAAAGACCTTAAACCAGCCTTGATGAATATGATAGAGGCTATGAAAAACAAACTAACTAACTAACTAACTAACTAACTAACTAAATAAATAAATAAATAAATAAATAAATAAATAAATACTTTAAAGAAAGTCTCACGATAAAAACAAGCGAAGATACCAAGTAAAACTGTTAGAACCAACAAAGAGAACTCAAACTGGAGTTATTCTAGAAATGAAGATTTTGGGAATTAGAACAGGAACCACAGAGGCACGTTTTACCAACAAAATACAAGAGGCAGCAGAGAAAAATCTTAGGCACTGAAAATGTGATAGAAGAAATGGATTCACTGGTCAGAGAAAATGTTAAATCTAAAAAATTTTCATCATAAAACACCTAGGAAATCTGGGACACTATGAACAGATCAAACCTAAGAATAATAGGGATAGAGGAAGGAAAATAAACAACTCAAAAAGCAAATAAATAACAAAATCCTTGAAGAAAATCTTCCTAACATAAAGAAGGAGATGCCTATAAAAGTACAAGAAACACACAGAACATCAAATAAATTGAACCAGAAAAGAAAGTCCCTTCTCCACATAATAATCAATACTCTAGACATACAGAGCAAAGAAATACTATGAAAATCTATAATGGAAAAAGACAAACTAACATATAAAGGCAGATCTATTTGAATTACACCTGACTCCTCAATGTAAACTCTAAAAGTCAGAAGGGCCTGGATAAATGTGCTGTAAACTCTAAGAAGCCATAGACGACAGCTTAGCAAAATTTAATCCATAGATTAGGAAAATACAGATATCCATAGAAGAAAACCTATAGATGAAGAGAACAAGATATTCCATGATAAAGTTAAATTTAAACAATATCTATCTACAAATCAAGCCTTACTTGATTTGAAGTAAGAAGGTACTTGAAGAAAAACCCCAATCTAAAGGGTTAACTCTACACATAAAGACAAAGGAAATGAATAATCTCACACCAGCAAAATGAAAAGAAGGGAAGCACACACACACAAATACACACACACACACACAAACACAAACACACATACACACATACTACCATCACCACCAACACCACTACCAACACCAAAATAATGGGAATCAAGAATTATTGGTTATTAATATTCTTCAATAGGAATGGTTTAAATTTCCCAAATAAAAAACACAAACAAAAAGAGTTGGATGGGAAAACAGTATCCATCCTTTGCTGTATCCAAAAAAAAAAAAAAAAAAAAAACCAAATATCAACATCACGGATAAAAATTACACCAGTGGGGTTGGGGATTTAGCTCAGCAGTAGAGCGCTTGCCTAGCACGCGCAAGGCCCTGGGTTCCGTCCCCAGCTCCGGAAAAAAAAATTACATCAGTGAAAGGGTTGGAAAAATATATTCTAAGCAAGGGATCTAAGAAGAAAGCTGGTATGGCCATTTTAATATCTAACAAAATAGACTTGCAAACCAAAACTAATTAAAATAGATAGAGAAGGACACTAAATACTCATCAAAACAAAAAATTCACCAAGATGACAATTCAATTCTTATCATCTATGTCCCCAAACACACAAGGGTAACCAAGTTTATTAAAAAGAAAACAACAGGGGTTGGGGATTTAGCTCAGTGGTAGAGCGCTTGCCTAGCAAGTGCAAGGCTCGGGGTTTGGTTCCCAGCTCCAAAAAAAAGAAAAAAAAAAAAAAAAAAGAAAACAACAAAACTAAACAAAAACTTTTTACTCCAGTTTAAATAACATATTGAACACTGAGACTTCAATACTCCATGCTTGGCAACATACAGGTCATCCAGATAGAAACTAAACAAAGGGACACTGGAGCTGAGAGACATTATAAACCAAGTGGACCTAGTAGATATCTGCAGAATATTTCACCAAAATACAAAAGAATATACCTTTTCCCCTATACCTCATGGAACTTTCTCTGAAATTGGCCACATACTTTGATACAATGCAAGTCTTAGAAAATACAAGACAATCAAGATAACACCTGCATCCCATCTGACCACCATGGATTAAAGCTGGATATCACAAACAATAGAAAGAACAGAAAGCTTAAAAACTCATGGAAACTGAACAACTCTCTTCTGAATGAAAAATGGAAAAGACAGACTTATGTGCATGGAATGCCCGGAACCTGAAACTATGGTAGAAGTAAACATGTTAGATAAAAAACAACAAACAAAATGAACGAATGAAAAACTCAACGAAATGAGTGCGAGTAATATTCTGATTACTAATAGATCAGTGTCATGTGTAGTTATCATTAAAGAGGCTTCCTCTGGCAGCAGATAGGAATCAGGTGCAGAGACCCACAGACAAACACTATGCAGAGGCAGAGTCTACATTGGAGGTCTTCATCGGGCCACTCCCCTCGGAGAGTGAGGAAGCCTGCAGAAGGGGAGAAGGAAATATTATAGAAGTTGGGATGGAAGATAGCAGGAGAACATTACCCTCTGAATCAACTAAGCAGGGCTCATGTAGGCTCACAGAGACTGAAACAGCAAGCACAGGGCCTATATGAGTCTACACCAGGAACTCTGTGTAAATATTATGGCTGTTAGCTGGATGTTTTTGTGGAACTCCCAACAATGGAAGTGATTGTATCTTTGACTCTTTTGCTTGATGTTGAGACATTCTTCCTTCTATTGGATTGCATTGTCCAGCCTTAATATGAAGGCTTTTGCCTTGTCTCATTGTATCTTGTTTTATCCTGCTTGGCTGCAGTCTCTTGGGAACTGTTCTTTTCTGAAGAAGAAATGGAAAGGGGGTAGGTCTGGGAGAGCGGGAAGGTATGGGAGCTAGGATGAGTGAAGGAGGGTGAAAGGAGTGGTTAGAATGTATAATAAAATAATTTCTTTCCGACTATACATGGACTGACCCTGGACTCTGACCTCATAGGTAGCAATGAATATCCTAGTAAGAGCACCAGTGGAAGGGGAAGCCCTGGGTCCTGCTAAGACTGAACCCCCAGTGAACTAGATTGTTGGGGGGAGGGCGGAAAGGGGGGGGGGATGGGGAGGGGAATACCCATAAAGAAGGGGAGGGGGAGGGGGATGTTTGCCTGGAAACCGGGAAAGGGAATAACACTCGAAATGTATATAAGAAATACTCAAGTTAATAAAAAAAATTAATTTCTTTCCTCATTCTCTTTTCTGTTTATCTTCTTTCTTTCATTCTAGTTCTATCTATCTATTTAGCTATATCTATCTATCTACCGATCTATCATATATATATATATATATATATATATATATATATATATATGCTTGAGAAAAACTAGGAAGATTGAAGGGAGGAGAAAGTATAATCAGAATATATTGTATGAGAAAATAATCATATATATATATATATATATATATATATATATGATATTGAGACAGAGTTTCTCTGTGTAGCTTTGGTTGTCCTGGAACTCATTCTACAGACCAGGCTGACCTTGTTCTCACAGAGCTCTGCCTGCCCCTGTATCAAAGGTTCTGGGGAAGAATTTACTTTCAATAAAAAATTTAAGTATAAAAAAGAAACTCCAAACAAAGAACCAAACACTACTGGTAAAAAAAATCATGAAGTTTATTCCTAATGATTTTCTGTTATACTCACAGGTCGGTACCTTGTGTATTCATCATTAGAGAGGATTCTTCTGGCAGCAGATGGACGTAGGTGCTGAGATTCACAATGGGCATTATGTGGAGACAGACTCTAAATTAAAGGTCTTCATCAGATCCTTCCTCTTAGAGCTCAGGAGACCACACAGAAAAAGGGGCAGAAAGACTGTAAGAGGGCATGAAGGACACTAGGAGAACAAGGCCTCTTGCTCAGCTAAGCAAGGTGCAGATGAGCTCACAAGCACAGAATCTATGTGGGTCTCTACCAGGTCCTTTTCATATATATTATAGCAATTACTTTAATATTTTCATGGGACTGTAAGAGCTGTAATAACAAGTGGGTCTCTGACTCTGGGACTACTCTTGGGACTCTTCTGTTGGATTGTTGTGTCCATCTTCAATAGGATAGTGTTTTCTTCATCTTATTATATTCTATTTTTTCATGATTAGTTGTTGTATCCTAGAAGCCTGTTGTTTTCTAATGAGACATAGAAAAAGAGTGGTTCCAGAGGGGGAAGGAGGGAATGGGAAAGGAAGGGAGCTTGGGAAGAACTGGGAAGATTGAAGAGAGGAGAAACTATCATCACTATTATATGAGAAAATAATCTATTTTCAATAAGATAAAAAGACAGAAAATGAATACTCAGTCAATAATAGTTTCCTTCATTGCCTTTTAATTTCATGAACTACACCTCACAATATATGTATATTTTAGTCTAAGTAATTACCAGAATGTGGGAATTTCTGTGTTTATCCATATCGGTGCTCTGATTCACTTTGTTTTATTCCAAAACTGTTTTTATGTTAAACCAATGATTTCCTGTAATTTCTGCTCTTTTGAATTCTTATTTTAATGGCCTGTTCTGAATTTATCACTTTAAAACATGTTTATACCATTTGAAACAAGTTAATATTATGCTGTGTAGGTACATTTGCTGTATATCCAACCCCAACAATATCGTTGTCCTCTTTTAGAAGCAAAATTATGGTATATATTTCATTCTTTAAATTTCCAAAATAAATAATGGACATATTGGTAATTCCAGAACTCTGGAGACAGGAAGCAGGCGAATTTTGAGTTACTGCCAGCCTAGGTGATACAGCAAGATGCTATCTCAAAAAGCTACTAATGCATGAATAAATAAATAAATGCATAAACATATACAAAAATGCTACATATATCAGCTAAGATATCAAATCACTAGGATTAGAAACAAAACTTGAAGGAAGACATGTGTCTTGGAACATTTGACTAGGAAAGAGGAAAAAAAAAGAATTTCCTTTTCAATCCAGAAATTCCATATGTTCTGCGAAGATGCACATAGAAGATTGGGAGAAAAGAATTTAGGAAATAGATATTATGTTCTATTTCCTTTTTGAGAATCTAGAGTTTTATTTTCAGCCAATATGCAATCTGTTTTTTCTTGCACCTCCAAAAACACATGGTTATAGGTTTGCTATTTATGACAGCTATGAAGTTGGTGTATGAATCCTGCTTTGACACTACACATATCTGAGCATAGTACTTACATTTGCTGTATATCCATATTGCAGAATATAGCCTTCACTGCTTCCCTGCATATGTTCCAGTCCTGACAGTGTCTGCAATGTAATAAGCCTGTTAGCATTCATCAAAAACACTGAACACAAAGGGACTGTAAAGGCTTTTGATGTGAGACACTTTCTCAGTCATAGCATAATTTAACTTATAGATAACAACTGAATTTTGAACAAATGTTCAAAAGAGAAAACCTTCAAGTACTTATAGGTTATTAAATGAAAATAAAATGCTGTGCAATGTTTTTCCTAAGCATCTAAGGGATCATATATAAACCATTGATAAAATAGCTGTTACAGAAGCCCGAATTCATGACAGTTGTTTACAGTGTAGACACCTTATATGATGTGTGCACATGGAAGCTATTAAATTGAATTACTCTAGAAAAATAATGAATATGAGCATTTATAATTCATCATTATAATGTACCAATATATCCCCCTTTGTTTTACTAGATTCCCATAGTGCTTACCAGTCATGACTAAATTTATGTACTTGTTTTTCATATTAAAGCAAAATGGTTATGAGAATAAAATGTCCTCTTTTACTTTTCCAGTACAAGCAAATGAAATAAAGACATATGGATAAGGAGAATAAGTCACATCACTGAGAAATTAGAATGAGACGCTTATTAATAATTTTCAGACTCAGAAACATAAAACCATTTACTATTGGCTAATATTTGTGCAAAAATAATTTTAATCCTTTTTTTGAAATACTGTTTCAAATAGATATGATTTGAAGTTCAAGCAAATGTTTTCAAGAGAAGAAATGAGTGTGTATTTACTGGATCATCAATATATAGACATAATCATAGATCATCAACAAGGACAAATCATAGAGTATAACATATTTACTAAATTATAGTGACAATTAATCACCGGTAAGAAAATAGAAGAACACTTTATCTAATAATATATACAACTTCTTAAAAGTCATGTAAAGGGGTTGGGGATTTGGCTCAGTGGTAGAGCCCTTGCCTAGGAAGCACAAGGTCCTGGGTTCAATCCCCAGCCCCGAAGAAAAAAAGGAAAAAAAAAAAAAAGTCATGTAAAAAGTCAAATCTCTTGAAATATTGTGTAAGAAAAGAGATGTGCAGAAATCTAGCATGGGAGGACTGTTCAATAGCCAGACGATCAGTGATAACAAGTAAATCTCTAGGAAATAAGAGAGTTAATACTGTGCTTTTTTTTGGAAGGTGTAGAAGAAGAGAAAGAGCTTGTGTTCAAATGCACAAAACTATTTACAAGGGTTATGTCAATTTCTATTCCTGTATTATTCGTATATAGTAGGCATTTTTCCTATTTAGAAAAATAGGATTAAAGAGGTGATTGCATAAATGTTAGATGTTTTCAAATCATATTATCAGCTTAAAAATGCAGTTGAGTCAAATCCATTCTGTTTTCCCCACATAGTGCCCATTCTCTAACAACATAGATCCTCTGCACTTGCAGCTATGCTTGTGGAAATAGTCCCACATTGTCAATTATGAGTCCTTAGAGCATTAGCCAAGTGATCTCAGTTTCAAAACACTCCATTGTTATGGAGTGTCTGACTTTTGGCATAACTTTTTAAAAACCACCTTTGGACAATTTTCATTTATATTTAACAATTAAAGAAATTGGATCAGTGAGATTAAATAATTATCTTTGTTTATGTAGAACAGAAATTGGTAAGCTATGTTGTGAAACCTGTTAGGCTCACTCCTGAACACATATTCTTAAATAATGTGTTAAAATGTCCACACTTTTTGGTCTTAGTGGAAAAAGTATAATTCTTCTTCCTGATTACTGATTTTTTTTCTTCTAGCTATATGCCTTTCAGAAAGACATCTAAAACTCTTGTATATGTGAGATGTAATGAAAGGAATATCATATTTAGTTCTTTAATTCACTATTTGATGATTGTTTAATGACCTACGTATGTTTTCCATATGTGTTGGGAAGAAGCCTTTTGTTTCCTAAAATAAAAGATGATTAGTAGTAAATAGAATGTGAATATATATATGGATCATATGGCTTGAAGCATGAGTAATATGAACTTGTAATAAAAGGATGTATGTTCAGGGCAAATCAAGAAAGGAAAAATAGACAAGATTGTATTTATGTGGTAGTTAAAGATTGGTTGATGGACTGAACGTAAGTGAAGATTTGTTTTTAGGGAATTAACATTCCATAATTGGATATGGTACACCAGAATAGAGAAATATTGGAACAATAAAGTTCAAGTGAAGGACTGCTTGAAAATAGTTTACCTTGCCTTCCAGTCTCTATCTGCATCCAGAGCCAGGACTGTCCCACAGTCCTTGGACACAAAACCGGCCAGCAGAGAGCTGGTCTGCTAGGAGCACATTCCCTCCTAAGCTATCAGCCCACAGGTGAGACACGAGTATAGCCCCATTGACTGTCTAAGGTGAGACTCATGGAGAGTGCACAGGGCTTGGGAGCCCTAGGGAAGCCTGTGAGGGGCCCTTCTGGTCTCTATCTGCACCCAGAGCCAGGACTGTCACCACAGTCCTCTGACACAAAACCTGCCAGCAGAGACGTGGGCTGCCAGGAGCAATCTGCTTCCTAAGCCCACAGCCCACAGGAGAGACCTTCCTTTCTCTCCATTGACTGTTCAAGGAGAGACACCCCGGGAGCACACAGGGAGTGGGAGCCACAGGGCAGTCAAAAACAAGACCCTTCAGGGCTCCATCTGCACCCAGAGCAGGGGCTGTGCCACAGCTCTCCAACCCCAAACCTGTCAACAGAGAGCTAGTCTGCCAGGAGCGCTCTCACTCCAAAAATCACAGGCTCACAGACTGACAGTCCCATAGGAGAGGCAAGCTGAGACAAACTCCAGTCAGAGACAGTAAGACCAACTAATATCAGAGATACAGATGGCGAGAGGCAAGCCCAGGAATCTAAGCAACAGAAACCAAGACTACTTGGCATCATCATAACGCACTTTTCTCACACAGCAAATACTGGATATCCAAACACACTGGAAAAGCAAGATTTGGATTTAAAATAAAAATCTCATTATGATGATAGAGGACTTTAAGAAGGACATAAATAACTCTCTTAAAGAAATACAGGACAACACAGGTAAACAAGTAGAAGCCCTTAAAGAGGGAACACAAAACTCCCTTACAGAATTCGAGAAAATAGACAGGTGAAGGAATTGAACAAAACCATCCAGGATTTAAAAATGGAGAAAGAAACAATAAAGAAATCACAAGGGAAGACAACAGTGGAGATAGAAAACCTAGGAGAGAGATCAGGAGTCAGAGATGCAAGCATCACTAACAGAATACAAGAGATTAAAGAGAAAATCCCAGGAGCAGAAGATTCCATAGGAAACATTGACACAATAGTCAAAGAGAATGCAAAAGGCAAACAGCTCCTAACCCAAAACATCCAGGAAATCTAAGAAACAATGAGAAGAGCAAACCCTAAGACTAATAGGTATAGAAGGGAACAAAGATTCCGAACTTAAAGGGCCAGTAAATATTTTCAACAAAATTACAGAAGAAAACTTCCCTAATCTAAAGAGACACCCATGAACATACCAAAAGCGTACAGAATTACAAACAGATTGGACCGAAAAAGAAATTCCTCCCATCACATAATAGTCAAAACACCAAATATACAAAACAAAGAATATTAAAAGCAGTAAGGAAAAAGGTCAAGAAATATCATTTGAAGTCAGACCTATCAGAA
This sequence comes from Rattus rattus, assembly GCF_011064425.1. Classification (NCBI taxonomy): domain Eukaryota; kingdom Metazoa; phylum Chordata; class Mammalia; order Rodentia; family Muridae; genus Rattus; species Rattus rattus. Next base: position 126,921,664 of record NC_046159.1, read on the forward strand.
TTACACCAGACTTCTCAACAGAGACTATGAATCCTAGAAGATCCTGGGCAGATGTCATACAGACTCTAAGAGAACACAAATGCCAGCCCAGGCTACTATATCCAGCAAAACTCTTAATTTACATAGATGAGAAACCAAGATATTCCATGACAAAACCAAATTTACACAATATCTTCCACAAATCCAGGCCTACAAAGGATAATAGATGGAAAACTCCAACACAGGAGGGAAACTACACCCTAGAAAAAGCAAGAAAATAATCTAATTTCAACAAAACCAAAAGAAGATAGCCACACAAACATAATTCCACCTCTAATAACAAAAATAAACAACAATCACTATTCCTTAATATCTCTTAACATCAATGGACTCAATTTCCCCCCAAAAGATATAGACTAACGGACTAGATATGTAAAGAGATCCCAGCATTTTGCTGCATACGGGAAACACACCTCAGTGACAAAGAGGAACAATACCTAATAGTAAAAGGCTGCAGAGAAACAAGCTGGTGTAGTCATTCTAATATGGAATAAAATCGACTTTCAACCAAAAGTTATCAAAAAAAATTAGGAAAGACACTTTATACACATCAAAAGGAAAATCTACCAAGATGAACTCTCAGTTCGGAAAATCTATGCTACAAATACAAGGGTATCCACATTCATAAAAGAAACATTATTAAATCTCAAAGCATATATTATACCACAAACAATAATAGAAGTAGACTTCAACACACTACTCTTATCACTAGACTGATAAGATAGTATACTTAAGTGACCCCAAATATTCCACCAGAGGCCTCCTACAGCTGGTAAACAACTTCAGCAAAGTGGATACAAAATTTAATCAAGCAAATCAGTAGCCTTCCTCTACTAAAAGGACAAAGAGGCTGAGAAAGAAATTAGGGAAATGACACCCTTTACAATAGCCACAAATAATATAAAATGCCTTGGTGTGACTCTAACCAAGCAAGTGAAAGATCTGTATGACAAGAACTTCAAGTCTCTGAAGAAAGAAGTCGAAAAAGATCTCAGAAGATGGAAAGATCTTCTATGCTCTTTTATTGGCAAGATTGATAAAGTAAAAATAGCCATCTTGCCAAAACCAATCTACGGATTCAATGCAATCTGCATCAAAATTCCAACTCAATTCTTCATATAGTTTGAAAGAGCAAATTCAGCTCTAATAACAAAAAACCCAGGAGAGGAAAACTATTCTCAGAAATACAAGAATATGGGGGGGAAACACCATACCTGACCTCAAGCTGTATTACAGAGGAATAGTGATTAAAACCTGCATGGTACTGGCACAGAGATAGGTGAGTAGATCATTGGAATAGAATTTAAGACCAAGAAATGAACCTATATATATCTATAGTCACTTGATCTTTGACAAAGGAGCTAAACCTATCCAGTGTAAAAAAGATAGCATTTTTGACAAATGGTGGTTCAACTGGAGGTCTTCATGTAGAAGAATGCAAATTGATCCATTCTTATCTCCCTGTACAAAACTCAAGTCCAAGTAGATCAAGAACCTCCACATAAAACCAGATACAGTGAAACTAATGGAAGAGAAAGTTGGGAGGATCCTCTAACACAGGCACAGGGGAAAATTCCCTTAATAGAACACTTATGATCTAAGATCAAGAATTCAGAAATGGGACCTCATAAAATTGCAAAGCTTTTGTAAGATGAAAGACACTGTCAATAGGACAAAAGGGCTACCAAGAGATTGAAAAAAGATCTTTACCAATCCTGTATCTGATAGAGAGCTAATATTTAATATATATAAAAACTCAAGAAGTTAGATTCCAGAGATTCAAATAATCCTACTTAAAATGGGGTATAGAACTAAACAAAGAATTTTCAACTGAGGAAATACCAAGTGGCTGAGAAGCACTTAAAGAAATGTTCAACATCCTTAGTCATCAGGGACATGCAAACCAAAACAACCCTGAAATACCTACTCACATCAGTCAGAACGGCTAAGATCAAATGTCAGGTGACAGTAGATGCTGGTGAGGATGTGGGGAAAGAGGAACACTCTCTCATTGGTGGTGGGATTGCAAGCTGCTATAACCACTCTGGAAATCAGTCTGGCAGTTCCTCAGAAAATTGGACCTGAGGACCCAGCTCTACCACTTCTAGTCATACACCTAAAAGATGTTCCAACATATAACAAAGACAAATGCTCCACTATGTTCATAGCAGCCTTATTTTTAATAGCCAGAAGCTGGAAAGAACCCAGATGTCCATCAATAGAGGAATGGATACAGAAAATACAGTACCTTTACACAATGGAGTACTACTCAGCTATTAAGAACAATGACTACATGAAATATTTAGGCAAATGGATGGAACTAGAAAGTATCTTCCTGAATGAGGTGACACAGTCACAAAAGAACACAAATGGTGTGTACTCACTGATATTTGGATATTAGTCCAAAAGCTTTGAATACCTAAGAAAAAATTCACAGATCATATGTAGCCCAAGAAGATGGAAGATCAAAATGTGGATCCTTAGAAGGGAGAAAAAAAATACTCATGAGAGGAAAGACAGGGATAAAGAGTGGAGCAGGGACTGAAGGAAAAGACACTCAGAGACTGCTCCACCTGGGGATCCATCCCATATGCAGCTGCCAAACCCAGTCACTATTGTTGATTCCAAGAAGTGCTTGCTGACGGGGGCCAGATATGGGTGTCTCGTGAGAGACTCTGCCAGATCCCTACTAATACAGATGAGGAGAGTTGCAGCTAACCATTGGACTGAACAAGGGGTCCCCAAAGGAGGAGTTAGAGAAAGATTGAAGGAGTGGAAATGGTTTGCAACCCCATAGGAAGAATAACAATGTCAACCACCAAAGACCCACCAGAGGTCCCAGGGACTAAATCACCAATCATTGAGAACACATGGAGGGACCCATGACTCCAGCTACATATGTGGCAGAAGATGACATTGTCTGGGATCAATGGAAGGAAAAGTCCTTGATCTTGTGGAGGTTTGTTTCCCCAATGTTGGGTAACACCAGGGTATTGAGTTTGGAGTGGGTTGGTGGGAATGGGAGAATGATCAAAGAAACAGGGGGAGTTGGAGGGAATATGGGAGAGGGGAGAAAAGGGATAATATAAATACATAAATATCCAAAATATAATTATTTAACAATATTTTACCTTGTATATATCTATTAGTCAAATATCAGTGTTAAAGAAAATAAATTCTTCTGTATTAGCTTGGGTAGCCATACAATAATATATAAAAAGTGGCTTAAATAAAGAAATTTACTTTCACAGTTTTTGGTGGATGGAAGGTCAAGACTAAGGTAACTGCATTGTTTGATTTGTAGTTATAATCCTCTTCCTGGATTAGAGATGGCTGTCTTCTCCCTGTGTCCTCTCACAGGAGAGAAAGACAGAACAGACAGGGTAGGAGAGGGACTGAGAAAAACAGATATATTGAAAACTTTAGTGCCCATTATCTTTATTTTTTGAGACTGGGTCTCTTTACATAGACATAGCTATCCTGGAACTCACAGAAATTTACCTGCCTCTGTCCCCTGAGTGCTGGGAATAAAGGCATATGTCCACATACCTAGGTAATGTCCCTTCTTACAAGATCAACAGTTCTATTCATCTTGTCCTAATTACTTTCCAAATACTTCATCTCAAATAGTTACACACAGGGTTAAGGTTTCAACATAGGAGCCTGTAAAGGGCATAAACATTAATCCAGAAAACCTCCAATCTTTGTGGTTAACACAAAAGATTTAGTGAAATATAAAACAGGTGCTTCTAAATGGCAGGAAGTCTTAAAAATGACTCATTTGGGGACCTGCCTGTATTATGCTACCTTTTACTCTGTAATAGGCCCTTAACGTTCCTTACATTTATTTGATAACTGGGTAAGGAGAATGGAGGGAAAGCATGCATGGGAGATTTTATAGGCCATTCCTGAAAGTGGTTCATATATATTACTTCTGTCACACTCCTTAGATAATAATTCATTCATGCATCCAAAGCTAATTGCAAGATAGACTGAAATATGCACTTTAGCTGCATCAGCTAAAACACAATACCAAACTTCATAGGCTTCTCTAACTGAAGTTTATGCTTACTATAGAACATTTTTTGAACAGGTCACTGAGGAAGCCCTGCCTATTATACATTCATTCTGCTCCCAATTCTGAAGGTATCTTGTGGGATGGCTTACTCTCTTCTCAAGTACAAACAACTGGTATCATAGAATTAATCTCAAAATAGCCTTGACTCTGAGTGGGTGAATAACAATTTGAGAATTTGCAGGTAGCAGTGGTTGGCCCTGGTCCTTGTTATGGTCCACATCCCTGCCCCCTTTCATTTTATATCTGTTCCTCCAATCAACACAACTGACAGAAACACAAAGAGAGAGCATGGTAAATAGAAGAATAGCCTTAGGCTATACATGTAAGTGCTTATTGCCAGGGAATTTGATAAGAATTAAAAAGATTAATAGGTATGGCCTTGTTGGAGGATATGTGTTACTGGGGGTGGTCTTTGAGGTTTCAAAAGTCCATGCCAGACTCAGACCCAGTCTTGTTCTCTTTTTGCTGCCTGTGGATCAGGATATAGAATGTCCAGCCTCTTCTCCAGCATCGGGCCTGCTGATTGCTGTTATGCTCCCTACCACACGAATGGACTAACCTCTGAAACTGTAAGCAAGCCCTCTTTTATATGCATTGCTGTGGTCATGGTGTCTCCTCACCGCAATAGAACAGTGACTAAGATAAGAGACACACAGAGAGATACATAGTAAAAGCAACCAGGGATGGCCACCACGAATTCATATACCTAAATAGACAAGGAAGTCTGGAGATATTTCACACAGATCCCAGACACTGGATCAGAGGTCGTATCTAGTTTCTTCTTGTGACCTAAACAGAACTTATTTCCAGAGGTGACCTTATTGGGGTGGGGAGGTCTAAATGTAACTTCTCCTCTTTATTCATAGAATTAATTAAAAGTCAGTCAATTAACTACATCTGACATACAGACATCATGATAAACAATGGACAAACAAAAAATAATACAGGGCACAAGAGCTGGATTCTCAGAAGTATGGACAATCCTGAGAACTCAGGGCAGATAACTACTTTTGCTCACATTCCTGGCCCAATAGGGACCTACCTAGTGCCCTCTGTGCCCTCTTGGCACAGGAACCTAAAAGCAGTCAAGGACAGGACCCTTCCAGTTTCTGCCTGTACCCAGAGCTGAGAGCAAGTTGCCAGAAGTGCAGACACACTTGAGAGCAGAGATAAGACCTATTCTTTTGCTCCAAGCTACTCACTTGGAGGACACAAAAACCCAGGAGCAGTCTGGGACAGGACCATTCTGGTTTCTGACTGTACACAGAGCTGACCCGGTTCCACAGCTCTTTTCCCAGATCCAGCTGAAAGAAGGTCTATAGGTGTGTTGACACACAGGCTAACAGGTGGGTTAAGCCACTGTCAGAGACAGCAAGACAAGCTAACACCAGAGATAACATGATGTCAAGAGGCAAGTACAGGACCTTAAGAAACAGAAATCATGAATATATGGCACCATCAGAGCCTAATTCTCCCACCAGAAAAGCAAGATTTAGATTTAAAATCACATCTCATGATGATGATAGAAGACTTTAAGAAGGGCATAAATAACTCAATTAAAGAAATAAGGGACAACACAGGTAAACAAGTAGAAGCCCTTAAAGAGGAAACACAAAAATCCCTTACAGAATTACAAGAAAATATAAACAGACAGGTGAAGGAATTGAACAAAACCATCTAGGATTGAAAAATGGAAAAAGAAACAATAAAGAAAGCACAAAGGAAGACAACACTGGAGATAGAAAACCTAGTAAAGAGTTCAGGAGTCATAGATGCAAGCATCACTAACAGAACATAAGAGATAGAAGAGAGAACATCAGGGGCAGAAGGTACCACAGAAAATATTGACACAACCATCAAAGAGAATGCAAAAGGCAAAAAGCTCCAAGCCCAAAATATCCAGGAAATATAGGACACAATGAGAAGATCAAACCTAAGGATAATAGGTATGGAAGAGAGCAAAGACTCCCAACTTAAAGGACCAGTAAATGTCTTCAACAAAATTTTAGAAGAAAACTTCCCTAACATAAAGAGATGCCCATAAACATACAAGAAGCCTACAGAACTCAAAATAGATTGGAGCAGAAAAGAAATTTTTCCTGTCACAGAATAAAAACACCAAATTCACAAAACAAAGAAAGAATATTAAAAGCAGTAAGGGAAAAAGGTCGAGTAATATATAAAGGTATACCTATCAGAATTACACCAGACTTCTCAACAGAAACCATGAAAGCCAGAACATCCTAGGCAGATGTCATACAAACCCTAAGAGAACACAAAGGCCAGCCCAGGCTACTATATCCAGCAAAACTCTCAATTAACATAGATGGAGAAACCAAGATATTCCTTGACAAAACCAAATTTGCAATATCTTTCCACAAATCCAGGCCTACAAAGATAATAGTTGAAAAACTCCAACACAAGGAGGAAAACTACACCCTAGAAAAAGCAAGAAAGTAATCTCCTTGCAACAAACTCAAAAGAAGAAAACCACACAAACATATTTCCACCTGTAACAATAAAAATAACAGGAAACAACAACCACTATTACTTAATATCTCTTAATATCAATGGACTCAATTCTCCAATAAAAAGACATAGACTAAGAAACTGGATATGAAAAGAGGACCCAGCATTTTGCTGCATACAGGAAATACACCTCAGTGACAAAGACAGACACTACCTCAGAGTAAAAGAGTGGGAAAAATTTCCAAGCAAATATTCCAAAGAAACAAGCTGGAGTAGTCATGCTAATGTGGAATAAAATTGACTTTCAATCAAAAGTCATCAAAAAGACATGGAAGGATACTTCATATTCATCAAAGAAAAAATCCACCAAGAAGAACTCTCAATCCTGCATACCTATGCTTCAAATGCAAGAGTACCTACATTCATTTAAAAAACCTTACTAAAGTTCAAGGCACACATTGCCACTCACACAATAGTAGTGGGAGAATTCAACACCCAACTCCCATCAGTGGACAGATCATGAAAACAGAAACTAAAGAGAGACATCGAGAAACCAGCAGAAGTTATGAACCAAAGGGATTTAACAGATATTTATAGAACATTTCATCCTAAAACAAATATATCTTCTTTTTAGCACCTCATTGTACCTTTGCCAAAATTGACCATATAATCAGTCACAGAACGGGCCTCAAAATATACAAGAAGATTGAAGTAATCTCATGCATGCTATCAGATCACCATGGACTAAGGCTGGTCTTAAATAACAAGAAAAATGACCAAAAGTCCACATACACATGGAAGTTGAACAACACTCTACTCAATGATAACTTGGTCAAGGAAGAAATACAGAAAAAAATACAGAAAGAAATTAAAGACATCTTAGAATTTAATGAAAATGAAGGCACAATATACCCAAACTTAAGGACACAATGAAAGCAAGGATAAGAGGAAAACTCATAGCTCCGAGTGCCTGCAAACAGAAACTGGAGAGAGCATACATAAGTAGCCTGATGGCACACCTAAATGCCCTAAAACAAAAAGAAGCAAGTACACCCAGGAGGAGAACATAGCAGGAAATAATCAAACTCAGGGCTGAAATCAACCAACTAGAAACGAAAAGGACTGTACAAAGAATCAACACAACCAGGAACTAGTTCTTTAAGAAAGTCAACAAGAGAGATAAACCCTTAGCCAGACTAATCAGAGGGCACAGAAAGTATATCCAAATTAACAAAATCAGAAATGAAAAGGGAGATATAACAACAGAAGCTGAGGAAATTAAAAAAAACCACCGGATCCTACTACAAAAGCCTATATTCAACAAAACTGGAAAATCTGGATGAAATGGACAATTTTCTAGACAGATACCTGGTACCAAAGTTAAATCAGGATCAGATAAACCATTTAAACAGTCCTGTAAGTACTAGAGAAATCGAAGCAGGTGTTAAAAGTCTCCCAAACCAAAAAAAAAAAAAAAAAAAAATGCCCAGGACCAGATGGGTTTAATGCAGAATTCTATCAGACCTTCATAGAAGACCTCATACCAATATTATCCAAACTATTCCACAAAATTGAAACAGATGGAGCACTATCAAATTCCTTCTATGAAGCCACAATTAACCTTATACCTAACCCACACAAAGACCCAACGAAGAAAGGGAACTTCAGACCAATTTTCCTTATGAATATGGACACAAAATACTCAATAAAATTCTCACAAACCAAATCCAAGAACACATCAAAACGATCATCTGTCATGGTCAAGTAGGCTTTGTCCCAGGCATGCAGGATGTTTTAATATATGGAAATTCATCGACATAATCCACTATGTACACAAACTCAAAGAAAAAACCCACATGATCATTTCATTAGATGCTGAGAAAGCATTTGGCAAAATTCAACACCCCTTCATGATAAAAGTCCCAGAAAGATCAGGAATTCATGGCCCATACCTAAACACAGTAAAGCAGTATACAACAAAACAGTAGCCAACGGTACGTTGATCATGTGAAGATTTGAAATTCATCCTGAGGATAGTTTTATTCAGGAAGGAATATAATCTTTTGTTTGTTTTTCTAGAAAATGATTTGATTGCTGATTGGAGAGCTAATGGAAAAAGAAAAGAATAAAAGAAGAGAAATTAGTTTTGAACCAGATGCAAGCAAGAGGATGGAGACAAGCGACTAGATTCTTGATATAGTGTGAAAGTATAAACAACAGGACTTGGTGTATGAAAGAGAGGAGAAGAACCCTTTAGGTTCTGATCTATACAACTGAGTAAATGAGTAGTTGCCATTGTATTGCTCACCTATGAGAAACTGGGAAAGAAAGAAACTTGGAGAAACCTAGAATTCTGTTTAGGAAAGCAGTTTGGTACACTTATCATACATTTATGTAACGACAAGTATGCAGTTGCTACAGAAATGTGGCACTCTTGAGGAGGCAGGCTAGGGGTGCATATTTATGACATCAACAGGTTGGTAGCATTTAAGTGTTGGAGATTTGTTCATAGCAAGAAGAGAGAGAGAGAGAGAGAGAGAGAGAGAGAGAGAGAGAGAGAGAGAGAGAGATACAGAGAGAGAGAGAGATACAGAGAGAGAGAGAGATGCAGAGAGATACAGAGAGCAGAAAGACATAGAGACAGTGATATACATACATGCATAATACATAATACATAGTACATAATACACACACACAAATTGAGAGTAAGCAAGAGACAAACAGATAGAGGGATAGACACATACCACACACAGAGACAGACAGGAACACACGCATACACAGAGAGAGGGACAGAGAGACAGAGACAGAAACAGAGATATACAGACAGACACAGAAGAGTGAGAATAAGGAAGCAAGAGAGAAAAACAGAAAGACAGACACACGTGCGCATGCGCGCGCGCACACACACACACACACACACACACACACACACAGAGAGAGAGAGAGAGAGAGAGAGAGAGAGAGAGAGAGAGAGAGAGAGAACACAACAGAGAACAAGAGAACAAAAGATTCTGGACAGATATAAAATGTTCTAACATTTAGAGATTTGGTAGGAAGAAATGGAGAAAGATACTGAGAAGTGCCTCCAGGGTTAGTTACATCTTGTAATTTAGTGGATTTGGAGTGAGAATATTGTTCAAAAAAGTTTAGTGGTGGTGGTTGTTTATTGTTGCAAAAAATTTAATCATAAAAGTACAAAGATTAGCTGCCAAATCTTGGAAACTGTCAATCACAACAGCAATTTTTGTAGAGTTGGCTGAGGAGTGAGTGGACAATGAGAAACAGAGACAATGAATACAGATAAGAGTCTCTAGGCATAAAATAATCATATTATAAAGTAAACATTTGTAACATAATTAAATTAAAACTTCATATACTAGAGTAAATGGAATATTTACCCGTTTATAATTACATTACTTATCTCTAGATGGAAATTAATTAACAGAAAATGATAGTCAACGTTAGATCCAGAGAAGGGAGGCCAGGTCCATGAATCCAGTGATGTCAGTGCAGTTGACTCTGAGGGAGAGTGTCAGTGGATGTGGAAGGACTAGTCTTCATTATAGAGTCTACTATTGAAGGGCCAGAGGAATTGTTCCGATTTACTACTGTCCCAAATCCTTGAAAGATTATTATCTCTTTTGGATATTGTGCTAGTTGAAATAACTTTCTCACCAACAAGAAAGTGTCGTAAATTGACTTAGTTCCAGAGGAACTAAGAGGAAATTAAGAAGAAAGAAACTAGAAACAACAGAAAGGACTGTAGACAGAAAGTAGAGACAGACACTTTAATAGAGAAATTATTTTGGAGACACAGATTTTTCTTTTTCAGTTATGTTTTTCTCCTTCTAAGAAGCAAGAGAATAAAATAAAATATGACTGACTCAACCAATATATACCCGACGAAGTGTGAACATTTTTAGGTTAGTGTATTGGTGAGTTGTGGTGCTACGGCAGAATACAACAGACAAAATGGTTTTTACTGTTTTCTGCCCCTTTGCAGTATTGGAGGCTACAAGTCTGAGGTCAAGATGCAGTCACACTGGATTTCTGTTCTTCACTGCCTTGTAGACTGCTGACTCCTGTATGTATTCTTACATGACATTTTTATTGCCAGAGAGAGAAAGAGATGGGGCAATCTCCCTGGTCTCCTTCTCTTTGTCGTCGTCGTTGTTGTCACCGTTGTCCTCCTCCTCTTCCTCCTTCTTCCTCCTCTTCTTCTTCAAGAGACTAATCCCTATTAGATTTCATCATGTAATAATATTTAACCTTAATTAACCTTTAAAGGATTTATCTGCAAATATTGTTGCTGTAAAATTATAAAAAAGGTCTGTCTTTTACCCCCACTAGATCTGTCACCAGAGTGCCCCAAGATATCTGGTAGATTCACATCCCAACTCCATGGTTGCCCAGTGTCTCTAGCCACCACAGACTCTCTCACACTTAAATCTCTACATGAAAGAAACACAACACAATAACCTCTGATCCAATTGATAAGATATAATTGCCCATCTAAATATACAAAGCCCTATACGCATTCGTCCCTTGAGAACATTCATAACAACCTGTGAATACACAGAGTGGAATCTTAATGGCAGCCTCCATGTTCTCTCCTCAGCTTTTCTGCCTTTTCGTTCCAGTCTCCTCCTCTTCCCTCAAACTTTTCTCCCGCCCATCCTTCCTTCTCATCCAATGACAGGCCTTGTTCTCTCTTGTACCTGCCTCCACCTGTATGACAATCCTACAGAATATAATCATATTTTATGGAGCAGAGTCACCATATAAACTCTTTTTGAAGACAACATATATGTAGTCCTAGCTGGCCTGGAACTTACTATGTAGATCAAGCTGCTGATTTTCTATCCTTTCCCTCCTGAGTGTTGGGATTTAAGTCTACCACCACCATGCCTGGATCAACAGATGTGAATTTGCCAAAGACCATTCATTCCATAGTAAGTGTTTTTCTTACAACTGGAGGTTATATCCTTTGCTGATTGGAGGTGGTAAGAAGCAAACTTGCTCATTCATTTATGGCAGTTTGATTTCATTCTCAACTGGGACATGGTACTTTAGGAATTAGTTTAAATTCAGGGTAAACAATATTGGTAGTTAGGAGTGGTAGACAAAGAATGTTGGAGGGAGTAAGGATAGGTAAAGAAATATGCAATATTATCCAGGGCTTCTCTCTTGAAATGGTTCATCACTGGATTTTTACCATAGTTTACTAATGTTTTTACTTTGTAGTAGGACAATGACATAAAAGAATTTTATGTTGAACTTTGTTGAAAAAAACTCATTATTTTATTTTTTAAAGTAAGACGCACATACATACTAAATGAACAAGGAGAATATTTATTTAGAAAACAATTCTTGGAATGTTTTCATTTTACTCTAAAAAAATTAAGCAAAAAAAGCAACTCAAGGCAGGAAAGGTTTATTGCTGAGAGATTTTTGATGGGGAAGGCAAGGCAGAGTTCAGTGGGAGTAAGTGGCAGATACTTGTCACAGCACTGAAGCAGGAAGCAGGAAGCAGCTTCAGTGTTTGGTCTTGGATCCTTTGTTGTATCCTGTGTTGTATGTATATCCTATATACTGTGTTAATTTCTGTTGCTTTGAATTAGTTGGAGACAAACCTGTGCCTTGTTTCATTCTCCATTTTTAAAATTGATTTGAATAAGCAGCCAGTAATATTTTGAGGTAATCTAACTTTATAAATGTAGATGATTTCTTGTGAAAGAACAAGAAAAGGTTTGCTTTATCTTATAAATCTTCCTCTTCAGGAGCATAACAGCTTTAAAGAGGAGTTATATAGAACAATACGGAGACTCTGTCTATAAAAGAGTTAGTCTTGGGTAATGAGATGATAGTCGAGAATTGAATATCTATACAATGGATTACTCACGCCTTATATATTGAGCTTATTTTTAATGATTGAAGGATTAGTTTCTAAATGGATTATTCCTATTTATAGGTAATATCCAACTTTTTCATACCTTAAGGTGATATGTATTGAATGATATGAAAACAGAAATGGTATTATTTACTTCTAGGTAGAAGGTGGGAGAACCACAGCATATTTTATCATTTCCTCTTCTGCTTTACAAAGTGTAAAAATGCATGTAGACTCATGTCAATTAGGATTCCTGAGTGTGGATAACACAGGAAAGAGTCTACTCTCTATCTCCCACTCATTCTTAATCCCAATGACCATGTTGTATGAAGAACATACACCGTTATTCTAAATCACTGCATATTTGATGTGATTTAGTAGTATGGCTGATTTCATGAAGAAAATTGTTATTAAAGCATAAGCTAAGCTATCCTACAGAAAACTGGATACAAAGGAAAACAGTTCCAAGATAAAATTCTGAATTATGTGATACCGGTTTAAGAATTGGAGTATAGCAATCTATAATAATTTATGTACTGCAGTGGGAACATTCTTTGGAAAGCTTGGCATCATTGTGGATAGCAATAATTTTAGCAAGTGAGAAGCAGAGACAGGAGGACAAGTAGTTAAATGCCAGTGTTAGTTCTATAGTAAATTGGAGGCCAGCTAGAGCTATGCAACTCTTTGTTTTCTCCCTTTGTCCACTGCTCCAAAAAAAGAAATGAACAACAGCAAAAACAAAACAAAAAAACCAAACCAAACCAAACCAAATCAACCAACCAACCAACCAACCAACCAACCAACCAACCAACCAACCAACCATAAAAAGCCACTAGGAATAAAACTGAAAAGGAACATTTTTTTAAATTTAAAAGGAAAAAGTCACAAATGTGATAACTTTATAACTCCCAGGGAGAAAGGTATTTTTTTTTTTGAGAAAAAGTGTTAGAAATGTAAGGTATCACCTACTTGTCTCAAGGTATTACAATCCCAGAAAAGAATCAGGCTGTTTACAAGTGAGGTTTAAAGGGAATAGAGTTAAATCTAGGAATCAGAAACTTGAAGGGCTGAACAGGGCAGATGCATCACTATTCCAACTAGTAAGTACAATGACACAGCCATTAAAATCCAGCCGAGTGATCAGTATCAATGCTGGTGTATTCTCATTAGAGCCATTGCTATAGCTTATGAATGCCTGAAGGAAGCATTCAGCAATCCTTTAGATTGAACCTTGATCAGATAAAAAGCCACATGGTTTTTCTGTAGTCTTGACAGCCTGGTCTTCATTATTGCAGGGCAACAGGAGAGTAAGAAAACCAAACCAAGAAACAAAACAAATCAAAGTATATCTAGAAGTAAAAGTATACAATAGCTATTGTTTCCTGGAAACAATAACCAAATGAATAGAACATGCTGCATTTTAAAGGTAAAAATGTATAGATAAACCATTACCCTATAGTAAAATAGCTTTTGACTTAACAGAACTGCCCCTTAGCATCAGAATTAAAGTGACTATAGATGACAGGGAATCTTAATGCTGACTGTGTCACTACTTAAACTACAATAGACTGTAGAGAGAACAGTATTATTTCTATCTGATTATCTAAGATGTTTAGATTATAAATTATTGAAACTTAATTCCTGGCATTTTGTGATTCTCTCCCTGATGAGGATCCAATTCAGAGTCTTATATATGTTAGTACTCTACTACTGAACTATGTCACTGGCGTACAATTTTATGTAGTTTTTTTAAAAAATTCTGATTAAGTAGACAAACTGATTTCATCTTATTTTAAGCTCAATACTACCACAGAAGTGTATAGACTTAACAGGCTTAGTGTCCCATATTTGTGTTCCCAAACATTCAGAAGTTAGTCAGGAGGATCACTATTCAGAGGTCTGCCATGGCCTATGTAGTGAAGTCTTGTTTCATAAAAGCTTTGATTCTGATAGATATAGTTAAAATAATGTTGCATTGAAGCTATGGGACATAGCTTCTGGAATGCCCAACTGACCTTACCACACCAGTTAATGCAAGTCCTGTCCATTCATTGGGGTTTGCTATTTTGCAACATATCTATATAGTGAAATACTTTTAAGGTTTTAAAAGTCTATTAAGATTAACAAAAGTTAATTTAAATTGTATATCTGACCATTTGTCTTTGCTAATTGTGCCATAACAAGAAAATTTACCTGAAAATTCACATGAGTAGCAATATATGCTTGATAAATAAGGTATATTTGATTTGATATGGATCAGAAAAATCTGAAACTCAGTATTCTATATGTGAAATAGGAAACTTTTGCCAACTGAACTTTAGAGTAAATTAGTTAAGAGAAACTTTACTATAAAAGCAAGAACTAGTTTCATGAGTTGCTTCAGAATATGACTAGGGGCACATTATCATGTTCACTGAGAATATGAAAAGACTAGCCCATGCTATACTTAATTTGCTTTTATTATTTAGTGTTTAGTGATATTTACATTTTAAATATAGTCCTATTATTATCATTATTATATGTGTAAATGTTTGCACATGTAGAGGTCAGAAGGACAACTTGAAGGAATCAGTTTGCTTTCTTTTTCCACCACGAGGATCATACTCAAGTCCTTAGGTTTATGTGATGTGTCATCTCTTCTGTCCAGCACTTAATGGGAGAGAAAACCGGACGGAAAGGGGGGTGGGAAGAAACTGGGAGGAATAGAGGGGAGGGAAACTGTAATCAGTATATATTGTATGAGAAAAGGATCTATTTTTATTAAAAGTGGAAAAAGATTTAAATACTAATGTGTATGTAATTCATAAGTAATTTACATTGCTAAATTCTTCAGAATTTTAGATGAATATTTATATTTGACACTTTATATAGAATAGAACTCTACTATACTTATTATGTAAATTAGTTAAAAGCAATTTGGTGGTTATCCTCAGTTATGCAAAGAGATGAAAATTTCAAGCTGATTTGAGGAATTATCTAATCAATGTGCACAGACAAAATGAAATGTCATATGATACAAATCAATTTCAGACTGAAATAATGTCATTTCCTTATACAATCCATGCTTCCTATAAACACTAACAAAGCTGAGTCAAACCTAGATCTTTGAATTTTTATTGTACTATAATGTTCCCCTTTAAAAGATGCTAGTCTAAAGTGCAGAAATGAAATTCCATGTGTAAACCTTCACTAAAATGCTACTTGGAAGAAAGCCAATTATATAAATGTGTATTTTTCTTCAATTGACCCTATGTCTTTTTCTATTTTGTATATGGCTTCTACATTTGAATTTCCTGTAAAAGTAAGGGCTAAATTTTATGTATATTTTGATGTGCTGATCTTGGGGTAAGTACTTTATAAATTTTCTGTTTGTTTTTCATATAGACTCTTTTGTAACTCAGGATGGTTTTGAATGCACTAAGTAGACGTATGATCTTGAACTTTTGACTACCCTGTCTCCATTTCCCAAGTGTTGAGAGCATGGGTATGTTCCACCAACCCTGGCTAACAATTTCCTGGGCCCTCTTCTTCCCTTCCCTTCCTTCCTTCCTTCTTTCCTTCCTTCCTTCCATCCCTTCCTTCCTTCTTTCCTTCCTTCCTCCCTTCCTCCCTTCCTTCCTTCCCTCCTTCCCTTCCCTTCCTTCCTTCCTTCCCTTCCCTTCCTTCCTTCCTTTCTTCCTTCCCTCCCTCCCCCCTTCCTTCCTTCCTCCTCCCTTCCCCCCTCCCTCCCTCCCCCCCTCCTCCTCCTCCACCTCCGCCCCCTCCTCCCTCTCTCTCTCTCTCTCTCTCTCTCTCTCTCTCTCTCTCTCTCTCTCTCTCTCTCTCTCTCTCTCTCTCCTGTTTTCTTTCTTTTGTTCTCTTTGTCTCTCTCTCTGTGCAGTACTAGGGATTGAACCAGGACCCAGGCTCCTTTCTTTCTACAATTATTTATAAGCATTTCCTTACACACATCAGTTTTTGAATGAGAAAATGGAGACTTACTAATATTATAAAACGTGTCCAAGATTATAATACTGAAATTGGTAAAATTGACTGTGAGATTCATTCTTTTCTTTTTCTTTTTTTCAGAGCTGGGGACTGAACCCAGGGCCTTGCGCTTGCTAGGCAAGTGCTCTACCACTGAGCTAAATCCCCAACCCCGATTCATTCTTTTCTTATGAATGTAACTTCACCTCCCATAATATTTTCACATTCATTTAACTATACTCTAGAGAACTATATGAATAAAGAAAACAAGAAAAGTAAGAAGTTACATTGAATTCTCTTCTGAATGCAAAAATTTATTTTTTCCATTTGTACATTTTGTTTTATTTTATTTTATTATTGGTTATTTTATTTATTTACATTTCAAATGCTATCCCCCTTCCCAGTTTCCCGTCCACAAGCCCTCTATCCCCTCTTCCCTCCCCCTGCCTCTATAAGGGTGCTCCCCTACCTGCCCACCCACTCCTGCCTCAGCCTTCCCCTATCTTGGGTCATCAAGCTTTGACAGGACAAAGGGGTTCCCATCCCAGTGAGGTTGGATAGGGCAATCCATAACCAATTGGAGCCAATGGATAACCCTGTGTACTCTTTAGTTGATAGTTTAGTGCCTGGGAGCTTTGGGGTGTCTGGTTGGGTTGATATTGTTGTTCTTTCTATGAGGTTGCAAACCCCTTCAGCTCCTACAATCCTTGCCTTAACTTCCACACTGGGGTCTCCATGCTCAGACCAATGTTTGGCTGTGAACCTCTTCATCTGTATTGGCCTGGCTCTGGCAGAGAATTTCATGGGACAGCTATACCATGCTTCTGTCACTAGTACTTCCTTTTTCTTTTCTTTTCTTTTCTTTTCTTTTCTTTTCTTTTCTTTTCTTTTCTTTTCTTTTCCTTCCTTTTCTTTTCTTTTCTTTTATTGGATATTTTCTTTATTTACAGTTCAAATGTTATCCCCTTTTCCGGTTTCCCCTCCGGAAACACCCCACCCCATCCCCTTACCCCCTGATTCCATGAAGGTGCTCCCCAAGTCACGTACCCACTCCTGCCTCCCTGTCCTGGCATTCCCCTACACTGGGGCATTCAGAGGACCAAGGGCCTCTCCTTCCATTGATGCTGGACAAATAGTTGGTTGCAAGCATCCGCCTCTGTATTTGTCAGTATCTGGTCTGCCTCTCAGGAGAAAGCTATCTCAGGCTCCTGTCAGCATGCACCTCTTGGTATCCCCAATAGTGAACAGGTTTGTTGACTGCATGTGGGATGGATCCCCACGTGTGGCAGTCTCTGGATGGTCTTTCCTTCCATCTTTGCTCTATTTTCTCCTGTGAGTATTTTTGTTCCCCCTTCTAAGAAGTACTGAAGCACCCACACTTTTGTCTTTTATCTTCCTGAGCTTCATGTGGTCTGTAAATTGTATCTTGGGTATTCCGAGCACTTGGGCTACTATCCACTTATCAGTGAGTACTTCTTGACATCAGCAATAGTGTCTGGGTTTGGTGTCAGCAGATGGGATGGATTCCTAGGTGGGGCAGTCTCTGGATGGCCTTTCCTTCAGTCTCTGCTCCACTCTTTGTCCTGCATTTCCTTTTGACAGGAGGAGTTCTGGATTAATATTTTTGAGGTGGGCGGGTGACCCCATTCCTCAAATGGGAGCCATGCCTATCCACTGGATATGGTACCTACAGGTTCTATCTTCCCTTTGTTGCGTTTTTGGCTAAAGCTCACCCTGTTGGGTCCTGGGAACCTCTTGGGTCCTTGGCACCTGGGACTTTCTACTGCCTACCCCCAACTCCCCCTCCCCCACTGCTACACACTTACTTTCAAATTCCTGACCCTCAGCACTTTCCCATCTCCTCCCATATATGAGCTGCCCTCCCTTTTTCGATCCCCCTTATCTCTCCCTGTCAGATCCCTCTTCCCTCCACTTCCCAGAGATTATTCTCTTCTCCCAATTGAGTAGTACTGCAGCATCCACACTGTAGTGTGATCTTCTTTATTCTTGAGTTTCATAAGGTCTGTGACTTGTATCGTGGGTATTCCGATCTTTTTTGGCTAATATCTACTTATCAGTGAGTACATCCCATGTGTGCTCTTTTGTGACTGGGTTACCTCACTGGGGATAATATTTTCAAATTCCATCCATTTGCCTACAAATTTCAAGAAATCACTGTTTTTAATAACACTAGTATTCCATTGTGCAAATGTACTACATTTTCTGTATCTATTCCTCTCTCGAGGGACATCTGGGTTCTTTCCAGCCTCTGGCTATTATAAATAGGGTTGCTATGTGCCCTTGTTATATGTTGGAGCATCTTTTGGGTATACACCCAGGAGTGGTACAGCTGGGACCTCAGGTAGAACTATTTCTAATTTTCTGAGAAGCCACCAGACTGATTTCTAGAATGGTTGTACCTGCTTGCAATCTTACCAGCAAAGGAGTAGTGTTCCTCTTTCTCCACATCCTTGCCAGCATCTGCTGTCACCTGAGTTTTTGTTCTTAGTCATTCTGACTGGTGTGAAGTGGAATCTCATGGTTGCTTTGATTTGCATTTCCCTGATGACTAAGGATGTTGAACATTTCTTTAAGTGCTTTTCACCATTTGAGATTTCTCAGTTGAGAATTCTCTGTTTAGCTCTGTATCCCAGTTTTAATAGGATTATTTGGTTCTCTGGAGTCTAACTTCTTAGTTCTTTGTATATTATGGATATTAGTCCTCTATTGGATGTATGCTTCTTTATTGGCCTTTTTCCAATCTGTGGGTTGCCATTTTGTCCTATTGACAGTGTCCTTTGCCTTACAGAAGCTATTCAGTTTTATGAGGTCCCAGTTATTGATTGTTGATCTAAGAGCATAAACCATTGGTGTTCTGTTCAGGAAAATTTCCCCTGTGCCAATGTGTTTGAAGTTCTTTCCCACTTTCTCTTCTACTAGATTTATCATATCTATTTTTATATTGAGGTCCTTGATCCACTTGGACTTGAGCTTTATACAAGGAGATAAGAATGGATCAATTTATATTCTTCTACAATGCTGACTGCCAGTTGAACCAGCACCATTTGTTGAAAATGTTGTCTGTTTTCCACTGGATGGTTTTGGCTCCTTTTTAAAAGATCAAGTTACAATAGGTGTGTGGGTTCATTTCTGGGTCTTCAGTTCTATTCCACTGATCTACCTGTCTGTCTTTGTACCAGTACTATGTGGTTTTACTTTACTATTACTCTGTAGCATAGCTTGAGGTCAGGGATAGTGATTCCCCCTAGAAGTTCTTTATTGTTGAGAATGGTTTTTGATATTCAGGGGTTATTGATATTACAGACAAATTTGAAAGTTTCTCTTTTTATCGCTGTGACGAATTGAGTTGGAATTTTGATGGGGGATTGCACTAAATCTGTAGATTGAGTTTGGTAAGATGGCCTTTTTTTTTTTTTTTTTACAGTGTTAATCCTGCTGATCCATGAGCATGGGAGATATTTCTGTCTTATGAGGCCTTATTCAATGTCTTTCTTCAGAGACTCTAAGTTCTTGTCATACAGATCTTTCACTTGCTTGGTTAGTCACACCGAAATATTTCATATTATTTGTGACTACAGTAAAGGGTGCTGTTTCCCTAATTTCTTTCTCAGCCTGTTTATCCTTTGAAGAGAAGACTACTGATTTGTTTGAGTTAATATTGTTTCCACTTTGCTGAAGTTGTTTATCGGCTGTAGTAGTTCTCCCATGGTTTTTTGGGGTCACTTATGTATACTGTCATATCATCTGCAAATAGTGATGTCTTGACTTTCTCATTTCTAATCTGTATCCCTTTAATATTCTTTTGTTGTCTAATTGCTGTGACTAGAACTTTAAGTACTGTATTGAATAGATAGGGGGAGAAGGGGCAGCCTGCTCTTGGCCCTGATTTTAGTGGGATTGCTTCAAGTTTCTCTCCATTTAGTTTAATGTTGACAATTGGCTTTCTGTATATTGTTTTATTATATTTAGGTACGGACCTTGAATTCCTATTCTCTCCAATACTTTTAGTATGAAGGGATGTTGTATTTTGTCAAAGGTTTTTTCAGCATAATGAGGTGATCATGTGTTTTTTTCCCTTTGAGTTTATTTATACAGTAGATTATGTTGATGGATTCCCATATATTGAACCATTCATGAATCCCTGGATGAAGCCTATTTGATCATGGTGAATGATCATTCTGATGTGTTTTTTGATTTGGTATGCAAGAATTTTATTGAGTATTTTTGCATCAATATTCAGGAGGGAAATTGGTCTGAAATTCTCTTTCTTTGTTGGGTCTTGTGTGGCTTAGGTAACTTAGGTAACTGTGGCTTCACAGAATGTATTAGGTAGTGTTCCTTCTGTTTCTATTTTACGAAATACTTTGAGAAGTATTTGGACTAGGTCTTCTTTCAAGGTCTGATAGAATTCTGTTCTAAAACCATTTGGTCCTGGGGATCTTTTGCTTGGGAGACTTTTAATGAAATGACTGCTCCTATTTCATTGGGGCTTATGGGACTGTTTAGATACTTTGTCTGATCCTGATTTAACTTTGATTCCTGGTATATGTCTAGAAAATTATCCATTTTATCCAGATCTTCCAGTTTTGTTGAGTTTAGGCTTTGTAGTAGGATCTGATAACTTTTTTAATTTCTTCAGTTTCTGTTGTTATGTCTCCATTTTCATTTCTGATTTTGTCAATTTGGATACCGTCTTTGTCCTCTGGTTAGTCTGGCTAAGGGTTTATCTCTCTTGTTGATTTTTTCAAAGAACCAGCTCCTGGTTTTGTTGATTCTTTGTATAGTCCTTTTTGTTTCTACTTGGTTGATTTCAGCTCTGAGTTTGATTATTTCCTGCCTTTTACTCCTCTTGGGTGTATTTGCTTCTTTTTGTTTTAGAGCTTTCAGATGTGCTGTTAAGCTACTAGTGTATGCTCTCTCTAACTTCTTTATGAAAGCACTCAGAGCTATAAAATTTTCTCTTAGCAGTGCTTTCATTGTGTTCTATAAGTTTGGGTATGCTGTTCATTCATTTTCATTTAATTCTAAAGTCTTTAATTTCTTTCTGCATTTCTTCCCTGACCAAGTAGTCATTGAGTAGAACATTGTTCAACTTCCATGTTTGTGGGCTTTCTGTTCTTTTCATTGTTGTTAAAGACTAGACTTAGTCCGTGGTGATCTTATAAGATGCATGGGATTATTTCAATCTTCTTATATCTGTTGAGGCCTGTTTTGTAACCAATTATGTGGTCAATTTTGGAGAAGGTATCATGAAGTGCTGAGAAGAAGGTATATTCTTTTGTTTTAGGATGAAATATTATGCAGATACCAGTTAAATCCGTTTTTGTAACTTCTATTAGTTTCACTGTGTCTCTGTTTAGTTTCTGTTTCCATGATCTGTCCATTGAGGAGTGTGGGCTACTATTATTGTATGAGGCTCAATGTGTGCTTTGAGATTCATTAATGCTTCTTTTACATATGTGGGTGACCTTGCATTTGGGGCATAGATGTTCAGAATTGAGAGTTTTTCTTGGTGGCTTTTTCCTTTGTTGAGTACATCGTGTCCTTCCCTCTCTTTTTGATAACTCTTGGTAGAAAGTCTATTTTATTGGATAGTAGAATTGCTACTCCAGCTTGTTTCTTGACACTATTTGCCTGGAAAATTTTTTTCCAGCCTTTTAAGGTAGTGTCTATCTTTGTCACTGAGATGTGTTTCCTATATGCAGCAAAATGCTGAGTCCTGTTTTCTTTTCAGCTTGATAGTCTATGTCTTTTTTTTTTTTTTTGAAATTGAGTACATTGATGTTAAGAGATATTAAGGCCCAACGATTGTTGCTTTCTGTCCTTTTTGTTGTTCATGGTGGAATTATGCTTGTTTGGGTCCCTTCTTTTGGGTTTGTTGTGAGATTTGTTTCTTGCCTTTTCTTGGGTTTAGTTTCAGTCCTTTTATTATAGTTTTCCTTCTATTATCCTCTGTAGGGCTGGATTGGTAGAAAGATATTGTGTACATTTGTTTTTGTCATGAAATATTTTGGTTTCTCCCTTTATGGTAATTGACTGTTTTGCTAGATATAATAACCTGGGTTGGCATTTTTGTTCTCTTAGGGTCTGTATGACATCTGCCCAAGATCTTCTAGCCTTTATAGTCTTTGCTGAGAAATCTGGTGTCATTCTGATGTGTCTCCCTTTATATGTTACTTGATCTTTTCTACTTACTGCTTTCAGTATTCTTTCTTTGTTCTGTCTGTGCATTTGGTGTTTTAATTATTATGCGACAGGTACTTTGTTTTCTGGTCTCTTCTCTTTGGTGTTCTGTAGGTGTCTTATATGTTTATGGACATCTTTTTCTTTGGGTGAGGAAAGTTTTCTTCTGTAATTTAGATGGCCCTTTGCGTTGGGAATCTTTCGCTTCCTTCTATACTTATTATTCTTAGGTTTGGTTTTTTCATTGTGTCCTGTATTTCTTGAATGCTTTGACTTAGGAGCTTTTTGCTTTTTAAATTTTCTTTGACTGTTGTGTCAATGTCTTTTAGGGTATATTCTATGCCTGAGATTCTTTCTTCTGTCTCTTGTATTCTGTTGGTGATGCTTGCATTTGTGACCCTGATCTCTTTCCTAATTTTTCAATCTCCAGGGTTGTCTCCCTTTGTATTTTCTTTAATGTTTCTATTTCAGTTTTAGATTCTGGATAGTTTTGTTCCATTCCTGTACCTGTTTGATTGTGTTTGCCTGTATTTCTTTAAGAGATTTGTTTCTTGTTTAAGGGCTTCTATTTGTTTACATATGTTTTCCTGTATTTCTTTAAGTGTGTTTTTTATGTCCTTCTTAAATTCCTCTATCATGTTCATGGAATGAGATTTTAGGTCTGAATCTAGCTTTTTAGGTGTGTTCGGGTATCTAAGGCTTGGTGTGATTGGAGAACTGCCTTATGATTTTGTCAAACAACATTGGTTTCTGTTGCTTATGTTCTTGTGCTTGTCTCTCACTATCTGGTTATTCCTAGTGTGCTAACTGCCCTTGCTATCTCTGATTGGAGCCTGTCTCTGACTGGAGACGTTATGCCAGAGCTCCTTGGAGTCTAGCTGTCTCTGTGATCCCGTGATTCTGGGAATCTCTGATCCT
Source organism: Rattus rattus (assembly GCF_011064425.1). Taxonomy (NCBI): domain Eukaryota; kingdom Metazoa; phylum Chordata; class Mammalia; order Rodentia; family Muridae; genus Rattus; species Rattus rattus. The sequence continues at coordinate 126,945,228 of NC_046159.1, forward strand.
GAGATCCTGGGTGTGTCAGAGCTCCTGGGAGTCAGGCTGTTTCTGGGATTCAGAAATCCTGGTGTGACCAAGCCCCTGAGATCATGAGCTCCTGAGAGTCAAGCTTTCTCAGGGTGTTGTAGGAGTGGGTGGGGCACTCGAGCCCTGAGTCTGCTCTGGAGACAGGTGTAATCTGGAAGGAACCTGTGGCTCTGGCTTGGAAGGCGTTCCGTTTATCTAGTTCCTGTGGGGGAGGGGTGTCTCAATTACCTATAGGGAAAGATGTCGTGGCCTCAACTGTGATCTTGAGTGTGTCAGAGCTCCAATGATCCTGGGTGGGTTTGATCTCCTGGTTGTCGCGCTTCCTCTGTGATCCTGTGATCTTGGGCATATCAGAGCACCTCCGGCCCTCCGTGTTTCAGAGTAACTGGGAGTTGTGCTCCCTCTGGGTGTTGTAGGAGTGGCTGTGGAGCCAGCAGCCAAGGTCTGCTCAGGACATGGTTCAGACCAGAGGGAAACCCGTGACACTGGCTGGGCAGGGGTTCCCGTGTCCCTGGATCCCGGATGTCCCAGTTACTCCAGATGATGGGGCAAATGTTGTGGACTCACCTATGATCCTGGGTGTGTTAGAGCACCCGGGTTTGAGCCTTCTCTGAGTGTTGTAGAAGTGGGTGCAAAGCCAGCACCCCAGGATTGCTCTGGGTGCAGGTTCAGACTGGAAGGAACCCCAGATGTACATTTTAAATGTCAACAGATAATTCAATAAGATTCATGGCTTAAATTTGTTCTCAGAACATTGAAGTCTTTAAAGATCTTGGTAAAACATGGAATGCTTACCCATTTTAACACAGAAATTTTTGTTTTTAGACTTGGTTTGAAAAAGAGTTAACTTGAGTTGATACAGAGGCAAAATTTCTTTGTTCTAGAAAGCCCGCTGAGGATCATCCTGTTCTGTACAGTTCTCAAAGAAAAAAGAACCTTGGGAATCTGAGACTCTATGCTGCTAGGCTGTCCTTTTGGGCAACTCAGTGGTTGCCTAAGAGTGGGAGGATTATTTTTTATTCTGCAGAAAGTATTTCCACTGGGGAAATGATTCTTCTCTCTGTGTGTCAGTAAGTGGAACCATGCCTACGAACTGCTTTCCTCAGACTGCATTCTTGCTTGATCAGAGGCTGACAGGCATTCTATAGCTGAAGGCAGAAAATGTCAAATCACTGGACAATCATGTACTGAACATCTTTGGACCAGATACCACATATCTTAGTTGAATGATATAGAGAAATCAAGTTGAGCTAAAAGCTTCCTCCCTAGGCAGCTAACAATGATTTTATGATAGTGGTCATAAATTTAAAGCATCAGATCATTTGGCATAGCACGATAAGAATGTGCTTATGCAAATATATACATATATATGTGTGTGTGTGTGTGTGTGTGTGAAATGGATATAAAAGCAGAATGGACAGAGGAAAGCAAGAGAATTGATAGAGTATTTAAAAGACAGATACAGAGTATTTGAAACACAGATACGGTTTGATGGTTAGGAATGATTTTCAACATGCTAGTTTCTGGAATATCCAAAAGTGGAAGAAGACTCCAGGTATACCTGTGAGTGAATATCTGGATTACATTACCCTGTGGGCATGTCAAACAGCATTATGTTGATTAGGTAAATTGAAGTTGAAAGATCCACTCCCCTTCTCCCAACTCATAGGAAATTGCATTGCTCTGTATATGTCTTAGTCTAAAATAAAGAAGGGCAATATCATTCCCTAGGCTGGGATTCTGAACTTTATTAAAAGCAGAAGCTAACTAAGCATGTGACCTACTGCATCAATCTTCTGCAAACCTTACTGCTCTATAGTGATGGACTGCACTCCCAAACCGTGAGCTAAAAGTACAACTTTTCTCCCTTTAAGCTGATTTTGTCCGTTTCTATCACGGTAGCAACAGGAAAAGTAACTAAGACACATACAGACTGATGCACCTTCATCTGGGCACACAGGAAGTAAAGATGTGAGCTAAGTAAGGGGGAGTGAATAGATGTAGATCAACTGGTATGTTGGGATGAGTGGGAGATTTGGACACAGCCAAAGAGGAAAAAAAGGAAGTCGTGGCTAGAGAACTGATACTATAAAACCCAAACTGTAAGGGTAGTTGCATTTTTAAATGGAGATCTATATGTGCGTAATCTGTGTATGCATGTACATGTGTATGTATGTACATGTGTATGTACGTACATGTGAACGCAAGTGCCTCAGGAGGGCAGAGATGTCAGATCTCTTTGGATCTGGAATTATAGGGAATTGTGACAGGTGACTGTGGTTTTAGTGATAAATACATGTCTATGGTAAAAAGCCTGACATGGTGGTGCATGTTTTTAATTACAGCACTCAGGAGGGCGAGACAGACAGATAGATATCTGATTTTGAGGCCATTGGCCTGGTCTATAGAGTGAGTTCCAAGACAGCCAGGGCTACACAGAAACCCTGTCTTGAAAAATTGAAAAACGAAAAAATAAAAGTATATGGATATAGAAAATGAGTCCTGAGAAAGAATAGGATTATTGAAACCAGCCAGTATTTCTGTTCAGTGGAAAACATTCTTTCACGTCCTGCCATGCTACCAATGGCTGCTAGAGGGCAGCAAAAGCCAGGAACAAGCAAGGAAAGCCTTCACTTGAACAATTGGAAAATGCTTTGTCTTCCCCTACAGAGCCACACTGTCAGGGCAGAAACAGCAGTCTGAGTTCAAGAAGTCTGCGGTTTAAGGTTCCACTCAGTAACTGGAGAGTCCAACAAAAATAAACAAGAGTGCGGTAAAGGTTTAAGTGGCTAATATTCACTCACTTTGAACCTTTTGGAGAACTTAAACAAAGACTGGGAAGAGCCACCAAATGTTAAGTCAAAAGCCAGGGCTCGATACCAAATGTGAGGGAGAGGAAGGGTTAAATGGCTGCGAAGTTGAAAGTGGACAGTTCGTGAGTTAAGGTGTTTTTAGAAGAACTTGGGCTGTCTGAGAGGATGACTGTTGGACAACTATGACAAAATCTGAACAGATCCTCCACTAAATCAGGCCACACAGGGCAGCAATGGGTAAGGGACATTAAGAGAAAGAAAGTGGACAGTTTGGAAGTGACAAGAAGAGGCAACTTTTGTTTTCTTTTCTGAAGCAGGTTTTCATGTAGCCTAGGCTGGCTTTGGACTTGCTATGTAGCCAAGGATGACCCTAAGATTTTGATTATCTTGCCTCTTACTCCAAGGCTATATATAGGATTTTATAGCCGGGGCCTGGCTTAACTGTCAGGAATAGGCTTGTTTGTTTGATTGCTTGCTTTTTTTGTTTTTGTTTATTATTTTAAGTTTTTTTTGAAACAAAATCCAACTCTGTACTTCTCACTGGTTTGATCTTGTGTTCCTCTTGCTTTAGCCTTCTAAACTGTGGGATTAGAGAGATGAATCACTACTGGCTGGGTTACTGCATGAATGACTAAATCACAAGATACCTGAAATTCTTAAGATTTCATTGATTGTGATTAATATATATGTATGCATATGTATGTATATAATATATGCATACGTATTCATGGTATATATGTATGCAGTGTGCGCATGCATATATACACACACACACATATATATATATATGTATATATATATAAAACAAAACTAAAACCAGTAACAATATGCAGCCTAGCATCAGTCCTTACTGTAGTTGTCTGACTGTAACCTGCGTGAGAATGCTGTAAGCCCACTATTTCTATGTCCATATGTAAAGAATAGAAGCCAGAGTATTCAACATTTTATACTGCATGTTTCTATACGAAGAAGAAAAGGAAGTAAGACTTCCTGGTAATCTCTGATCCTGCTTTGAATAGAGGTGTTGTGTGTCTTTGAAAAATCTTGAAAGAATTTGAGAAAGAATGCATAAAATCGCAAAGATGCAGCTTAAACTCTTTAGGTGTTGACACTTTGTATCAGGGAGTCAGGAGGGCTTTGAAGGTTTTTAGGGATCTTTCTGGTTTTTAAATTGAGAGTTTCTATCTTTGAATTCTGAAGTTCTAAATGATAAATCTTTTTCAAAACCTTTGTTATCTCCTTCCATAGCAGTCATTCCATTATTAAAAGGCAATTTTTTTTGTTTTCAGTTACTTTAAATTTCTATCTAAATTTATTTTAAAATGGAACTGACTGTTATTTGAATTTATATCATGGAAAATTACACAAAATGAATAAATTTGACAAAATTGCTTATGGTTATTATATTGCAAATATTTTTGACAACCTAATATATTAAGAAAGTAAAATGCGAACATTTTAAAATGCCAAAAAAAAAACTTTAAAACTTCTTGGAAACAAAATCTAATTTGTCCTTTCATCTAATTTAATGAAAAAATTTAAAAACATGCTGAAAAGTGATACAAGTTGATTTTGTTTGGTTAGTGTAGGTTTGTGTGTGTGTGTGTGTCTGTGTGTGTGTGTGTGTTCATGCATGTGTACGTATTCGGACACATGGGTGTGTGTGTGTGTGTGTGTGTGTGTGTGTGTGTGTGTGAGTGTGTGAGAGAGAGAGAGAGAGAGAGAGAGAGAGAGAGAGAGAGAGAGAGAGCATGTATGAAGGTCAGAGACCAATGTAAAGTTACATCTTACTATCATCGTTATTTTCTTTAAGATAGGGCCTCTCGGTAGGTAGCCCTCTAGCCCCAAAGTTCCTCCTATTTCTAGCCTGTGCCTCCATTGCTGGGAATTCATGTGTGCTGCCACACCACCTTTGTGTGGGTGCTAAGGATCGAAGTCACATTTCCGTGACACATGGGCACCACTTGCAGACTAAGCCAAGTTGAATTTTAAAGTTGCATTACACTTTGCAGCTTATGCCATAGATGTTGTCTGCTACAAGAGGGTCTTGGACTTTTACAACCAAGGACTCTTGTAACTATTTTTTTCTCAAGTGATTCAACATTCTGTAAAATTTTGGGTGCATTATTACTTTTTCTTTTACCAGAAGCACCCTGTGAATCATAAGTGCGGTGCTCATTTTTAATTAACTGGCAGCATGTATAGTGACTGATCTCTATCACAAGGTCTGAGCAATAACACTGTTTTAAATTGATGAATTTCAACCAAATTTTAAAAGTCCGAGTATTTAATGCAGACTGCTGCGAATGAATGCATCACATTGTGATTTTGAAAAATTGGAAATAACTGCAGGTTCCTTAGACCCCGAGGGACCTACAAATGGCCCCTGACTTGCAGTGATTTCAATTATGGTTTACCCCTTTAAGAGACTTATTTTTCTTAGCATGCACCGTACTAAGTTTTATAGTGATACTTTTCACCTCAAATTGTTTTTTGTTGCTCCTCCTTTCTTCCAGTGTTCATCCCTACGATGTACCCCGTCAACCCTAGTAGCTCCTTTTGTTCATGTCACAGTGATAGTTTTGCCTCCCCATTCTTCAAAATCCCTTGCTCCCCTTTTGCAGAAAGTTTGCAATTTTATGATGCCAGACAAATGATAGATACTGAGCAGAAGGTGTACTTGTACCTCATGTTTTGAAACTTTTTCTCCTGGGCTAGTAATTTGCAATATGATAGTGTCATACTCTGTTGTGACCTGGGACAGGGAAAACCAGCTGCAGCTCTCAGTCAGCCAAGTGATCACAAGGAGAAGCGACTGGCATTCTGCAAGGGATGATGGTATAGTGTAATAGGCAGTATATATGTAATTATAGATGAATACACACACATACACACATATATGGAATGGCAAAGAAAAACTCTTTGTTTTATTCAAAAATGTCTTTAGGTTAGTCCTATTACCTTCACTATTTTAAGGACAACAAGGCCTATAAACGTGGACAATTACTTGAAAGCAATGGTGCCTTCTCTATTAGATATTTTCACAGTGCAGTTACAAAGCTGGTCCCTCACAGAAAGATTCATTGTGATTTTATTATATGTCATATTTAAAGAATATCTGGGAGGGTTTTTTTTAAAAGAACTAGAATCAGACCATTTTGACTGAAGATATTAAATCCTGTTTAGGAGATGGACTACTGCAGGGTTACGTAGAAATCTACAGTTCATGCTTCGGAGACAGTGAGTGCGAAACATGGGAGAGAATCAAGTATCTTATTTTTCTGAAATGCTTGTCTCATAAACCAGGTGTACTGGAGAATGGAAAGTCTGAACTTAAAACGTTTCTTCTGGTTGATGAGAATAGGAACATACTCCAACCTTCTGGTTGATGAGAATAGGAACATACTCCAACCTTCTGGTTGATGAGAATAGGAACATACTCCAACCTTCTTTGGGTTGGAGTCTTATCATGATCCTACTGTGTCTACATCAGCTCCAATCTGCAAGAATCCCTTAGGGTACAGAAAGCTGTCACTGGGCGGTCAGATAGCTTGTAGGCTCATTGATAATTGGTAATAATTAGAGTCCCAAAGAACGGTGCCTGATACCTCGCTAGACTCAGAACCCATCCTTCCTGGTTATTTATTGTATAAATAGGCTTTGGTTCTTTTTTTTCAGGTGCTTTTTTCTTTTACATGAGAGATCAGAGGTTGAGTTGGTAGGGTTGACAAAATGTTGGTCACTGGGTGTAATACTCAGGAACAGTTCAAGCTAGTCACTGTGTAAGATAATTATAATTAATATCAGTGTATTACATTGAAAGAACACAGGAGACTCTATTTTAGGCCACCTCACCTTGAAATAGTATTTGAGGTAAGATATATGCTAAGTAGTCCAATTTAGCCACTCTACTAGGTAATGGATACATATTTTAAAATATCATTTTGTATGTTAGTATATTTAGTTTTTCACTAAAATAGAAAGATCCAGGCAAATATTAACTACCTAATAGGGCTGTGAGTTAGAAAGGAAAGTAACTATGACATCTAGGAATTGTTTGACCCTATGAACTGGACCATAGTGTTGATAGGAAGTGACTTCCTTCTGGTGTCTTGAGTTGTGAGATTTGCCTGTAGAAACTGACAATTCCATAAACTACCAGTGTCAGGCAAGACCAGTGTTCAATTTTGAGGTATCAAGATGAATGAAGACAACTCTACAATCATGTTCAAGTACATACAACACACTGGACATTCTTTGTACCACTAAGAATTCTTCGATCTTGACTAAAACGATTGAATGTAATTTCTTTAGATTGAAATACTGCAAGTATAGCGTCACACTTCTTGCCTCCTAATTAAGAGTTACCAGGATCCTGATTACAGAATTATCTCCATTTTCTTACAGTTTTAGATCGAGAGCAACATCTTCCATGAACTGCCTTCAGCTACTTGAACACAAGTCCGAGTCCCAGTCCTTCTAACACCCACTGCAGAGATGCCACATGGTTCTCCACCATTGCATGGTTCAAGACACAAGGAAAACAAACCTGTGTGTCTATTTGTTATTGGTGTTCCCAAGATAGAAACATAGCCTGGGAAATGAGTATAAATAAGTTCAATATACCAAGTATAATGCCTGTTTCCTACTTAGCATTCAATGACTGATATGAATATTCCCTATTCAGCGCCTTACATTTTGTAGATTGATGTATGAAAACTCAGAGGTGCTTGGCAGTTGGGAGGTGGCATTACTGAAAGCCTAGTTCCTTTGAGCCTTTTTTCAGTTCATGTTTTTATGATACCACACTGTTTCATTTTCATTCATCTTTTCTTCTCCTCTCCTATTGATGGGAAGTAATGTTATTGGCTCCTGGGATTATGATCTGTTTTGATCTATGTTTAAATAAAAAATTTTCCTTTAAACTGGAAAATATCATCCTGAGTGAGCTAACCCAATCACAGAAAGACATACATGGTATGCACTCACTGATAAGTGGCTATTAGCCCAAATGCTTGAATTACCCTAGATGCCTAGAAAAAATGAAACTCAAGACGGATGATCAAAATGTGAATGCTTCACTCCTTCTTTAAAAGGGGAAAAAGAATACCCTTGGCAGGGAAGAGAGAGGCAAAGATTAAAACAGAGACTGAAGGAACACCCATTCAGAGCCTGCCCCACATGTGGCCCATACATATACAGCCACCCAATTAGACAAGATGGATGAAGCAAAGAAGTGCAGACCCCACAGGAGCCGGATGTAGATCGATCCTGAGAGACACAGCCAGAATACAGCAAATACAGAGGCGAATGCCAGCAGCAAACCACTGAACTGAGAACGGACACCCATTGAAGGAATCAGAGAAAGAACTGAAGAGCTTGAAGGGCTTGAGACCCCATATGTACAACAATGCCAAGCAACCAGAGCTTCCAGGGACTAAGCCACTACCTAAAGACTATACATGGACTGACCCTGGACTCTGACCTCATAGGTAGCAATGAATATCCTAGTAAGAGCACCAGTGGAAGGGGAAGCCCTGGGTCCTGCTAAGACTGAACCCCCAGTGAACTAGACTGTCGGGGAGGGCGGCAATGGGGGAGGGTGGGGAGGGAACACCCATAAGGAAGGGGGAGGAAGGATGTTTGCCCGAAACCGGAAAGGAATAACACTCGAAATGTACATAAGAAATACTCAAGTTAATAAAAAAAAAAAATTTTTCCTTTAAAAAGAATGAAAGTAACTTTTAATCCTGTCATATATGTAGGGGCTTGGTAGGAGAAAGACTTTCAAATTTCTATCTTTTTACTACTATAATCACAGCCTTTTGATTATTGTAAAATTGTTTTTGATTATGTATTCTTTTTTTTTTTTTTTCCCCGGAGCTGGGGACCGAACCCAGGGCCTTGCGCTTCCTAGGCAAGCGCTCTACCACTGAGCTAAATCCCCAACCTGTAAAATTGTTTTTAATCATTTGAAGTCTCATCCACTGGAAAGACTATAATGATAAAGAATATTAACTTAGATCTTTTGCAAGGTGTAGTACATGAAACACAAGAATCAGGTTTTAGTCTTAAAATATCCACAAGTCATTTAAAAGTGTGAGTTCAGGTTTTGGCTTCATGTAAAACTGACCAATTAGCTTATAAAATAATAAGATAATATTGGGGAACCTCAGAAAAATACAGCACTGATACTTAAAGCATTCTTCACACGTGGAGCTAGAGATAATAGATAATAGATAATACTAGATACTAGATAGTAGTAGATAACAGATAATAACAGTATACATAATAGATGATAAACATAGTCAATTCATTTGCTTTTTGTTATCCACCATAACTAAAGAGTAAGGACATATTGCTGATGACTTTATACATTTGAAATTAGTGCATAGGTTAAAAGAGCTGGAACTGACCAGGAAACTCCGATGGCTAGCATTCATAGTGCTAGAAGATGTTATGAAAAGTAGTGAGGGAGGACAGCAGTACTCTCCGTCCCTGGAAGTTGTGTGCACTGGTTTAACAGTGGCATGACTCTTAGAAGGATAATCACATTCTCACGTATTACATAACTTGTACAATAAATCTCGTCAAAGCTCACAACTGACGAGACAGCAGCCATAGGACAGAATCTACTATTGTTATTTTTTAAACATTCATGCTGCCAAGCAGTTGTGCAAAATTTAAGTCTATATTTATAAAATTATGGTATTTTCAACTTTGGTCAGAAAAAATGTCTCTTTGGAATGCATAGTAGTTATGCAGACACTTATAATTGGTAAAATACCCAATATAAGTAATTGTGAGTGCACGGGTAGATAAATGATTTATATCAGCCTCCCACCACAGAAGGCTTGGGGAGCATGGTGGAAAGAGGGAAGAGAGACTGTTTTAGATGTGGAAGGTGAAGAGGAGAGCTATAAGAACAAATTTCTGGACTTGGCATGGTTATTGCAGACATCCACTCAGAGAAACTGTGGTGAGTTGCACAAGGTAAAGTCAGTCAAAGTTCCAGTATGGAATGAGGATGTCTCATTCCTAGCTAAAGAGCTATTGACAGTTGAAATCTTCTGGGGGAGAAACTGTCACTTTCCAGGGGATGTGGCTATGGGTTGGTTGGCTCTGCCCTAGCTATTGGCCTTACACCCATGTGCATATGAATAGCACTGATTAGACCCGGGGTTATTAATCACAATAACAGCAAACCTAGACCACATGAAATGTCAGAGTTGGGATATTGAAAGAAGCCGGAGGGAGGTTATAGTTGATGGATCCAATCAAAATATGTTGTTCTGGGAAATGCTGAAAAAGAAGAGGCCCCAGGGAAGAACTCCCCAGTTGATCAGCCATTAACAAGTGGTCATCTCTGAGCTTATATAATACATGTAACATTAAATGGACTGAGCAAGTTGTATTTATGCATTATATACATATATACAAATATATTGAAAGTATATAATTTATATATAAATTAAAGAAATAGAGGTCATGGGTTTGAGAGGGAGAGGGAGAGGGACAGAGAAATTAAGGAAGATATATGGGAGGGGGATAATGTAATTATAATTTCAAAAAATAAAAATATTTAAAATTCATTGTATAAATCTATAACATTTTCCAAGAATACAACGAAATATTTCAAAAAGAGGAATTGATAAAATACCCTTTATTATCACTTACAGGAAGTTGTGTATGTTCTGGCAATTGATGGAGTTTGGTATTTGTATGTGTTTGCTTTAGGCAAGAATTCTAGTTCTTCCTAAAGTGTATTTCTGGAAATGCCAGTTTTCTAAGAAATAGTAAGGCAGATAAGATAGAGCCTGAGGATTGTTTTGCAACTCTCCCTTCTATGTCTATGTTTCACACATTTACAGAGGTATTTTAAAAGCACATTAAATGTTCTGAAATATATAGCTATATGTGCATTTAAATTTGTAAGGCATTTCTCAACTCAAAATTCAGTTTTTTTCCCTAGAGCACTTTATTGTTCTTGCTAAGTCTTATGGCATACTTACCACATAATGTACACTTATTGTAGCTTACTGTCTTAATAACTTCAGTATTTCTAAGCACAGTGAAATACAGAAGTTAAGTGGTATTCATGATGACATAGATGATAAATTGGAAGACAATATCCCCCTTATAATTAATGTTATGGGAGACAATGTAGAATATACTCCTTTGACTATGGTAACACAGATGAAAAAATTAGGTTTGTCCAAATAGTCTGATAGCATTAAATGAGAAGCTAGAAAAAATTCTAAAAAAGAATTTTTTCAAACAATTTGTCTTGTATTTACATTTATTTATTTATTTATTTATTTAGTGTTTGTATTTGTGCGTGCACATGCATACATACAGGAGATGGATGTAGAAGTCAGAAGCCAACTCCCAGGTGTTGATCTCTGATTCCATCATATAGGTTCTGGTACTGAACTCTGATTGTCAGGCTTAGCAACAAGCACTATTACCCTATGAGCATCTCACACTCCCTCACCCCAAAATGATGTTTTAATGCTATTTATGCTACCAAGGATAAAGCATTGTGCAATACCAAATGTTACAGAGCTTCCCAAGGAGTCAGGGCAGGCAATTAAAAGATATATATATTCTTTTCATACAAGGCATTATTATGAAGCCTTGGCGAGACTTGAGTTTGCTAGGTAGACTAGATTGACCTTGAACTCACACAGAACTTCCTGCCTCTACCTCCGGAGTGCTGGGATTGCAGGTGTGTCCCACAATACTTAGCTTTAAACATATAATAATTTTAAAATCCAGATTATGGTAAGAACTTTGGGGAAAAGAGAGCAGGGTGGTATGACTGGGTATGGGTCAAAACTAGTCTACTTTTGCTTGAAAATTAATTGCAGTATTTTATTAAATAGCATAATGTGACTAGTTAGAGCAGTCTGTCAAATTTCCTTTGTTACTAGCATTCTGAAAGACAGATTTCAAGTGTAAGAGAAATAGAAATAGCCATTCAAAATAATATACTTTTTAGATATGTTGATATTGTTAATTCTGTAGTTGATAGAAGATTTCACTGTTAATCATATAGCCTAATTTCCCCCCTTCGTCACTCACGCTTACAAGTCAGTTTTTCTCAATAAGCCTGTGCAAATTTTGGGATTTAGTGAACTCCAGGAACTGTATAGAGAAATACATCAATGACAAAAAGAAAAAAAAAAACATCAAAACCCACATCAGCATGTTCTCATCATTACAATTATTTATCTATATTGCACTATATACAGTACTATAATTTACATGGTGATTTCTATTTCACAGACATTTGTGTACTTTTTAATGCCTGACTTAAAATATTCCTTTGAATATTATTTCTAGAACTGGGATAAAATTTTTCTTGATTTTATTACTTTTTATAACTTGATGGTTTCTAAATTGACTATTCAGTAGAAAAGACTTTTTAGGCTTCTAGAACACTGGAAATACTGAGTTTGTTCTAAAAGGATTTCAGATTTTTTAAAATTAAAACTGTAATTTTTCTTCTTGCAAATAATGTAGCTTCCCATATTCATTGCATTCTAGCATTGGCCTCATATTCTCAAATGAAGATTGTATTTTGAAAGATCTGAAATTTTTCTATTTTGATTTTTAGACCCACAACACTTTGGTATAAGTTATTGTTCTGAGGCATAAAGCCAATGCGCGTGTGTTTGCTTTTCTTCTACAGAAACAAGTCACGGATGATATAAATGAGCTTAGATTAGATCAGAATCAGTGAGGATTGAAGAGTGATGGCTGATGCAAACAAGAAGAGTGATTAGTATTGTTCCTGCTGTATGATGAATTACACTCTACCATGCATTAAAACAGTGGATGGTTCTTCGGAATATCACAGACTCTTTAGCAAAACAATGATGGGAAATGTATAGTTCTCTATCGTTTAGCAAAAAGTAAGACATAAAAAATGTTGAAAATTTTCTTCAAGTCTCAAAGAACATCATGATATTGGAACAGATGAGAAAGCACACACTGTGTCCTTGATAATGGGTTTATTGTATTTTATTCATTTCTTATGCAGTCCTGCTCTGTGGTAGTAAACTGTTTTGATCTCTTAGTACTTACCTCAAAGTGGACTAGAAACTCCTCTACCCTTGGGGGACTGATAAGAGTCTTACGATTTTATTTGATCTACCAGTTAAACACTAATGAAATAAGTCAAGAGAAATATACATGTGAATGCATCAAAGGGATACTTTTACTCCTAGGCATAAGGTAGTTGCTTAGCAACTTGTGTCACACTTTGTGGTCATCTGTTAGGAAAGACACAAAGTCAATAGTGACTCAAGGCTTAAGATTGTAAATGAAAACAAACAAAGGACAATCTGTTGAATTCAAGAAAAACACTGCTTCAACAAACATAAAATGAGTCAATGATGCGAGGCATCTATTTGAAGGTCTCCAGAGCATCAATGAACTTGTCAAAAAACAAAAAAACTACATTCAAATCCACTGTGCATTAACTGCTCCCATATGCCAAGATCTACCTTAGGAACACTGATTATCTGCAAGCTGTAGTAATCTAAGTAGTCCACACTTAGATTATGTAGTCCCACAGGCTATACAGCATCTATATCATCTTTTGACTTTTAAGTTTTATTGGTAGTAGTAATAATGGTAATACCATTTATAATCTTTTATATCTTTATTCAATATCACTTTTAACTTACTTATTCTTCTCTCATTATAACCTCTTCCCTCTTTCCGTTCTTTCTGATCCCCTTCCTCAACACCTCTCCTCTTGATCCACTACTCCTCTGTTTCTCTTCAGAAAAGAGTAGGCCTCCAAGGGATATCAACCAAACATGGCATAGTAAGTTGCAATAATATGAGGCACATACCCTGACATCAAGACTGGATGAAGTAACAACAAAGGAAGAAAGGGGTCCCAGGAACAGGCAAGAGAGTTGGAGACAACCCCTATTCCCATTGTTGGGAGTAGAACATGTACTCACTTATAAGTGATTACTAACTGTTAAGTGAAGAATAATCATGCCACAAGCTACTGTCCCAGAGAGGCTAAGTAATCAGAAGGGCTCAAAGGAGAAGGAGAAATAGAATAGATTAAACACCACATTTTAATCAGCAAGGTCTATGACTTAGAAGAATTTTTACAAGATGAGAGTTGGGGTAGGTTTCAGATTAAGAGGGATACCAAGGTTATTATTTTAGTCCCGTAAATGCTTATTGAGTATCTGAAATGGCTGTTTCTTTTTTCTCCTGGGTAAATAGTTTGCTTCTGATGTTTGACTGTTGCATAGCTAATGCTATCTTTCTTCTACAGAGTAGTGATTTGCCAAAAGGTTTATGCGGTGGCCTTTTGATGTTAGACAAAGTATTTAATAGGAGCCTCAGTTTTCCTAAATGTAAAACAGGGCTATAAGTTAGTCCTCTCAAAGAGCTGTTGTGAAATTTTAACAAAGCAATATGTACAAAGTACCTGGTACATACCTTCTGCTAGCTTTGTGGTAATTATGAATATTCTGTGGTATAGACTTATAGGAAAGTATGGTAAGTAGAAGTGTTATATTTTATTTACTAAAGTTATAAAAATGAGAGAGTATATTAACTTGTGGTTTGTATGATTTAAAATTGTCTGAGAAATTAAATTAATCACACTTACCTAAGATTAAGTTATTATTATCATATTCAAATATTAACTATACCACATTTTATTTCCATTATAAATGATAACTGTACTACATGGGAATCTCCATAGAAAAAGAAATATTAAAATATCTATCTGCCTATCGATGTATCCATCCTGATCCTCTGTGATGGGAAGGAGGGCAGGTGGGGGCATAAGCTGATGAGTATATGAGGGAAGTAGAGGATTAATATTCTACCTGAAATATAATATCAATTATGTTCCTCTCCTACCTCTATGTTCTGTTCAGATGCTTAGTGGATCAAAGGATGCCCATTAAAGACTTCTTTACTCATCCACCAATTTAAACTTACCTCTTCCAGAAACACAAAGATACACCCAGAAACATCAAATGCTTTATCAGATCTGGGCATGTTCTTATCAAGTCAGATTGATCTCAAGTAACCATCTCTTATACTCTTTCTGTTTCTTTCCACAATAAGCAATAAGTCCGTCAGGAAATAGCTTCTTTCCTAGTGGAACTATAATGTCTTTAGCATAAAAACACTTCTCCATCCATAGGTCTGCCCTCTCTCAGAGTCCCACATCCATCTTTAAAGCACAAGCCAGCATCTCCTCCCCCCCTTTTTTTAGATCTCTGAGTTTAATTTTGAGAGTGTTTTCAAATATTGTTAACATTTTTCATGATGTTGAATTTAGTAATCCAACCTAGTCAATTGGGAAGAGTACTGTTCTGATGAGAATAAAGTTTCAGAATGCATCTTTATTATATGCTAGGCCATATTTTCCCCCAGGACGGGTTGCATGTAGCGTTGAATGTGGAACATTGTTAACTTGGTCCCTGCAAAAACTTACTATATGC
This sequence comes from Rattus rattus, assembly GCF_011064425.1. Lineage (NCBI taxonomy): Eukaryota > Metazoa > Chordata > Mammalia > Rodentia > Muridae > Rattus > Rattus rattus. The sequence continues at coordinate 126,960,556 of NC_046159.1, forward strand.
TCAGTACTACTTTAGGTTCTGGAAATGCAATGCTGAACAGGTCAGAAACAAGCCTTGCCCCTGGAGCAGAGTGAGAGTTAGGTTAAGGGAATAAGTGCCTGAAAGGAATTGAATGGAGTGTGAGCATGGTAGTATCATTACCGTGTGAATGAGTTCCAAGAGTGGCTGGAATCCACTGAGTGGCTGTGAGCAGATACCACATTGACTGAACTCCTTCAGGACCACATAGAGACCTTAGTCCTCGATGTCCTTGTGCCTCCTTGGACTCTGCACCTGCAGCCAATCTTTCTACATCTGCAAGATTTCTGGGTTTGAATAATGCAATGTGGTATTCCATTTTCTTTTTCCTTTATGAAGGCATCTGTCTTTTATCTTTCTTTTCTGAGACAGCTGTTTCATTTCACTGATAGATTTAACGTCATCCGACAGCAAGCTGGTTCTTCTTTTCTTTTATAAAGACGTTTTTCTTCTACTGTTTTCATTCTAACCTATGCAATATATGTGTATATATATATATGTACATTTATATATGTATATATATAATGAGCTCAATAATAACCTAAAGTCATCTTAGCAGGAGATGCTAAGCACAAATTACAGCCAGTCATTTTATTCTGCAGGTTTGTTTTTCTGTATATCAATCACGAGTTTCTCATAAACAGCCAAGTACTCCCTGAAAAGGACTTTGTAGGGTTGTTTATGTAGTGCTAGTTACTCTGTTTTCATCAAATTTTGTTTGAAATTATGTTGTATGTGTTTAGAGACAAATCTCTGTTTTAGATGCAACAGGAATGCATCCTTGCTTTGGTCCAAGTGGTCTTTTCAATTCTGTTACCTTTCAAAATACTTTAACACAATTCAAAGATTAGTAGGTTAGAAATCATGTTTATCCATTTATATCATTAAAGCCTAAATCACAGAATTTCTATTTTGCTATAAATCATATTCTACTTGATTATTTGGGTGATTAGGAGGTTGTCAAAATTTATAATTATCACCTAACAGAAAGTTTCATAACAGAAAATCAAACCACATGAAGCATAAAAGTGAACGTCATGTTATAATGACACCTGTAGGCCAAGTTTTACATGCATTATTTGCAATATACTATATGCAAACTACTTTTACATTTTGTAAAAACTACAAGGGTGAAGCAATTGTTTACATAAACAAGCTGATTAGAATTTATTTTTCCTAAAGAGTTCTTATTGCTTACCTTTAATTAAAAAGCATTAGGAAACTAAGTTGCTTCATAGATTTTTCTATTCGTAAAGATAGGTGTAATTATATAGCAAAAAGCAAGTTATTGCCATAAATACTCCCAATTTTTTTAAAATAGATTCTTTGACTCTTTCTCTTTCTTTGTCTCACTTTATGATAATAAGACATTTTGGAATAACATGAAAAGAATTTCATTTAATTTATGGAGCAATGTTTTGAAAGAATTTTAAGAATGCCAATAGTTATTTTCTGTGGTTCATTTGACATTTTGGGCTTATGGTAGTAATTTAATTACATTTGGGGGCTGTGTTTACCCTTGACTGACAAATTGTATGAAATACTTGTGCATTCTACTTAAGTGATTTTCTTAGCAATCCACACCACTTTGCATATCTATATGTCATTGTAGACAACTCAGTAATGACCTTTTGAAGGTACCTAGATTCTGAGGATAGATCTCAGAATGATTCCCTGTGTTTCTGATTAATGAATTCATTAAGGAAAAAACCCCAATACCATTTAAAGAATATTTAGATAGAAAAGAAGCTTTTCCCAACCATGGTTCAGTCCACTTTCCTTTGAAGGGCACTTCAGGTCTACTTAGATATAATCTACTGAATGACTGTATGAGAGTAACCTGGCATTTTCTTATTTCATAATTCTTTTGAGTCTGAACTTATGTCTGAACTCTGTTTGGAACACTTATGTAAAAATTAATTTTAAGTCTAAAGTGGAAGAAACAAAAATATTTCAGTTTCTTTTCTTATGTTTTCCATTTTCAAACTAATTAAAATGATACAAGTGTATTTCCTTGACGTCAAAGGAAGAGTTCACAGTCTATTATTACTCAATGATTTAAATGTTTCTTCCTGTTTTGTCAATATCTGCATCTACTTTCTGAACACAAAGAGAAAGGATAACTCTATATATTTGCTTATACAAAATTCTGATATTTAATTCAAAGATAATTTTGATACTTAACTGAGTAAATAAATGTGTTGGAAATATTGTTCTGAGCAGTTCAGATATTAAAAGACAAACATCTAGAGATCCCTGTGGTTGAATTAGGGAAAAGCTGGAAGAAGCTGAGGAGGAGGGTGACCCTATAGGAAGACCAGCAGTGTCAATTAATCTGGACCTCTGAGATTGCTTACTGAGCCACCAACCAGGCAGCATACAACAGCTGATATGAGGCCCCCAACACATATACAGCAGAGGACTGCCGGGTCTTGACCCAGTGAGAGAAGATGCACCCAACCCTCAGGAGACTTGAGGCACCAGGGAGTGCAGATGTTTTGTAGGGTGTGGGTGGAGATTTGGGGTGTGGGGACATCCTTTTGGAGACAGGGCAGGGGAAGGAAGTATGGGATATGGAACAGTCAGATGGTGGACCATGAGGGGGAAAAAAGACTGGACTGTAAAAAAAATTAAAGAATAAATAAATAATTACAAAAAAGGCAAACAGTATTGTACAATGTTACTAGGTAATAATGGAAATGTAGATGAGTAAAGAAAAGTTCAGGTTAGCATGTTCTGAATATTCGCAATTTGTATTTCTCCAGAAATTCTGTATAAATAATGTATAAATAAACATGTTTTTACCTCCTTCAAATTATACCAGCATGTCACTTTGTACAGTACGTGACTTAATGTTTTTTTTTTATATCATATAAAAAATAAGTTTGCAGGCTGGGCATAGTAGTACAACCTCAGCTCTTGGGAGGCAGAAGCAGGATGATAATGGGTTCAAGGCCAACCTGGGTCACATAAGGAGACCCTGTTTCAGCAAAGACCAAATGAAACCATTACAATGTGCACATGTTCAGCTCACACATTATTTTTTGCTTGCCGAAAGAGAAATATATGGCTCAAAAATGAAAAGGAAAGAGGCTTAAATTTTCTTTCTCGTATAGTTTTCATCCCCTCAGTGACTGTACATAAACATTCTTTTGATTTTGTTTTGCCTCTGAATAAGGCTATGACCTGATTCTGAAAATGAGGTGCACGTGCTTTAGAAAAATCTAGCACTCTTGGCAGTACATGTTATTTTCTAATGTACATAGAAAACATTTTTGTGTGTGCAACAAATTCTCATTATATGAAATCAGGCATTTTAATAGAAAAATTACTTAATGTAATAAAGAATTTGAGCAATCAAGAAAACTGCAAAAAAGATAGTAATAAAAGTTATCTTCTGTGCCACTACTCCCAAAAAAGCATCACAGTACCTGGCCAACGTTCCATTATCCTTTTATGAATATAAGGACATATAGATAGGAAACCATTAAAATACGTGATGTTTTAGAAAATATGGTCACATTGGATGCATTGTTTTAAAAACAAGATAGTTTTGTTTTAATGAACATTAGCAAATGAAAATAAGGTGAACTAGAGGGTGAGCTGTAGAAAGTTTTATTTTTTCTTCCATCACAAAGCACGATTCTGAAAGATTCCTTTAAAATTAATCAGGACAGGGCTGGAGAGATGGTGTGGTTCATGAATATGATCCCAGTGCTGTGAAAGCCAATAAAAATCAGAGATAGGAGAATCCCTGGGGTTCTGTGCCCAGCCTGGCTAGCTGAATTGGAGTGAGATTGAGATATCTTATCTCATAAAACAAGGTGGGGAGCTGACAAGATAGCTTAGTGGTTACAGGAGTTTGCCAGGCAAGTTGATCCAAGTCTGTTCTAGGACCCACAGTGGAAAAAAAAGAAAAAATACCAATACCCAATCTGTTTTGATTTCACACACACACACACACACACACACACACACACACACACACACATGCATGCCCACACTCTGTTATATACACACACCACACATCACACATACAATAATAAAAATAATAAAATAATAAAAATAAAATGAGAAATAAAACAAAGTGGAGAGGGGTAGTTTGAGACTGAGCTCTGGCCACATATACATATGGTCATTCATGTGCATAAGCATCCCAATACACACTCGCACACAGAACATTAACAAAGTAATTATGCAAGATATTAAAAGTTAGGAAATGTTCTAAAAAGTTAAAACTGTCAGTTTTGCCTGGCAGTGCTTGCTTTGTCGATGGGACCTGCTACTTTCACTTCTTTGGATTTGACTAACCTCGTTTTGGGGCAGTGCTCTCTACTTAGCATAATTTCCCTGCACTTCTATTGTTTTAAAATATTTGCATTCTAACAGTATCAACATGATTTAGTCCAACAGTTTCTCTGTGTTAGTATTATTAACTGTAAGTTTTTTATAGTTTAGATTTAGCTGTTATCTTTATTATGTGCTTTGATTGTTAATTTATCTCCTTAAACTTTCTGTTGTCGTCTGTCTCCTCTAAATTTATGTTTTTCTTTGGGTAGGTAATAGCAGTTCAGGATCTAATAATACACAAATCTAGATATTTATGGAAAAGTCTTTTGAGATGGAAATAACGTGCATTAGAAAGCTTGGGTTGTTCTTCATAATCTGGTTGGACTGTAACTGACCACTCAGTGACCTAACAGTAAAGACATTTCCAGAAGAGGAAGGGTCTTCCTTCAATTTTGTCTTTATATTCAAGACTACAATATCAGTTCCTATGTTAGTTTCTAGTCAGCCCTATTCATTTCAGACTTGCCACTCTCTGCAATTGTATGAACCTACAAATCTTTACTACTTGCTTACTCTGTGTGTGTACGCGTGAGAACACATGTTTGCTTGTGAATTCTTTTGTGAAGTTTTGTCCCAAACTTCAATTTGTATAGCATCCATTGATTCTATGAGCTACATATTTGTCTCCATCCTCTTACAGTCAGTGGGTGTTTAGTTCCCACGGCTTCCTTAGCAGAAGAGAGGAGGGTTGGGAGGACAATTGCCTTGCATTTGGTGCCTTTGTTTTTCTTGGTCAGAAAATTTACGTTCTGTTCTTATTTCTAATTTCTGAGGTTCTTTTGAGCATCTCTCATCCTGAAATCATTTTAGGATGTATGCCATCTTCCCACCAAGGTAATAGGGAAATGGATCTGCTACAGTTTGTAGAACAGGGCCCTTTCCTTCCATTAGAGGGATGCAATTTCACAGCTTCATCGCTCACTTCCTAAACTGTACCTATTTCATTTCTGTAGCACACCTAACTTTCCTTCACTAAAGTATTTGGAGAAGTATCATATTCTGTGACTCATTGTCTGTCCTGTGGCTGGAAGGAACAGGTACGGAGTTCAGTGTCTCTCTCTCTAAAGCATTTCTGACTCTGTTCTGGAATCTCACTGTTGTTTTCTCTCTTGGCTGCTAGTTTTTCAACTTCATGGTGTGGAACTGTTTACTCACTGTTGTCGAATTTTTCCATATTTTGATTCATAGCACTGGATGTTGGGAGAGAAAATCCTATGCAACAACTTTATTCCATTGTCTTTAGCTCATAAATCCCCAAAGCCTGTTGTTAGCTAGAAAATATTTCCCATCATTGTATGGAAATGAAAATTTGCAAATAGAAGATTAGGTAGGGCACATTATCATGTGAACAAGTGCTTAATTACATTAGTGATGCAAATGTTTTTTGAGATTATACTTTTGTAAATAAGATGATCTTGTAATGGAGGATTTGTGGTAACTGCACATGTAAAGGAGCCTCAAAGGAAAAATTAAGAAAACTAAGTATGCAAACCGTTTATTTCCAGAGCTAGTATAGTGTGATAAAATTTGATGAATACCAAAGAGGGTGTACAAAATGACAACACAGCGCCTCTATAACAGCATCATCCTATCCTTTTAAATGTCTAGATTACTTCTCATTTCTCATAACTTAACTGAAGAAATGTTGCCTCAGACTGACACACTTCTGAGTGTTTTAAATCTCTAGCAATCAAAAACACACTTGGTAGAGAACTAATTTCACACCTCAGGCATTAAAAGCCAGAGTTTGTATTCATTGTTTATTTTACATAATGTAAAACAGCATGAAGCATGATATATTACACAATGGATGAATGGGGATTTTAGAATAGGAAATCATTTTGCATTTACACCTGGTAGATGACATTTTATATATTGGAAACTGCCCTGCTATATCAAACATGATTTTTTTCAATAAATTGAATTATTTTCAAGGTATATTAAATGATAAAAGATCTATATTGTTTGATTATATTTTCTATACTATAAACATGATTTTATGAGTTATTGGGATATCAATGCTGATGCCTAATAACCTAGATTTTGATTTAAACATGGAATATGTAAAAGTTAGAAATCATCATAAAATATAGCCTAATAAAATTAAAGTATGTTTACTAATAAAGAGTTGGCACTGTTAAAAGCAAACCTTTGGCAATGTAATAATTCAGTTCTTTAAGTTTTGAAGAGTAACTGATGGTTTAATTTTTGGAGCCAAATATCTATCTTTTTGTTGTAGCTATAATATATTGTGTAGCTCTGTACAATTAAATAAAACTTTAACTGGCATGATGAAGAAACCTGACTATTCCTCTATCAGCAGTCATTAATTTCCAATAACTCTTTAGCTAGAGGTTACACTTTGTGATCCTCTTCCCTACCCATGTTGAAATTTTGCTTAGATTGATCTTGTACAGGCTTTGTAGTCACAGATGTTGTGAATTTATGTGATCAGCATTCTTGCCATGATCCAAAAACTCTATCTCATAGCACTCTCTACCTCTGGTTTTTACAATCCTTCTTCCCCCCTCTTTGGTGATGAATACAAAATTTTGGTGGAAGCGGTGTGATATGAATGTCTCATTTAATAATGAACACTCCAACGTCTCTTATGTTCTGAATATTAACCAGTTATGAATCTCTGTATCAATCACTAGCTACAGCAGAAAGATGCTTCTCTAATACAGCTTGAGAGTTGCCCTGATCTATGTGTATAAAATTAACTCTTTAGAATTGAGTTAATTATTTTGCCCATTTAACTAAGTAACAGTTAAATTCTCCCATAGGCCTATGACCTTGTCCCAGTTAACAGTACCAGCCATAAGTTCTTTCATGTAGAGAGAACTTTAAATCCAATCAGAAAGTAATTAGTTACTCCTATTACATTCTTGCCATTATTGGGCATATTTTACCAGCTCAGTTGTTATTGTGTAACATTATCTATGTTACTGTCAAATAGTTCAGAGATTAAAGTACTATTGATGATATTTCTCATTCTGAAGCATTGATACAACCTTCTGGCACCATTCAACTAGCCAGTGCCTTCTCAGATGTTATAGGCTATCAATCAATAAAATAAATAAACAGTAATGCCAGCTGTAGGTTCTTTATGAATTGTCAGTAGGGTGCCACAGAGGAGTGTCTTTTGCTAAAATGTCATATACTTGAATTCTAGGATATAGAGAAATCAGACTGTTATTAATTTGGAAGCTTCATTTCTCTTCTCTCTCTCTCTCTCTCTCTCTCTCTCTCTAATGTATATGAGCATGCTGTTGATGACACACCAGAAGAGGCATTGGATCTAATTACAGATGGTTGTAAACCACCATGTGGTTGCTGGGAATTGAACTCATGACCTCTGGAAGAACAGCCAGTGCTCTTAATCTCTGAGCCATCTCTCCACCCAGACCTCCTTTCACTTTCTTAAGGAGATTTTATATATATATTATATATATATAATAATATTAATATATATTATATATATATAATGGATAGATATATATATATCTCAATTTTAGAATGTTTGATTTTCCAGTGTGTCTCAGGGTTTCTACTGCTGTGATGAAACACCACGACCAAGAAGCAAGTCGAGGAAGAAAGGGTTTATTCTGCTCCCATTTTCACATCGCTGGTTATCACCAAACAAGGTCAGGACAGGAACACAGGCAGGGCAGTTATCTGGAAGCAGGAGCTGATGTAGAGTTCATGGATAGTACTACTTACTGACGTGCTTTCCAGATGGCTTGCTTAGTCTGCCTTCTTCTAGAACCCAGGACTACCAAACCAAAAATGGCACCACATGCCATGGGGTGAGCATCCCCCATTACTCACTAATTGAGAAAATGTCATATAGCTAAATCTTATGGAGACATATTCTCAACTGAGGTTCCTTCCTCTTTGATGATTCTAGCTTGTGTCAAGTTGACAAACAAAACCATCCAATACATCATCTATTGAAGGAAATTATTCTTGTTATTCCTTCCATGGATAGAGAGAAATTCTAGTTCTTTCCTATGTTCTAATGACAGTTTCCTTTGCCTTACAGAACCTTGGCAATTTTATGAGGTTCTGTTTGTCGATTCTTGATCTTAGATCATAAGCCACTGGTGTTTTGTCCAGGAAATTTTCCCTGGTGCCCATGTATTCAAGGCTTTTCCCTACTTTTTCTTCTATTAGTTTGAGTATACCTGGTTCTATGTGGAGGTCCTGGATGCACTTTGACTTAAGCTTTGTAGAGGGTGATAAGAATGGCTTGATTTTCATTCTTCTACATGCACCATATGTTGGAAATGCTATCTTTTTTCCACTGGATGGTTTTAGCTCCTTTGTCAAAGATCAAGTGACCATAGGTGTATGGGTTCATTTCTGGGTCTTCAATTCTATTCCATTGATCTACCTGCCTTTCTCTGTACCAATAGCATACCGTTTTGTTTTGTTTTGTTTTGTTTTTAATCACTATTGTTCTGTAATATTGCTTGAGGTCAGGGATAGTGATTCCACCCAGAAGTTCTTTTATTGTTGTGGTTATTTTTCGCTATCCTGGGTATTTTGTTATTCCATATGAATTTGCAAATTGCTCTTTTTAACTCTATGAAAAATTGAGTTGGCATTTTGATTGGGGTTGCATTGAATCTGTAGATTGCTTTTGACAACATAGCCATTTTTACTATATTAATCCTGCCAATCCATGAGCATGGGAGGTCTTTCTATCTTCTGAGATCTTCAATTTCTTTCTTCAGAGAATTGAAATTCTTGTCATACAGATCTTTCACTTGCTTGGCTAGAGTCACACTAAGATATTTTATGTCGTTTGGGACAATTGTGAAGGTGTCGGTTCTTTTTTTCTTTTTTCTTTTTTTTCTTTTTTCTTTTCTTTCTTTCTTCCTTCCTTCCTTCCTTCTTCCTTCTCTTCTTCTCTCTCCTCTCTCTCTCTCTCTCTCTTTCCTTCTTTCTTTCGGATAACCTGCATTTACAACCTTATAAGAGCAGATAAGACAGAGGCCAGCGGCCAAAGGCCAAGCAGATTAAGGTGCCTCAGCTGCAAACAAGCAAGGGTTGGAAGCTAAGGCATTATATGTAATTCTTCTTTCTTGACTTGTTTTCCTCTCATCAATGGTGAGGCTTAGAAGCCGAAAGATTAGAGATAAAGAATCCTCTGCAAAAAGTGTCTACAGAGGAAAGGAAAGAAAGATTGAGAGAATAATACTTTAGCTTCATTTTTACAGGAATCACTGAAAACAAATTGAATGTACTTCAATGTGATGAAATTATCTTCTGCTATGGGCTGATTAGAAGCTTGCACATGAAGATGAATTCACTTCTAAATATTAACTTCCTATTTAAAAATAAATTTCATTTTTTATATGTGTTTAATATTTTTTCCTCCATCTTTATTAAATTGGGTATTTCTTATTTACATTTCCATTGTTATTTCCTTTCCCGGTTTCCAGGCCAACATCCCCCTAACAACTTCCTTTCCCTTTCTCTATGGGTGTTGCCCTCCCCATACTCCCACATTACCGCCCTCCCTCAAACAATCACCTTCACTGGGGTTTCAGTCTTTCCAGGATCAAGGGCTTCCCCTTCCACTGGTGCTCTTACTAGGCTATTCATTGCTACCTATGCAGTTGGAGCCCAGGGTCAGTCCATGTATAGTCTTTAGGTAGTGGCTTAGTCCCTGGAAGCTCTGGTTGCTTGGCATTGTTGTTCATATGGGGTCTCAAGCCCCTTCAAGCTCTTTTCAGTCTTAGCTTTGAATCCATCAACGGGGTCCCGTTCTCAGTTCAATGGTTTGCTGCTGGCATTCGCCTATGTATTTGCTGTATTCTGGCTGTGTCTCTCAGGAGAGATCTACATCCGGTTCCTGTCGGCCTGTACTTCTTTGCTTCATCCATCTTATCTAGTTTGGTGGCTGTATATGTATGGGCCACATGTGGGGCAGGCTCTGAATGGGTGTTCCTTCAACCTCTGTTCTAAACTTTGCCACCTTATTCCCTACCAAGGGTATTCTTGTTCCCCTTTTAAAGAAGGAGTGAAGCATTTGCATTTTGTTCATTCTTCTTGAGTTTCATGTGTTAGGGTAATTTGAGCATTTGGGCTAATATCCACTTATCAATGAGTGCAGCATATCCAGTTTGTTAATCTGTGTCTTTTTATTGGGGAATTGAGTCCATTGATGTTGAGAGATATTAAGGAATAGTGATTTTTGTTTCCTGTTATATTCGTGTTTGGATGTGAGATTATGTTTGTGTGCTTGTCTTCTCTTTGTTTTGTTGCAAAATGCTTAGTTTCTTGCTTTTTCTAGGGTGTAGCTTGCCTCCTTGTGTTGGGCTTTTCCATTTATTATCCTTTGTAGGGCTGGATTTATAGAAAGATATTGTGTAAATTTGGTTTTATCATGGAATATCTTGATTTCTCCATCTATGTTCATTGAGAGTTTTGCTGTACAGTAACCTGGGCTGGCATTTGTGTTCTCTTAGGGTCTGTGTGACATCTGTCCAGAATCTTCTGGCTTTCATAGTCTCTGGTGAGAAGTCTGGTGTAATTCGCATAGGTCTGCCTTTATATGTTACTTGACCTTTTTCCCTTACTGCTTTTAATATTCTTTCTTTGTTTTGTGCATTTGGTGTTTTGACTATTATGTGATGGGAGGAGTTTCTTTTCTTGTCCAATCTCTTTGGAGTTCTGTAGTCTTCTTGTATGTTTATGGGCATCTCTTTCTTTAGGTTAGGGAAGTTTTCTTCTATGATTTTTTTGAAGATATTTACTGGTCCTTTGAGTTGGGAGTCTTCACTCTCTTCTATATCTATTATCTTTAGGTTTGATCTTCTCATTGAGTCCTGGATTTCCTTTATTTTTTTGGGCCAGTAGCTTTTTCCGTTTTACATTATCTTTGACCATTGTGTCGATGATTTCAATGGAATCTTCTGCTCTTGAGATTCTCTCTTCTCTCTTGCATTCTGTTGTTGATGCTTGTATATACAGCTCCGTGTCTATTCCTTTGGTTTTCTATATCCAGGGTTGTTTCCCTGTGTGCTTTCTTTATTGCTTCTATTTCCATTTTTAATTCCTTCACCTGTTTGATTGTGTTTTCCTGGAATTCTTTCAGGGATTTGTGATTCCTCTCTATAGGCTTATACTTGCTAATTTATGTTGTCGTGCGTTTCTCTAAGGGAGTTCTTCATGTCTTTCTTGAAGTCCTGCAGCATCATGATCAAATGTGATTTTAAATCTAGATCTTGCTTTTGTGGTGTGTTTGGATATTCAGTGTTTGCTTTGGTGGGAGAATTGGGCTCCGATGATGCTATATTTATAGTCTTGGTTTCCGTTGCTTGGGTTCCTGTGCTTGCCTCTTGCCACCAGGTTGTCTCTGGTGTTACCTTGTTCTGCTATTTCTGACAGTGGCTAGATCGTCCTATAGGCCTGCGTGTCAGGAGTGCTGTAGACCTGTTTTCCTGTTTTTTTTCAGCCAGTTATGGGAATAGAGTGTTCTGCTTTCGGGCGTGTAGTCTTTCCTGTCTACTGGTCTTCAGTTGTTCTTGTGGGCCTGTGTCCTGAGTCCACCAGGCCGGTGGCTTGGAGCAGAAAAGTTGGTCTTACCTGTGGTCCCGCTGGTCAAGTTGCTCTTGAGGGGCTGCTTTTGTGATCTCCTTGAGGGCGACAACCAGGAGGGCTTGCGCTGCCTTTTCCCTAAGACCCGTGCACTAGGGTTCCAGATGGTGTTAGATGTTTTCCTCTGGAGTCAGAAATGTGGGCAGAATATAGTCTCTTCTTGCTTCTCAGGCGTGTCTGCCCATCTGAAGACTTAGCTCTCCCTCTCACGGGATTTGGGTGTGGAGATCTGTTGACCAGGTTCCTTCAGGTCTGGGCGGTGTCTGGACCTCGGGGGACCTGCTGCTTGAGTGCACCTATATTCCCGTTCCCAGGGGCCCTATACAGTCTCCTCTTGGGTCAGGAATGTGGGGAGGGGTTTGCAGTATTGGTGGTCTCTCCCGCACTGCAGTACAGTGTCAGGAGTGCCCACCTGTCTGGGCGGTGATCTCTCTCTCTCCAAGACGGGATCAGCGAAGTTCTACTGTAATTCTTTAAGGGATTTTTGTGTTTCCTCCCTAAAGACTTCTTCTTGTTTACCTGTGTTGTCCTGTATTTCTTTAAGGGAGTTATTTATGTCCTTTTTAAAGTCCTCTATTATCATCATGAGATGTGATTTTTAAATCCAAATCTTGCTTTTCCACTGTGCTTGGATGTCCAGTATTTGCTTTGGTGGGAGAACTGGGCTCTGATGATGCCCAGTAGTCTTTGTTTCTGTTGCTTAGGTTCCTGTGTTTGCCTCTTGCCATCAGCTTCTCTCTGGTGTTTGCCTGTCTTGCTGTCTCTGAGAGTGGCTTGACCCTCTTGTGTGTCAGTTTTCCTGTAGACCCATTTTCTTGCAAGAGGATCTGGGAACAGAAAGCTGCTCCCAGGTTCGTGTGTCCTGCAGCCTTCAGGGAAGTGGCTTGGAGCAAAAGAGTTGATTTTACCTCTGCACTGAGGTGTGTCAGAGCTCCAGGCAAGACTGGCTTTTGACAGAAACCAGAAGGTTCCTGCTGCTGACTGCTCCTAGATTCCTGTATCCAGAGAACACTAGGCAGGTTTCTCTTGAGCCAGGAATGTGAGCAGAAGTGGTGCTCTCGCCTGAGATCTCAGGATTGTTCTGACTTCTGAGAGTTCACCTCTTTCCCTCCTGGGAGTGGTTCACCTCTGAGTGCAGGCAGAAACTGGAAGGATCCTGTCCCAAATGACTTCTGCCTTTGTGTGACCTGAAGCCTTCAGGCAGGTCGCTTTGAGCAAGAGTTGGTCTTGCCTCTGCACTGAGGTGTGTCAAAGCTCCTGGCAACTGGCTTTTGACTCTTGGAACAGGCAGGAGCTGAAAGCCACTAACTGCTCCTAGGTTCCTGTATCCAGGGGGCACTAGGCAGGTTCCTCTTGGGCCAGGAATGTGAGCAGAAGTGGCGGTCTCCCCCAACATCTCAGGATTGTCCACACTTCTGAGAGTCCAGCTCTCTGCCCCACGGGATTTGGGTACAGAGCCAGTCTTACCTTATTGTTGTAGTCTGCTTGCCCCCACTTCTCCCCATATATACTTGGCCCAGTTTGCTCTACTATGTAAGTTCTTTCATCATATGCAGATATGTTTTGTTAGCATAGACATATGATGGAATACATATTTTCTTTGATTAGTTATTCATTTTTTTTTACTTTATTAGATTGGCCTATTCCATACTAGTATCTGAAGATATTTCTTAATATTTTCTTTATTTGTATTATGCTTATTTGTGGAAATTTATCTTAATTCATTCTATTAGTCTCATATTAGTGGAAATTTGGTTGTTTTTATTCTATTGATATCAGAAATTATTCTATAAGAAATAGCTTTATTGGCTAGAGAGATGGCTCAGTTATTAAGGGCTACGCTCACAAACAAAACTCAAGAAATAGCTTTATGTTCACCTTTTCGTTGTACATTCACTAGTATAGATCTGGAATAGATTCTTAGAAGTTGGTTTTCTGTATACAACATTTTCATACTCTGCTCTTTAACCTAGATATCACTCCACAATTGTTCATATGATCTTTTTTATTATTTTCATAGTTTCTTTTTACTCAAATCTATATATATGCCATGAAGGGCTTCACTTATTGTTTATTACTTACACTCAAGAAAGGAATGCAAAAACATAATAGTTGAGTGGAAAAGTGTAATGTATTTATAGCTATTGAGTAGTAAACAGTACCTCTGAATGTTGAATTATTATTTTTTGTATTAACTGTTTGCAAAGAAATCTTTGCACCAATAGTGGGAAAGAAGTTTGACAAATACATTTTTTGTGATTCTACTGTAGTTATTAATGTAAAGAGAAATATCAGTCAACTTCTCAACACTGATGTTACTATGCTAGTTAGTTGATTATTTCTTTGTGCATATAAGTTGTGGATATGAGAATTCAGCTAAAATCAACAAAAGTATTTTCTGAGAGTCAACTGTTTTGATGGAATTTACTATAAAACACCTTATTGCAAATTCACACCAATTATGTTTAGAGGATTTGTGGGAAACGTATATTCCTGTCTCCTATGCCTGTCAGGAAATCTTAGTTTTGAACACTCCTTGGCACACACCATTGCTGTAAGCCTTGAATGATGGCAGGCTTCCTTCTTGAGGTTGAGGAGCCCTCTTCCTTGTTCATTTCCATGACATGAGCTTTGTCTCTTCCTGGACCTTTAGTCTTCATTAACCCTCAGTACTAGAACTTATAGCTGCTGTCTTTTCAGGGTCACTAATGCTGAGCTCATGTTTCTTGAAACTTCACTATTTCTTTGTTCTCTTTTGAAATATGACTCTGAATGTGGGGTCAATGATAGCAAAGACAAGTTAAATATAGGAGAAATATCTGTTCCTGTGGTAATCCCTGTCACTTCTTCACATCAAGATCATGAATTCTATATATTCTCATCTTCATCTGTCTCTTTGACTGCTAGAAAAACGTGGTGTTTCTTCTTTTTTTTTTTTTTCTTCTTAAGTAACTTTTTTTTAAATTAGTCAAATATTGACGATCTTTGGTGTTAGGCGATGCATATGTCTTAGGGTTTTACTGCTGTGAACAGACACCATGACCAAGGCAACTCTTATGAAGAACAACATTTAATTGGGGCTGGCTTAGTTCAGAGGTTCAGTCCATTATCATCAAAGAGGGAACATGGCAGCATCCAGGCAGGCATGGTGCAGGAGGAGCTCGAGAGTTCTATATCTTCATCTGAAGACTACGTGCAGAATACTGGTTTCCAGGCAGCTGGGATGAGGGCTTTAAGGCTCACACCCACAGTGACATACCTACTTCAACAAGGCCACACCTACTCCAACAGGTCATAGCCTCTAATAGTGCCACTCAATGGGCTGACCATATACAAACCACTACATACTGGGTCCACAATGGTGAGCCAAATCAGCCTCAGACCTGTCATAAAACTTACATTCTAGTGGTGAGACAAATGTTGATAAAGTAATTACATAAAACGCTGTGATAAGAGGTATGGAAAAAAGTACAGGGAATTGTTGATTGTCTATATTACAGTAAGGAGTTAAGACATCTATTTAGTATCCTAGCCAAACCTTTAGAGAAGCTATGAAACTTGAAGGAAAATCTGAATAGCAAGTAGAAACTGATGATACAAAACAAAGGAAAGCAATGGAAAATGAGGGCAGAAGAGAAAGCTAGAGTTTGAGATGTAAACAGTAGGCCTTTAAAAAAATGCTAAGAAATCAGAATGGAATGATGAGCACAAGCAGAGCACAGAAAGTTTTGAAGAGTTTATTGGAGATATTGAGCGCTTAAATGATATGATAACATTTATTAAAAGACTATTTTGTTGACAGTGGTTTGGAGAGAAGCTAAAAATATGTGCTGAATGTTTTTCTTACAATAGTGCACTGAGAGATCCTGGAAGAGTTGACTGAAGAGATAGTGATACGATAGAGAAGCCACTGATAACAAAGATATTTAAGAGGGAGATTGATCGAAGTTAGTAATATACTGAATATTGAGAGAAAGGAAGTGGGTAATTTGAACATTGTTTTATTAGTTTCTGTTTGGAACAATTGGAAGAGTGGAGCTAGTCACAGAGAAAACTGACAGAAGATGTAGTTTTTGACATTCTTTGACATTCTGGATTTCAGTGCCTTTGTGACCTTCAATCAGAAGTGTCATCAATCGGGTGTGTGTGTGTGTGTGTGTGTGTGTGTGTGTGTGTGTGTGTGTATGTGTGTGTGCGTGTCCATGAATGTGTGTGCATGCATCATTATCTATGCTTTCTTATGGTGATGTTAATTCTTGTGAATTCATGTGGTTAGGAAACATGGATCACCAGGTTTTTTTGTTTTTTTTTTTTTTGTTTTTTGTTTTTTTTTTTTTTTGGGGGGATCAAATGCTCATTGAAAAGACATTGGTTATTTCTCAGACTGAACTGCAGGAAACTGTGGCAGAACAACCTATCAGATTTGTCATGCTGACTCCTTAGTACCAACAACCACCTTTTACAACAACATCCTTTTTATCATTTCTGTTTCTCCTGATGTTATAGCCACCATTGGGGCTGCAGATAGTGTGAGGGAGACTCAGGTGTGTCGTAGTGACTGCCAAAGCTTAAGACTTTCTCTAACTCCTAGAATTCATGAGTGTCTGAATGTCCAACATTTTCTTGTTCACAAAGGGAAACATGTTGCCTTTTCCCCAAGTTCGTAACCTTTCTGCCCAGACTCTCCGTCCCCATTGCACAAAGTGAAAGGTCAAAGACTAGTGAGGAAACACAGGTGACAGGTTGCTACCATGCCATATATTTGGTATTCATCCTTGTGTACTTAGTTTTTAATTGTGTGTTGACACATAGAAAGACAAAATTGATTTTCAGTTGAATCTTTAAATTAAAAAATGAACTGGAGAGATTCAGAAAAAGAAATCCCCCTTGTTTGGACCATATATAGTCTATTGTTGCATTATTATATTTATATTTAAATTTTAAATTTCACCTCATTGTGACATTTTGTAATTACCATGATGATGTACTACAAAAAATTAAGTGTTCTTTTTATTTCAAAACAGCCACAATGGGCTTGCAGTTATTATTGAGATGTAAGACACATTTCAATGACAGAAGTGCCTTGTTTTATTTAAAGCCACTATTTTTTCCTATTTCTGCTTTCCTGCCTGTGCCTTGTAATGCTAAACAAATAAATAATATTTGACATTTCCTGTTGTTCCGCGATGCCTCTTGTCCTAGGACTGATTTCACATTCCAACAGTCCCATTCAAGTTGATGGAGTGCAACCAGTTGGCATTTCTCTACCTTCTTCCTTTTTAATGTTTCAGGCAGACCTTTTCAGTTTTTATCTTTCCTTCGCAATCTTGAAAAAAATACATTGCAAAACCTCTGTATCATTTTCATAAGCTTAAAACAAAGAGTCTGGTTGTTTAACAATGGTGATGATATCAATGAGAAATAATTTCTTATGAAATTGAGGAAAAAATCTTCTCTAATTATTTCTCCTTCAACTGTACAAATTAGACAGTCTGACTTATTTATTTTCATTTCAGTTCCTAAGTTTTAGTGTGAAAGATGGTTCTGCTTTGCTTTTTCTGTTAATTTTTAGTTTTCTTCGGCACTAATAACATTTTCCGTCTCTCCTTCCCACTCTTCCTCTGTCCTCTTCCTATTCTCTTTTTATTTTTCCATTCTCTTTCCAGGGTTGGGAAAGGGTACTTTAGAATTTAATCTACGGCTTCCAGAATAATAGATCCACTATTAAACCTCACACCCAGTCAGTACCTGCTAACAATAATATAAATTATTGTTTGAGCATGCCTGCTGTCTTGTAATGCTCACTAAGCATATATTTAATCCCAGTTCTCATGGTGGCTCTTACTGTCTCAATCATGCAGGGAGACATTTGTGTTAGATCATTCTTCCCTTTCACTGAGACAGTCTTACTAGTAGCCCTAGCTGTTTGGAAATGTAGTATTTGCAACGGACCAGTCTTGAATTCTCAGAGATCTAGGTACTTCTGCCTCAGCACTGGGAGTAAAGGTCTGCAGCACTATCCCAAAAAATTCCTGCCCCCTCCTCTAGTTTTAGCTAGCATTGGCCCAAAGGTGATTGGGAAAGTTTTGGAAAGTAAAAATGAAACAGTACCCATTTGTCTAGAAGGCTGGTATGGCTGGATATGATAATAGATAGGGGGAGACTTGCCAGTAGCTTCTAGCTGGTTGTTGTTCCATATCTAGTCTTCATGACTAAACAACTTAGATACACCACAGGGTCTCCAGGCTCACTTGACTATTTAGATACACTTAGATAAGTGAATGGTAGCTATACTTTCCATTAAGATCCACGAGCCTTCCTTTGAGAGCCTCATTCCAGCAGCCAGATGTATTGGGCTTCCAGAATGGTAGGCTCATTACTTTCACTCTGATCAACTTCCCTCGGAACTGCCTCCTATCCGACCCTTTCCTTCAGTCTGTAGGGATGACTTCTCTAACAAATCCCTTAGCCCATAACTATGGTGATTCATCTTCCTGGTTAATCCCTGACTAATCCAATTCTTTACCCGGAAATGTATTTTACATTTTTCATTGGCTACTTGTACTCTGCCATTAATTATTATTTATTTTTCAAACTTAAGATGTCCCTCTTGACCTACATACTTGGTTTCTATTATTTTGAAGGAGTGTAATTTTTTGAGAATTTAATTCAGTGGGCTCATTCTAGTTCATTTTTAGTTATAACTTCTGGTACAATCAGCTCACAGCTGACAATTTTAAAGCTCATTGTGCCAAAGACCTCAAGAAAAGCCAAATGAGATGAGCCATATGTTAGATAATAGTTTGATAATATCATCTACATTATACAAAACATACTTTTATACTAGACCCAGTTTTGTTTGTTTGTTTTCTGATACCACAGGGTTCAAATCCCAAGCCTTGAACATGCTAGGTCATCACTTTACCATTGAGCATCGTCACTCCAGCATCTTTCTGTGTATTTTTTATTTGGGTTGTAGGTAAACAACTCATCTGAATCCTTAATTATTATTATGAGGTATATACATTCTATTCCGATTAAAGATAATAACTTGTTATAGCTTTCTACCTCGTTTACTTGTAATGTGAGGCAAAATATATATTGTTTATCTTAGAGTGGGGAAATTAAAATTCTGTAAGATTAAAGATTTTATTGATTAGGTAGATGGAAAGCTTAAGGTATTGGCAATTAAACAACTACTACAAATGTTGGTTGTGTGCCATTGAAGTAATTTTACAACTTAAATCTTCGGCTGAAGATTAGCTTGGTAGACTGCTTGCCTAGCATGTCAAGAAGCCTTGGTTTGCATTCCCAGCATCACACACTTCAGAAATAGTGACCTGCATTTATAGAGCCCTGTACTTGGGAGTTGGAGGCAGGTCTATCAGATGTTCACGGTCATTTTCTGTTACACACAGTTTGATGCCAGCTCAGCACATATGGGTCCCTATAGCTCTTCACAGGACTCTAATAGTCTTATCACATCAGAGTTTCAGAGATTAAATTATGAGGCATAGAGAGGAGAAATAATTTATATACAACTCTGAGAAAATAACCAGTAGCAGGTCCTCGACAAGGTTGTAGACAGGAGTAATCACACTGGGAACTACTCCAATGTTCCCTTTTCTGCCCAGCATGATGTGGTAAGAGGAAGGAACACTGTTGTAAAAAGTGGGAAGACAAACACCGGTCCTATGACTTAGTGTCTGAACTTGAGCAGGACACTTAAACTCCGTTAAATATGCTTTATGAAATTTAAGTGTAAGGTAATGGTTATACATTGTACTGGTTGGTTTTGTGTGTCAACTTGACACAAGCTGGAGTTATCACAGAGAAAGGAGCCTCCCTTTAGGAAATGCCTCCATTTTATTGGTATCCACCCCCACTCTCCAATTTTCTCTTCCCTCCTTAACGTCACTTACATCCTGCTATCTCCTTCTCTACTGTCACCTCCACTCATTCCACCTTTTTTACTTTCCTGGTTTCTATGATTACTCCATGTTATATATAGTCATACCTGAAGATTTGAAGATAGGAGCCACAGATGAGAGAGAAAAGGTGGTATTTGTCTTTCTAGATCTGTGTTATGTCACACAAGGTAGGGGTCTTTTAAGTGGTTATTCAATACCAGTGATCTGCCCTGAAATCATGTATATGCAAACAATAGTGAATGAGCTAAGTAGGTTCTATTTATGCATTTATTCATATATATGTTAATAATAAGAATGAAGGAAGAGAAAGGCAGGGATTTGAGGAGTGAGGAGGTTGAGGGCTGGGTATGAGTGAGAGAAGCTGGAGAAAGGAAAGGAAGTAGAGGGAAATGATGTGATTATATTTTAATTAAAAAACTCATGCTATTGAAACAAGTGATTTTATTGTTTTATTTTCGTGTGTTGTCTAAACTTTCATTTACTCCTAAGATACAGTGCAAGCTCCATTGGAGAAGTTGTGAACTGTTATTGAGAATACTGATCTGCTGTTTATTCATGAGTGGGAAGCCCACCATAAAACGGCAGGGAAAGGAATAATTCACATTTTATTTCAGTGGGAAAACTAAAGAGGTATATAAGCAAACTTCTTTTCAACAATCGTCGGCATTGATTCAATTCTCCTCCTTTCCCCTCCCCTTCCCGGCAATTATTGCTGGGTGTAAAGGTGTCGGCAACCACGCAGCATTTCATTTTCTGCAGAAGACTGCATGCAATATTTATATATTATATATCATTACTTTGAAATCAGTTTATGATGAAGGGAGCCAGAACTCTTCTACAGGGCCACTTCTTTCTGTTTTAAGAGGCGTCCTTTCACTCCAATGTAGTAATGGCCGTAGTACTTTAGCAAATAGTTATAAAACATGAAAACGTTCTTCTTTCTTCTATTAATCCATCAGGAAGCTTTCGGGGATTCTTCTTGTCTAAAATATTCATAGGCAGCAAAATGTCCTGAATGCCCTACAGACGTTGTGCAGAGCCAGGCAGATGATTGATAGTGAAGTTCTGTTCTGAGTCACTCACAATATGTAATTCTATTTGTCTTGCCAAGTACGGACGAGCAGGCAACTCATAAAAGGTAAAGGTAGCAGACATCGTTTTTTTTCCCTTGCATTTAAAAAAGAACTTGATGTCTCCACGTCACTGAACCCCACTGAACATAACAGAATGTTATTACATAAAATGAGAGGAGGGGGATCTATCCTCTGGAAAGTGGTATAATGTTTTATTAGGCAGATGCCATTTATGATAATGTGCATCTCTCCTTGGCATATATCTTTGTGAGCATCTCCTAAGCAAATGATATACAAATGTTTTCTAATTAGAGAGAGCCTAGCCAGGGCGCCTAAGAGAGTCATGCAGTCGACATTCAAAACATATCTTAATTAATAGAAGCCCATTTTTATCTTCCAATATTTTGACATTAGCATCTCAAAGACATTATTTGGGTGTCTATTTAGGTGAGGTTAAAACTGACATTCTGCTCAGGTTTATTTCAAAGTTAGGTAATGTGATAGATGGGCAGTCAGTGATACCGCAGCTGCTAGCTGGAGTTAGCACTTTGAACTCCCTTATTTCCCGAGGGCAGGATTCTGTCATTTCCACTTGTGTACAGGTCCCGGAGTTCTGGCTGAGTCAGGACCTTGGAATTGAGTCTAGAGGGTTTGATTTTTTTGTTTTTATGCTTCAGTATATAAAGTATAATTCTGTCTGGCAAATACTATGCTGCTGTATGTCTAGAATGAACTGAAGTGGACGGGCTAGACAGAATAAAGCAGTTGTAGGTACTTTATGTAGTGAAAGCATCCTAGCATTGCATAAATACAAAACCTCTGTAAAGAAATGGATGCAATGGCTCTGTTTGAGAAGTTGGGTCCTGTGACCATCAAGGAGATAGTAAAATAAATAGTTGATCATGCATATTAATTTAGTACACTATAATCAGGTAAGGAGCAGGGACCATGTTTCAGTATTCCTTCTCCTTCTTTTAGAAGTACTGGGGATTGAACTCAGGCCCTTAAGGGTGCTATGCCATCACTCTACCTTGGAAATAAATATCATACTGTTTCATTACTTTTATTCTGAGATGGGGTTTTTCTAAGTAGCCCAGACTGGCCTTGATCTTGGTGCTCAGACAGGCTATGTTCTTCCCTCAACCTTCTGAGTGACTTGGACTCCAAGGTGTGAATACCACATCTGGTTTAACTATTATTCAATTTGTAATAGCTTCCATTGTTTTGCTCAGAGGGAACCAGTAAGTGTCACATTATAATAATCCAGAGTCATTGGGCCGAGATTCCTAAACCTTAAAATTTGAGTATCACTTTGATTCTGGGCTCTTTTCTTTCATGACTTGTCACATTCACTAGATGTTTCTATTTCTGTAATAAAAATACTGTCACCTTTCAATCTGCAAGATAGTTAGTAAATTTTCCCCCAAATTTGCCTGCTTGGCAAAAGGAAGCTTGCTGACCCAGGTAATCAAAGATATATACACATGTTCAACATACCAGAAAAATCTTCCTGTTGACTGTAATTTGTTGAAAAAAAAAATCACATAGTCTTTAAGTTGAAGTGCCGAAAAGTTGTTTTTGAGAAGCAAAATGGAATTGTGAGGTTCTAACTTCTTAGTTAGGAAAATAGTAGCATGTAGGAGAACAAGAGGAGAACAAGAATGAATTCAGTTGCTGTAAAGATTGTCCTGCTTTCTTAACTTTAGATTTTTTGATGCTATGCTATTAGACTTGACTCAAGACTTTTAGAATGCATTATGCAAGTCTATATTTTTGTTACTTTCTAATGGATTAATGGTTATGTTGAGCTTGTCTAGCTGTGTTTGCATGTAGCTTTCCTTTACATCTCACCGTATATTCTCCATTCTTGTGATTTTATGATGGTTGAAGATAGATCTTCACGATTTGACTTTAAAAAGAGAAGATTCTGAACATAATTGATATCAGGCAGTATTTATCCTACTGTACTTGCTTTCCTTGGTGTAATGAATTTGAAATTTATAAAATTTTTCTCTTTCTAAGACTGAATAAATATCCTACTCTGTACAATGATTTATCCGTCCATAGATTCTTGGAAACTTGATTTGTTCTACATTTTGGATACTTAGTGCTGCAATGATAAACAGAGTAGAAGGTTGTCAATAAGGTCTAAAGAGTTAAGGACCTGAGGTCATGTTGGCTGAATGTACAAATTTTAGATTAATAACTTCTTAAAGTCATGGTGACTATGGTTAATAATAAAGCATTATAGTTTTAAGATTTGAAGGAATGGCCATTCAGAGCCTGCCCCACATGTGGCCCATATATATATATATATATATATATATATATATATATATAGCCACTAAAACTAGATAAGATTGATTAAGCTAAGAAGTGCATGCTGACAAGAACCGGATATAGATGTCTCCTGAAAGACACAGCCAGAACATGTCAAATACAGAGATGAATGCTAGCAGCAAACCATTGAACTGAGAATTGGACCCCTACTGGAGGAATTAGAAAAAGGATTGAAAGAGCTGAAGGGGCTTGCAACCCCATAAGAATAACAATGTCAACCAACCAGAGTTCCCAGGGACTAAATCACTACTCAAAGACTGTACATGGACTGACCATGGCTCCAGCTGCATATGTATAGCCTTGTTGGGCACCAATGGGAGGCCTTTGGTCCTGCCAAGGTTGGACCTCCAGTATAGGTGTATGTCTGAGGGGGGCAGGAAGGGGGTTGATAGGGGAGAGAAACACCCTTTTAGAAAAAGGGGAGTGGGAGGGAATAGGGGACTATGGACAGGAAACCGGGACAGGGAATAATATTTGAAATGTAAATAAAGAAATATCCAATTAAAAAAAGAGTTGACAAGAGAATAGATCTTAGCTCTTCTGCTCATGTTCACACACAAAACCAGGAGCCCTGAGAGTCAGTACATTTGTATTAGCTCCCTTGTGGGGATCATGACAGAATGAATGCTTATATTAAAACACATTATAAATATTAACTACATACATTTTTTTTATTTGGTAATCAAAATTTGGTAAAATTGAAAAAAAAAAAGAATACGGGGATTTGTGACAATTCCTCATTAAGTTGAAAATGTTTGCTGAGTGCTTACTCTGTGTCAGGCTCTTTTTATGGGAGTGAGAATCCTCACTTTTCTTGGGTTTATGTGTCATTTGAGAAAGTAGATAACAGACACGCATTCTGATACATACCTTAAGGGAAACAAGAGTGAGTCATGGTAGGTGGAAATGGAGAAGCCAGAGGCCCTGGACCTGAGGGTAATTTTTTAGGTAAGGAATCAGGAAAGTGGTTGTGGACAGGGTGTTCAGCTGAGAACAAATGATGAGCCAGAGCCAATTTTGCATGCAGAGGGCTAGAGAGGTAGAAGATTCCCCAGAAGAGCAACAGCAAAGGCCTTGAGGAGGGGCAGGATTTCCTGAGGAAGAATGGAAAACAGAGTTACCTCAGCCCAGTGACTAAGCTGGAAGCTAGTGTGAAGAGAGCCTGAATGGAGAAGGAGTAGCCATGGTAAAAACCTTCAAATTCTTTTCCAAGGGTACTGTAACCCCACTGAAGAGTTTTAAGCATAGAAGGATCACAATTTGATTTGATAAAAATATTCCTTAATGTGCATAATATGTATTTAAAGAATTTAGGGATGTACAAATGGGAGAGAAGCAAATTAGAAGAGAAGTCATCTAGGAAGGGGATCATTTTTTCTGGAAACAGAGAAATGGCTGAGAAGTTTCAGTGCAACAATTCAGGGACATTTTTGGAAGGATAGGCATGTCTTTTATGGTGGAGTGAGGGAAATTGTGAAATAAGGTGCTGTAAAGTAGCACAGCATTGAAATATGTGCTGACTTATGTAGATTTAATTTGGCAATATGGAAGAAGATTGTCTTTAAATGTTTGACCTTCTACTCCTAAGTAGATATGAACTGATTGGATGAGCTCTATTTAATCATTAAAAAATAAGGAAAAAACCAAGACTGTAAATTCAATTTAGGACCACTCTCACTAGTTTCTATGTGACCTTGGGATGCAAACATTTTCCATCTCAATTTCCTTATTTGAGAACTCGTGTGACAACTGTAACTACAGAGAATGATGTGATGGAATTATCAAACCATTCGCCTAAAGGACTGTGTATATTTAGCATGTGGTAAAATTAATTATAGCATTATTTTTAACATGATGTGCATTAAAGGTATCACTGAAGATATCTCAGAATGGAAAAGGTCATTTTGTGACTGTATATTTTATTTAGAATTAATTAAGTTAATTTTATCCTTTTCTATTCATGTTCAAAACTTATTTTATTCATATCTTTTGTAGAGATGAGACTATGTTAAATATCTTGCTTGCACACAAACTCCAAATAAAGATGGTATGTTGTAGCTAATAAGTTAATTTACCATTGAACATTTACGTATTTTTAGTCTTGAATAAAACGTGTTCATGTGACTAGCCTTTCCTCATAACGCACAGCCATTGCCCACCAAAAGAACTACTGAAGAAAAGCAATCGCTTTTTCCCTGGTTATTCCACTAACTCTTACTGTCCAAGTATAGCATCAGCTCACAATATGGACTTAAGGATGGGAGGTTCAAGCAACTCTTCCTTACTGATGTTTCCACATGGAGATTCTGGCAACAGAGTAGGTCATTTCTGTATGCATCCATGGCTATCCCTCTGAGGGGTATTTTGGAGCAGGAGCCATAACCACAGGCGGCAGCCTCATTAGTGCTACAGCCATCATAAATTAAACTTGTCCTTGGCAAGGATCACCACTCTTCCTCCTGTTTGTTTATAGAGCAAGTACCTGTTTTTAAAGGATAGCTTGATTAGGATCCCTATTTCAATGGTTGACAGAGTAACAAACGGAAGAGAATTTTACAGTAGTAAAAAGCCATATTATATATTTATATATAATACATATATACTTATATATACATATATATTATTATATATTATATGTATAATTATATACTCAACTTTTATAACCAGAGAAAACAGGTTGATTTAGCTTATGCAGTGTGATATATTCCTATTGAGGTTGGTTTGTTCAATTTTTAGTCCACCTAAGTATGCATCCATAAGCTCAAAAAGTGAGCTGGATAATCATATTTGGGATTTTTTTTTATAGAGAAAAAGGAGTGATGTATAGAAAAAGGGAAGAAGACCAGATGTATTTAGACAGGAGGATTCACTGGACAGAGGTTTCTGTGAAAGAGAAGTAAGTAATTTCAATTTCAGTGTCCACACTGAAGTTCTGCTATGATGCTTGTTTAAGGCTAGGGTAGCAAAGCAGAACCAGGGGTGGCTTGTTCTGTGCAGTCATGAATCCAATTGTGACTTTGTTTTTCTTAACTTAAAATTGTTAGTGATTGGTACATTTGTTCAGGTAAGTGATACCATTAAAGACAAAATGAGTCATCAGTTGAGTGGATAAGGATCAAATGAGAAGAAATATGTGTATCTGGCTATATCTATATCAATCAGTCTACATCATATGTTTATATAATTCAGGGTGTATAGAAATATAAGTGGAAGACAGTCAGGGGCATGCAAATACCTCTTAGGGATTAGCTGACAGCTAGGGATTAGTTAATAGAGAATATTTGTAATGTCATTTTGGTTTTTGTTTTTCTTAGTAGGATGTTTCAGCTAGAGAAGTCTGAGCCTCTGGGAAGAGAGAGATTCCAGGGTTACTGGGCTTGTAAGCCATTTTTTTCTCTCATTGAAATATAAATTTTTCATTCTTTCTCATAAATGCATTAAAATATCAGCTATGCACTTGAATATGTGCTGGACTGTGCTGCATGCCCCTGAATGTCTTCCTCTTATATTTATACACACCCTGAATTATATAAACATATGATGTAGACTGATTGATATAGATATAGCCAGCACATATTTAAGTGCATATTAAACAACTTGCCAAGGCAGGAGAACAGAGGGGTAGCTTAGTCAGTGAAGCTTTCCTCATTCAACAGAACCATAGCAAGAAAAAGGAGCTCAAGCAAGTGCCCACACTTCCACTGAGAACAGCAAGGACCAATCTCATCAGTGTCCTCTGTTGTTTTCTCCAATGATGTAGGACAAATACTAAGGAGGGATTTATTAAAAAATATTTACATTTTTAGAATGAATGAGGACAAGGTAGCAGAATACAGAATAGTATTCAGACTTGAGAAATAGAAATGTGTTTTTGTTTATTCTTTGAGCAAGTGAGCTGCTTGGAAGTGTGTGTGTGTGTGTGTGTGTGTGTGTGTGTGTGTGTGTGTGTGTGTGTGATTTTGAGTTTAAAACATGAATGAACTGCACAAAAATTTTTATTATTATTTTGTAGTTTAAGGATGAAATAAGCCAGCCATTACAATGGTGCCATACAGCCCTCTACAATTACCCTTATCTGTTCGTTAAATCTACTTTTTTCTTTCATGCTGAAGGTATTACTAGTGCACAGAATGAGTTATATAACATTAATAAGGGCAAGAATAATAACCACATGTCTGCACCTCTGTTACTAGCTTTCTCTGGGAAACCAATGTATAGTGGCTCACAGATGTTTCCTTCCTTCCTTCTTTTCTTTCTTTCTCTTTTTTCTTTCTTTCTTTCTTTCTTTCTTTCTTTCTTTCTTTCTTTCTTTCTTTCTTTCTCTCCATAATATTTTTATTAATTATTTGGAAATGTCACATCATGAACCCTGGTCAGATGGCATGAATGCCAAGGATCTTCCTTCTAAGTGAAAACAAAGAGGAATGAAACCAAGTATATTTTTTTCTTAATTTTTATTCATACTCCTTTTGGCTGTATTGATGAAATAAATAAATTGAAATCTAGTTTGTGTACTAATTTGACACTGATCAATATGGATCGTTTTGGGGCTGGTTAACCAAAATGAAATGCTTTTGAACAGCCAAGTCTGCATCATGCACTGTAGCACAAACAGTTTCCTGTTTTGAACTATCAATTTAGCAATGAAGTAGATAATCTGAAAGGGCAAACTGCCTTTTTTTTTAGTCTCCAAGATTCTGCAGCTTTAATTCTAATTGTCTTTTCATAACTCAAACAAGATAGATTGATATTTGAAACTGTTCACTTTCTGAAATAAAACTAGCAGTACCTTGACTGATAAAATATTGGTGTACCAATAGCTCTTAAACATTTTAGGTTTTCAGAAAAAAGCATATGATATAGAGTTCAGGGAGAATAATTGTCTATGCAATTTGATCACCAATCTTTGTTTTAAAGAGAGAAATGAGGGATGCTTGTGTGTGTGTATGTGTTTATATGCATGCATGCATTAGTATATGCCTGTACAACATCTTTATATACAACAGTTGCATGCAGTATTGATTTGACAGCAGTAATGTGGTAAAGACAGCCGCTTATCTGATGCCTTTCATAGATCACAATTCACTTTGAAATAGTAGCAAACAGAAGTGAAGGTTCATTTATCCTCTGGATGCTGTCTAGTTTGAGGGTAGCATCCAACAGCATTCTATTCTGATAACTGTTCTTTGATGGTTTTTCTTCTTCTACAAATTGTTTGTTACCATTTGGTAGGATTCGTAATAAGAATTTAGAGATACATTTTCACCTTCTGCCCAGGGAGTACAGTTATCTTTTCACAATTCTTTTGTTGGGTACAGCAGAGGGAAACTTGCCACATTTATCTTTTTGAGGTATTTCTTTTTACAAAGCAGTCTGCTAACGTTTTGTAGCTGAAAAGAATCTAATAGAAGAAGCACATTTATAGAAGAATGTTTTTCTTCCTCTCCAAGAAAAGGAATCCCACATTCTGATAGTGTATAACTCTCTCAGGAATCATGGCACAATTTCAATTTGTATAGACATATGGGTGTTCTGTTTCTCTTGTTAAGTCTGCATTTATGCAGTTCTATGAAATCAGGGAGGGATTTATACAGTTGGAGTGATTCTGATATTTACAAAATGTTAGGTGCTTTACAGTGAAATTGAAGAAATAATTTTATTAGTTGTCTTCATAAAATAGCTAGTTACAGAATAGATTTGCCCCACAAAATAGATTTGTCCCATGTTGCAGGTTGAAGGATTAAGAAGAGCATCCTGGATAAGAACTGACAAAGGGAACTTCATTCTCATCCCACTGGGATATTTAGCAGAAGCTTAGGTAAAATAAGGAGGTAGTAAGGAATGATAAAGTAGGCTGTATTTGATC
This sequence comes from Rattus rattus, assembly GCF_011064425.1. NCBI lineage: Eukaryota > Metazoa > Chordata > Mammalia > Rodentia > Muridae > Rattus > Rattus rattus. Next base: position 126,989,745 of record NC_046159.1, read on the forward strand.
AGGGCTCATGGCACCTGTGTTTAAGAGGAAGAGGAGAACTGAAGGAAGACGGAGTATCTGGAGAGGTTAGGTGAACTGGATTGCTCTTAGTTTTATTGAGCTTGTGTCAGACTGTAGCTGGTTATTAACTTCCTTGAGAGCTTAAGTGCGAAATTACCTGATGAAAGCACCCCTTTACCGTTATAAATTGTCCATCTTTATCTTTGGTAATATTCTTACAGTCCTTTTTATCAGATCAAACCAAGAAACTCTAATCTCCTAATGTTTTCTATTTGCATGTCTATCTTTGCCCATCTGTTTACTTCCAACCTAATGTCTTTAAATATAGAGCATCTTGGGAATCTTCCTTTTGTATCCTTTTAATAAGAGCATTTAGGACATTAAATATCACCAACTTCTTATTTGATGGGATGGAGGACCATCTTTCTTCCTATTTGTTGTCAGCTAGATCCTTATAGCTTAGATTTTGTTCCAAATATAGTTTAACTTCATGTAGTCTAGTTAAAATTTTGCAACACCTATAAAAGTATATTATTACACTACATCTTAAAAAAAGTCAAATACATCTGTTGTGTTTTATAAAAAGCCAAGTATATGTTTTGTAGAGTGAGGTATGGGTGCCTCAGTGGGCCTAGGCTGATACATCTCTTCTCTCTGAGGTAACAGCCACGTGACAGATATAGTGTGGAATAAGAGTTTATTTAGGCCTGGGAAGGTAAGTTGAAAGGGAGCAGAGACAGGGAAAGACACACACACACACACACACACACACACACACACACACACACACACACACACACACACACACGGGTGGTGGGGAAGAGAGAGAGAAAAGAGGTTAGCCAGAAACATGTGGAGAGAATGGGGAGGGGGAAGGGGGAAGGGAGAAAGGGATTAGGGGATTAGGGAGTGAAAACAATCAGAGAGGCAGAGATTGAGAAATGGCTAAACAGCCCCTTTTATATACCTTGCCAGGTTACAGTTGGGTGGAATTCCAACATTCCTCCATTTTGGTTTAATTAAAAAAGGAGAAACTAGAAAGAGGTGATGGTGAAGAAGGAATAGGGTTGTTGTGATCTTTAGCTATTTCCTGCTGCCTTTGGGGTGACATGTCTCTGGGATACCTAGGAAAATGAGGATGGGGATGTTGGTCCAGTCTTAGGAGAGTTTTCTTGCTGTTCAGTGTCTTTGGAATCATCTGTGGGTAGGAACGAGGAGGTCCAGAAGTCTTCGTGTCTGTAAGAGTAGGTTGGAGCATTTGTAGCTTCTCTGGAGCTTTCCTGGATGTAGATTTTGAGTAAATGCCTGGACTTGACCAGATAGTGAAACATACCCATATAGTAAAGGTAGAAAATAAGGTTTAGTGGGTTTGGGAGAAAAGCTTGTTCTTAGGTGTGAAATATAGAGTTTTAAATTAGCTCAAAACTCAGCAACAGGATCTGACTCAGGAAGACAGATTGTTAAAAATGCAGGAGAACTGGTTGAGAGACACTGACCCTCCAGCTTATCACTGGACTGAGTAAAAGAGTAATGGGTTTTGTTCTGCCCCTGTGATGTTTGTTCAAGTCTCCTCTGTTCCCTCCAGCCATTGTGCCCTGCAAAGAGTATTCCAGGAAACTGGACAGCCAAGCCTAACCAGATGTGTTTCAGATGCAGATGCCTCATCAACTCTGACAAACACTTACCCTAAAGGACAATCGAGATCTGTTCTCAGGAGAATGCTTGACCTTTCCCCTCATTCAAACCCTAGAGTCTTAAGAACAATCCTGTGACTTTGAGAGTTTCCCCTTGTGACATTTTTTGGTATTTCCTTTTGACATCCCCCATCTCCTGAGCTTGTGGACTTCTTCCCTTTAAAAAGCCCTTCTCCCAGCCACTGGGGTCGACACCTCTGTCTCCTGCGTGGGATACGTGTCGGCCCGGAGATCTCTGTAATAGATCTCCATAATAAACCTCGCCTTTGCTTATTACATTCAAAATGGTCTCTCTGTGTCTGGGGTCCGTGACTTCCCGAGACTTGAGTAAGGGTCTCTCTTCGGCAATCTTTCAGGTGTACATTTGAAATCCTTGAGTCTTGGTGGTTGGTGTGAGGGGATCACTGGTGAAAGTTCCTAACCTTTTTTCTGTTGTTGTTTAAGCATTGTTAAGTGGCCATATAGAGTTATTGTCTTGTGGCTATTGTGGCCAAATTTAGCCTGTGAATGCAAATGCCTTTAAAACCAAGAGATGTTCAAGTAGGGAGCCTGGGAGTAGCAGAAAAGACATTCCTTTTGGATTGAGACTAGAAGCTATCAATTATTCCTATCAGTGTCCTGAGGATAAAAGTGATAGCTAGAAACAATACCAGCCACACCAGTTTATCAGGTGATCTTGTGATGAAATGGCTGAGGTCCAGCCAGTGCCCGAGCAGAGATGAGAACAGTTTACCTAGGGCTAGGATGTCCTAGCAGCGAGAAAGAAACTGTCTCAAGGAGCGGGGGAAATCTCATTCAATGGGAGATGTCCCATAATGAAGGGTCAGCAAGAAGGCCAGTAATAACTGTGAATACTCCATCTCCAAGAGCACCAGAGGATGGCTATGAGCTCAACAATCCTCCCTTGGGATCAGGAGTCATTTATACCAGTCTCCCCCCATCCCCCTCTCTCTCTCTGTAAAGCTTACCAAATCACTGGTATTTGGATGAAGGTCTAGCGATCCAATGGATGGAAATTCCACATGGCAGTGGGAAATATGAACCTGTGAGTTTCTAGGTCCAAGTCACAGCATCAAATGTTCTGCTTTATAAGAACCCAAATATATGTTTTGTAGAGTGAGGTATGATGAGGTGGGAGGGGTGCCTCAGTGGGCCCATGCTGAGGCATCCCTTCTCCCTGGGGTACCAGCCATTTGACAGGTATAGTGTAGAATAGAGTTTATTTGGAGCATGGGAAGGGAGGAGACAGAGAGAGGGGGTAGGGAGGCTGTTCAGGAACACATAGAGAGAGAACGGGGTGGGGGAAGGGGAGAGATGGAGAAAGGGGTTAAGGAGTGAAGAAATCAGAGAGGCAGAGAAAGTAAGAGGGGCGGAGAGAGTGAGGAGAGGTAAAATAGCCTCTTTTATAGCAAACCAGGCCTTGTTGTCAGGTAACTGTTGGGTGGAACCTAGAAGAAATGCCAACAACAGCTATAAAAAACTTTCTGTTTTTTGTTTTTTACATAGCTAGGCTTAAAAAATATCTATGGAGGTGACCCTGGATGAGATTCCTACCAGCAGTGTATATGGAGACTGAAGTGGCCACTTCCTGTAGCAAGGTAGGATTTCCAATGGAGAGCACGAGACATCCACTCACCCACAAAACTTTCAACTCAAAATTTTTCCAGTCTACAAGATGTGCAGGGATAAAGATGGAGGAGAGACTGAGGAAATGACCAACCAATGACTGCCTCAATTTCAGAATCATCCCATGTGAGAGAGCCAATCCCTGGCACTGTTAATGATACTCTACTATGATTGCCAACAGGAACTTAACATAACTATCTCCTGAGAGGCTTTATCCAGTAGGCTTTATCTGGAAACAGATGCAGAGACAGACAGTGAAATATCAGAGAGAGCCCAGAGAGTCTTGTGAAAGAGTTGGGTATTGAGAAAGCCACAGGGGTCAAGGACTCCACAAGGAGACCTATAGATTCAACTAACCTCAGCCACGGAAGCTCACAGAGACCGAACCACCAACTAAAGAACATGCAGAGGCTGAACTTAGGCCCCCTACACATTTGTAGCAGATATTCAGCTTGGTCTCCATGTGCGTCCCCGAACAATTGGAATGGGATCTGTCTTGGACTGTTGCTTGCCATTAGATCTCCTTCTCCTAGCTGGGCTGCCTGGCTGGGCCTCAGTGTGAGAGGATGTGCTCAGTCCTGCTGACACTGGATGCCTCAAGGTGGGGTGGTACCCAAGGGGGTCTTCAGTTCCTCTGAGAAGAAGGGTAGGGGGTTAATGGGTGAGGGATTTGTAAGGGTGGGACTGAGAGGGAAAGAGGGACAGGACTGCAATCAGGATGTAAAGTGAATAAATTAATGAAATAGAAAGAATCAAAAACCCCATAATTATTTAGACTTTAGTGATATGATCTCATCAAAGAATCTAGTAAAAGGCTTTACTATCCACATACTGTAGACACAGTAGCAGCTGCGTCTGGGTCTAGGCCCTAGTTTCAAGCAGTTAACACAACAAACTCACAGATCTCTTGGATAGATTCTCATCTCACTGTGATTCCTTGTAGCTCCTACCTTAGATTCTATTTAATACTTGACTTATTTATTAGAATCCATTTTTTCCACCAGGGGCCAGAGGTGGCTCTGGTTAAGAACATTTGCTGCTTTTTCAGAGGATATAAGTTTAGTTTTCAACAACCACAGGCAACTCACAACCCCCCTATGACCATTTCCAAGAGTCCTTTGGAGGCATCATTCCAAAATGCCTCTAAAGGCATCTCCACACACCACACACCACACACACACACACACACACACACACACACACACACACACACACACACACACACACACACACACACAGACACACACACAAATATACACACACAAATAAATCTTTTAACAAATTCGTCTTTTCAGTTTTAAGGAAATTAAACAAAAACTGCTTCTTTATGAGTTATTAGAGAGTCCCAGAAGGCTCCTGAAATCTTACAAGTTTCTGCCATTCCTCTTGGATGCCCAACATCATTAGCTGATAATATCCCATTGCTGAAAGCACTTATACAGCTTCTACATAGCCTATGTAGAAATCAAGTACCAAGCTGCTAGACAAGATGTACTTACTTATGCAATAGTGGCATGGCTCTTAGGAAGTAGCCAACTGTCCTCTGGTTGTATCTGAGGTCCACTCCATAGGAAGGAATCCATGCTTGCTTCTGTAAATCTGGTTAAAACCCCAGGCCTGGGAAGGTCACAGGAATTAGTACAACAGTTCTCAACCTATGAATTGCGACTCATTTGGGAGGGAGTCAAATGATCCTTTCACAGAGGTCGCCCAAAACCAACAGAAAACATAGACATTACATTATGATTCACAAAAGTAGCAAAATTATAGTTAGGAAGTAATAGCAAAAATAATTTTATGGTTCCAAGTCACCACAATATGAGGAACTATATTAAAGGGTTGCAGCATTAGGAAGGCTGAGAACCATTGCCTTAGGGAGCCCTTAGTAGTGTTGTTTAGCTAAGGTGACATGGTACCAAAATGTCATATATATATATATATATATGTCATATATATGTCATATACACACATACATATATACACATACATACACACATATATACATATACGTATACATGTACATATACATACACACACACACACACACACACACACACATACGCACACATTACTCTCAGCTTTAGTCCCAAGAGTTTTTCTTTACGAGGAATGATGGCAAATGCAGAGCCCCCTAGCTTCTCAAGGTGTTGAGAATAAGCGATGGTTGGATGACCGTATTTACACGGACCATTTCTACCATCCTTTCCAAAGCATAAAGAATGTTTTGAAAGAGTATGTTGAGGGTAAGAAATGGGGTATAGGAGTCAGAAGATAGGGGGAAAAGCTGAGAAATGCTATCCACTGGGCATGATACAGCAAAGGCAGTCATGATCTAACATCAGCCGAGCTTGCCTATTCTGAGCCTTCACAAGACTGTCCTACTTATAGTCAAACAGTGATCAGAAAGGGTTGTCCCTGTTCCCTGCTGTACTATTGGCTGCTGATGGATTTAGGGAAAGGTCAGTCATTATTTTCAACTGTGAATCACAGCTGAATCCTGAAGTCTCCATAGGACAGTTCCAAACCTTGGGTTGCAGAGAAGGCCCTGATTAAACTTAGTGGGTCACAAAATACAAGAAGAAGACATGAATGTGAGACGGAAACTTGTTGGGAGGAGGAAAGGGTAGGAGGGAGATAAGAGAGAATGGGTGATAAGAATAATTAGAATGTATAATATATGAGCAGGAAATTCTCAAAGAACAAATTTAATAAAAGTTATTAAAAATACATTTTTCCTGCCATCTAGAGTGGCTTCACTAAAAACACCTCCAAAACCTGGACTTAAATTTAATATCTTATCTACTCCCTCACCTTTTTTTCTTTTCCATTTCTTTTTGGTAATGACTAAAACCAAAGATTATTTTGTTTCTAATCAGTTAACTGGTTAAACGGGTGACTACTTTCTATCAGGCAGTGTTTCAGCTTTCGTTGGAAAGACTCTTCTTTCAGTTTATTTAAAAATAGTCTTAATTTTATTTTCTATGATTATTAATTTTTTATTTTACATTTAACTTTTCTCCTTTATTTTCCTCTAAAGAGGCAGGACTTTAAAATTCATATCATCAGACTATAATACCCACTCCTACCCATTCACCTTGCAGAGTGACCTGGCAACTCCATGTTTTTCTTCTGATTGTTTGAAGATTTCAATAAGCGAATTGTGATAGCAGTTTGCATTATTTTCTGCCCACAGTTCCTGGTGGGCTCAACACCTCTAACATTTTTTCTGTTACCTTCTTTTTTTTTCATTCTCTAATGCGTTCTTTTACTACTCATCGTCGCAGTCATTTTCTTTTCTTTTTTTCTTGAATATTTTATGTATTTATATTTCAAATGTTATCCCCTTTCCTGGTCCCCCACCCCATTCTCTCTCCAGCCTCTTCTGTGAGAATACTTTTCCTCCAACTCATCCACTCCCACCTCACTGCCCTGGCATTCCCCTACACTGGGAATCCAGTCTTCACAGGACCAATGGCTTCTCCTCCTATTGATGATAGACAATGAGATCCTCTGCTGCATATGTGGTTGGAGCCATGGGTTCCTCTATGTGTACTCTGGTTTTTGGTTTAGTCTCTGGGAGCTCTGGTGGGTCTGGTTCTTTGATAATGCTGCCCTTCCTATGGGGTTGTGCAATCCTTCAGTTCCTTCAGTTCCTTCTCTAACTCCTCCATTGGTGTCCCTGTGCTAAGTCAGATGTTTAGCTGCAAGCATCCTCACCTGCATTGGTCAGGTTCTGGCAGAGGCTCTCAGGTGACATCCATATTAGGCTCCTGTCAGCAAACACTTCTTGGCATCAGCCATAGTGATTGGGTTCGCTGGTTGCATATGGGATAGATCCCCAGGTAGGGCAGTCTCTGGATGGCCTTTCCTTCAGTCTCTGCTCCACTCTTTATCCCTGTATTTCCTTTGGACAGGAGCAATTCTGGGTAAAAATTTTGAGAAGGGAAGGTGGCCCCATCACCAAACTGGGGGCCTTGCCTAACCTCTGGTATGGTCTCTACAGGTTCTCCTTCCCCTTTGTTGGGTGTTCAGCTAATCTCATCCCAGTTGGATCCTGGGAGCCTCTTGCTTTCCTGACATCTGGGACTTTCTGGTGGCTACCCCCCCAGTTCTCCATCCCCCACTGCTACACATCTTTGTTCAAATTCCTGACCTTCTGTATATCATCCCTGTCTCCTCTCATACCTGGTCTTCCCCCCTTTCCACCTTCCTCTCCTCTCTTCCTCCCAAGTCCCAAGTCTCTCCCACCCTCTACCTCCCTCTAGTATCTTGTTCCCCCTACTAAGAAGAACTGAAACATCCACAGTCATTTTCAAAAATTATTTCAGCTATAAGTTAATTATCTTTAATGTCAAATTTTAGCTTTATTCCTTCTCATCCCATCAGTGCCATTTGACTTGATACATTCCTCTTTTTACATTCCTTTACTTCCTTGACAATATTTTCTTTGTTCCATTATTAATTGTCCTTTTTGGTACTGTCTTATTTTTCACAGCACTTGGTTCTATCTTTACGGCTTATTTCAAAGATGCTTTTCTTTTTCAGCGATACTAAATCTTAAGAGATTTCATCAATGTGAATAATTTTAACCCCAAACTCCTAATCGTTAAATGCTAAGTGTTTATTTCCACTTAGGACTCTGGCTGGTTCTGTGCTCATGTTTAGGTGGTATGTTAGGCATCTCAAACTCAGCGTGACTGAACGGGATCTCTTCACTCACCCTCACCATATACCCGACTTCCCAATTATCCCCCTCTTAAGGGATGATTCTCTGTTTTTTGTTTGTCTAGGATATGAGTACTCTACATTGTCACAGATACAAATTGTAATCTATTTGGAAGTCATGCTGATTCTACTCTGAAAATAAATTGGCATCTGACTATTTCTTCTTCCCTCCACTACTGCCACCTCTTGTGAACCATTGGAAGAGCTACTGAGGAGCACTTGCAGTAGGTCTTCTCACTGTCTCGCATTTTCTGTATCTGGTGAGATTATGCATTTGTATATTTGACAGGAGCCCCCAAATAGCAGACCCATAAACAATACAGAAATATCTCTTTTGTACATGTGAAACCACCTGATACCAGGGATCCAGTCTCCTTCCTCACTACTGCTTTGCCTCAAAGGTAGGTCAACTGTTAGTATATTCTATGTCCGATTCAGGGCCAGAGAAGTGCTTCCTCTAAAAAGGATATTTATTAAAATAGTTTTAAAAGATGATATAAAGTCAGGTTCCTTGGAAGGGCAGATATGTCCGTGAAGGCAGTCGTATATATCAATTTGTAAAAGAACAAGGAGTGGGTAATCTGGAAGGGTTTGAAAGGAGAAAAAGCAAGGGGTAAATGATGTGATGTTGTAACCTCAAAAAATAAAAAGTAATTATAAACAGATGATTTAAAGTTCTCTAAGAAATAATACAAATATAAAAAAGAAAAAAAAATTATAAAAATCCACTTCCTGCTTCAAGCTTTTATCCCTAGTGGTTTTGTTAGAAGCACAATTTCTTGGGAAAGTGGAAAATGCAGTTTCTGTTCTAGGTGGTCATGTGACCAGCTATTATAGGAAAACAGGAAAAGCACTGGACAGCACCTAAGCCGTCTCTACAACATTCCATGAGATGTTTACATAGCCAAATGCCAGAGCAAACCTTTCAAAGCATAAGCTCTCTATTCTAGTCTTTCAAAGGTCTCTGGCAGTTCCTGAGACTACGTATCCTCTGGATCCTAGCTGTCAGTCTAGCATCATATTTTATGACTCTGTAGTTTCTGTTTTCCAGTTTTCTACTTATAACTATTCAGCTACCTCTTTCTTAGGTAATTCAAGCACTTTGATACTTTTTGGTCATCACATTGCTGTTTGACCTGCCGGGAACACTCTTTGCCTATATTTTCACACATGCCTTTATCGGCTTCACAGTGTTGTCCTAACACTCGTATCAACCTAAAACCTCAAAATGTGGCCTTATTTCAAAGTAAGCTAAAGATCACTGAGTTCCTTCTGAGACTGGAAGACTGAATATGGCCAACAGAGTGAATACAGGCAATTTCAGGCTTCTGGGTTTCAGGACTACAAGAGAAGAAATTGATGTGGTTGTGGTCATAGATACAATGCTAGACGCTTTCTGCATTCCTATCAGATTACTAGTCAAATAAGCCCAGCCCAGCTAATTACCGATAATCACCCACCTATACTCACTGTTGCCTTGACCTAATTTCTTTCCCGCCGTAACACTTATTACAATCTCACATATATTACAGTTAATTTATTATGTTTCACTTGAATTTGGATGGTGATTCTACTAGGACTTTATTTCTTTTCTGATGCATTTTTTTGTGCCTACTAGAGTATGGGACACCAGGTACTCAATAAATGTCATAGTGCAGTCATATCAATGATTGCAGTATCCCATGGATTATGTTCCATAAATGATTATTGCATTTAGGCTTTAGAATGAAGTATGGGAATGTCATGTTGATTTTCTTCATTCCAAGTCAAGGGAAGACATCTATCTTACTGTCAATAAATGGTAGGATTTTCCTCTAGAGAGCAGTTTTGGATTGGCTTTGATAGCAGGACTTTTTATCTGAAAATCAAGAGCATCCTCAGAGGAGGTCTAGCACATTTGGGAAGATTTTTACTTAGAGAACTTTATTTTTATGACATTAGTTTGAGATTGTTTCCTTCAACTATAGGAAGCTTCAGAAACCTTACTCTAGCATGTCTAAACCTGAAATGGAATAGCCTTCCGATGTGCCTACAAGACAGCTGTCATACATCACCCTCAAGTTTTTTTAATTATTTGCCTTCCTTTATTATGTTGCTTATTATTACACAATTAAATTTTTGGAGAGCTCAAAAATCAAGTTAATCATTTTGGCATTTTTTTTTTTTTTTTAAGCAACTGTACTTTTTCCATGTTTGCTGGGATCAGAGACTAGGGTCAAATGGTTTGGTTTGTTTGTGGTGGAATATAGCTGAAGATTTTTGAAGAGAATCATAGCACTTTGTAAAATGTACTTCATTAGATCTAGAAAAGACAGGCAAAGTCAAGGGATGACTTCATGTTTAGATGAGAGTGAATGACAAATTCACATGGGACGGAGAAGGATGGTGGTGGGAGGATGAGAATGCAGACTTCATCCCAAGTCTATGGTTTAACAGAATATTTGTTGTGACAAATTAAAGCTGAAGAACAAATAAAAATAATCCAAAGGAGTGGTTATCTTAATTCATAAGCTAGCAAACAGATAAACACACAATGGTACTGCAAAAGGAGAAAAGGAATCGGAAGGCAGATGGATGACCATTCTTTAGAAATCTTTGTTATTTCGAAGACCTCAGACATTTGTGACCAAACGAGAAGAAAAATGAGTGTCTAAGACACAATTCTCGGTGTCTCCTGTTCTTTGGAGAAGGTACCCGTATGTAAGGCATTATGTTTTACTGAAGTAATAGGCAAAGGCATACCGGTTACTATGTTTGACATCGGGAAACTAGATCCTGGGTACTTTTGTTTGTCATTGTTTTTCTGCTTTAAAAGACTATAATTTTTCATTTCTAAGGCATTCTGTATTTATGAAGGAACCAAATCCAAATTCCATAGAAAGAAATGATTTAAGTAACCTTGGCTGGGTTTCATATGACCTAAAAGTTACATTACAGCATTACCACAGTTGGCACAATTGCTCAGGAGGGCCTTTTATATAAAAGGCCAAAATTAACATAGGAATGGAGAAAGAAGGTGGCCTACTCTCTTTTTTGGTTCTTAAACAGTAATCTATCTAAATCCTTATGTTGGCAAAAATGATGCTTACATTTAGGCTGATTTTGAAAAGTTAAAGCAAAAAGCTTTGCAATGGAGGGAACAAAGTTCTGTTTCTCCACAAATTTCATCTGACTTAGAATATAAAAGAATCTCTTTTGCACAGTATTGTTTTACTGACAAAATGGTTTAACACATATTATAATGAAATGTGAAACCTGGATCACATCAGAGATATTTTTGATATTGGACACTTGGATTGCTATTTTTAAACATTTTTTAATTTTTATATGCATTGGTGTTTTTCCTGCATGTACATCTATGAGGATACCAGATCCTTTGGAACAGGAGTTACAGACAATTGTTAGCTGCCATGTGGGTGCTGGCAATTGAACCCAGGTCCTCTGGAAGAGCAGCCAGTGCTCTTAACGACTGAGTAAACTATCCAACCCTGAAGTGCTAATTTTTAAGAACAATTTTATAGGTAAAACAGATATTTTTTAGGATCTTTCTGACTTTTGTTGTTGTTGCCCAGTAGATGTAGCATACTGAGGTTGAAATAAGATGGATTTGGCTTTTAGGCAGTGATGGTTTTGAATGCCATGCTGCCAATTTCTACCAGCAAAATGGGTTTGGTTTGCTCTCTGTAAACCAAAGATATACACTTCTATACTCCAGAGTTGTGATTGTTAATGAGTTAGTGGATTGAAGTGTGGCCATTGTGATATTACATAGCATAGGTATATTTTTTGATACAACATAGAGAAGAAACTTACAGGTTATTTTTTTTTCATTGTAAACAGAGAATTTTCAACAATACAAGGCAAATTACTTTGTGATACAGGGCACATAGTTCTCAGAGACCAAATGCATTATATATATATACTCTTTAGCTCTTAAAATTTATCAATTTATCATTATGAAGGATGGAGCTCACAGGACAAGCGTCTGACTCCTAAGAACCTTTTATTGCTTAATTTGGCTCCATTATAAGCCAGCTTTGATTGCATGGGCAAACAGGAAGAACACAGGTGGTTGCACAGATATTTTCAAAGCACCATAAGGGATGGGAAAATTCCACAAACTGCCATCACTCTAGTTGCCTTAGGATTTTGGAGACATCTGTTGGTTGTGTTATTGGGAATCAAAATCTGCTCTTTTATGACAATGGGAACATTTCCCTTCAAGAAGCCACTGGAGCATTAAGGAAGGCAATGTCCCCAAGAGACTGGTAATAGGTCATTTAATCAACTGTGTTTGGAAGCTGCCTTGGAAGAGCGTTGCTCTGTGCTCTGGGGAGGGTGTGGGGCAGATTTGCAGCGGTATGGGGAAGCAGGCTTCTCTGGTTGAGTGCTGTTTCTCTGGCTTTGCAGGTGGTTCTAATTAGAGCAAATCTGTGCTTCGTTTGTTTATATCTAAGTTATATAATTTATAACAAAAATTTCTTTAAAAAGAAAAATATAAAAAATGAAATTGTTTCTAGGATCTTTTACATATATGCTGTTTGCAGCGTCTGGATTCTCTCTCTCTCTCTCTGAGTGTGTGTGTGTGTGTGTGTGTGTGTGTGTGTGTGTGTGTGTGTGTGTGCTTCTCTCGTTCACTCTCCACTTTTTCCAGTAGTTTCTTCTGATAATGGATGGTAAGTTATACTAAATATGCAATCGATGTGCAAACCTCCAGACCGTTGAGAAGAGTTGACTTAAGACAGATGAGAAAAAGAAAGGTCTAAAGTGTAATTGTCAATAGTAAATCACACTCCAACAAGACAGTTATTTTGGTTTCCCAGTGTCCACAAAATCTAGGCTTTAAAAGGATCAACAAAGGAAGAAAATCCCCAAAGGATATAAAAGTCATACACATCTATAGGGTGTGTCAAGGAGATCAAACCTATCATGCAGAAAACATGAGTCAATGAAATGAAGCTTTAAGCCTACCGTTGGAAGTGAAAGACTGTTGGAGACCAAGTGCGATGCTAACAGAAGAGCTGGTAATGGAGGAAATGGGGCATGTGGTCTTTCTGGTTAGGGCTTGTTTACCAGAAATCATAGAAGAGTTCTTACTTTCATCCTAGAACATCAGCTTCTTTTCAGTGATTGGGAGAGTCCATGGGGAAGCAGGAGTTTCCAAGCACTGTGCTTAAATTGGTGCCAAGCTTACCTTGGACAGAACCTACATATCTCAAAATCCTGTGCTTTGTGTAAACTGGTTGTTTTGTCCAACTGTCAAAATAACTATTTTCATTATAAAACATAAAGATATATGATATACTTAGCACTTACGACATAGGTGCCATTAATTTGGGACTGATTTTCAAATACTTGAACAAAAAATAATGAAGTTATTAGAAAGCTCACAATCTCAAAAATAAGAGTATAAAAAACCATCTCTAACAAGGACTATCATGAAGAATTTTTTCTCCTTTCAAATATCAGGAATTTTGTACACTATATATCTTTTGAAACACAAACTCTTCACTCATAATATATAGAACTAGGAGTTCTAGTGAGTCTTTTATTTTTATTTTTTTCTGTTTTGTTTTGTTTCTCATTCCTTATTTTCAGTCTCAATTGAAGAATCCTGAGCTCTAGCATTACAGTGGCTTTAAAGTTCCGCTTTCCTCACTTGGAGATATATGTTTTGAGCAATATATGTTTTAAAAAATATTTTCTAACTTTGATTTCCTTCGTGTTTATTATGATTATAATTCGATCTAAAGGAACATATTATTGGTGAAGATAAGTCAGGCATGGTGGCATATACCTTTAATGCCAGCACTCAGAGGTAGAGACAGGCAAGGCCAGTCTGGTCTATTGAGTGAATTCTAGGCCAGTCAGAGTGACACAGTATACCTTGTCTCAAAGCCAAACACACTTACCAAACTGGAAGAAAAAGCAAGGTCAAATATCATTAGTGATTCAGACACACAGGAATCTCTTTGCCTCTGTCTTTAGGTAAGTCATTTAGTGTCTGTGATGGTTAATCTGGCTGGCAATCTAAAACTCGTGGGCACAGGGACCCTCAGTGGAAGAATTACTTCTCTCAGATTGACCTGTGGGGAATTTACTTGACTGCTGACTAATGTTGAAGGACCCAGCCCATTGTGGCTGATGAAATTCTCATGCACATGGGCCTAAGCTGTACATAAAAGGAAGCTAGGTAAGCCAGAGGAACAAACCAGTAAGCAGTATTCCTCCATGTTCTTTACTAAAGTTCTTGCCTATAGGTCTTTGTATTGAGCTTCTGCCCTGACTTCTTATGGATTGTGGACTACAATTAGAATAAGGAAGCCAAAGAAATAAACCCCTTCGTCTCCAAAGTTGTTTTGGGTCAGTATTTTAATCACAGAAATGAAGTATTGAATTAAGACCATATTCCTTATTTTTTTTATAAAGGGGAAAAACAGTATATCAACCCGTTTTTCACTTTAAAGCAGATTTCTCTATTTATTTCTCTCTCTTAATGTCTCTGTCTTTCTGTCTTTCTGTCCCCCTGCCCCCCTGTCTGTCTCTCTCTCTCTCTGTCTCTCTCTGTTTCTCTCTCTTTCTTTCTCTCTCTCTCTCTTTCACACACACACACACACACGCACACATACACACACACACTCTCACACTCACACACACACACGCTACACTTTTGGGGGAAACCTTTCGTTTTTGATATTTTTTGGGGGTAGGTTTTATAGGCAAAAAATACTTCTGCAACCCAACAGAATAGCACTCTAAGAAATCTTGTGCCTGTTACAAGGATGATGTAATGTAATATGTGGAGCAGGAAGTATTCACTAAGAACTCAGTAAATTACAGACAGGAGCCACTGACAGCTGGAGCTGGTAATAGGAAATCTACCACAGCAAACAGCGAAGTACTCCGTGTAAAATCCTCATCCAGTTCACTCTTCTTTAGGCCACACAGTACATTCATACAAGAAACCTGGCTGTTGTGTCATCTATTAATGCTCCCCCAAGTGGTTTGTCTTTAATTCTTTTCTTGATATCTTATTTGTAGAAAAATGATCTCATAAATAGACTAGGTGAAAACAGCTCTACCTGCTTTTGAAATAAACAATTGTACACATGCAAATAATCGTCATTTGAAGTAGAAGAAAATGTAAACCTTTTAGGGTCTGGTGGTTTGTGTTCCTAAATGGTAAGAATTTTATTTAAACATATCTGAATACTTTTGTTGTGAACTTCAGTTTGCAGACTGAGGTTTGTTTAACTCTTGGTCATTTCTTACTCTGTCTTTACTTTTCTTTGAAATAAACTGTCTTAACTCCAAGGATGGCTGATCCATCCTCTCCTAGAAGTGTAGCAATGCCTGTTTCAAAACCACGGTTTTAAAATATTCTTTTAGACTACCATGCTTACTGAAAAAAAAAATAAACAAAAGCTAGAAGGGTTCCTCAGAAAAAACGTAGCCGGTATGTCTTCACTAGGACAGAAAAAGAAAAAAATGAAGCTATATTTTCAAAACAGCAGAGAGCTTTCTGTGAGAGTTGGCAAAGGCATCAAGGCATTGTTTGTAGATATTATTTTTGATAGGTTTGATATACAACATAGTTTTCTGAGCCAACGGAACATTGTCTTTTAACAAATCTCATGAGGCCAGCAGTGTGGCTGCCATGGGCTGGCTTATCAGCTCCAGCCAGAGTGTGCTACTCATGCACGCACCTCCTAGCCTGAGAGGAAAATAAATTGTACAGTTAATAAGAAAGAATTATTGTGAGTGAGATGCATGACATTATGAGCAGGCGGCATGTTTTACAGACTAAACGGTGATTTGCCAGAGAGGGGGAGGGTGCTTCTTATACATGAAATAAAATTTTGACTTCAAAATTGTCATTTAAAATGTATTTGCTGGTTTTGTGGTTCAAAACACGAATGTTATCTATTTCAATGTGTTTCGGGGATAACACTGAAGATATAATTCCTAGTTTTTGAGGGGAGAGGGGAAATTTTCAATGGATATTTTTATTTATTCCAGATATTTAACAAAACATCTAGTTTTTTTTTTAAGTAAATCAGGTAGAGAGAATGCACATTTTAAATCAGGAAACACATGCATTTGAGCTTTAGGAGTGTGTCTGAATTACTTTCGAGTAGTTTAAGTCCTCATTGCAGTTTGCAGTGGTCTGACTTAAAGCCTCCAGTGCCAGAGTGTTTGCACTTGAAGAGATTGCTTACGTGAATTTAATAAGTTATAACTGTGTGTTATCATCTTTTCTAAAATGGGAGACGAGGTCTTACTCCTTGTATTTAACTAATAAGACCTTAGAACATTTCTTAATGCTTAATAATTAAGGGGTAAAATAACCTTTATAAGACAAAAGAACTATTATGTGAAGGGTCAAAAGCTTAAGAGAAAATATGTATTTTGAATTAATTTTGCTTGCTTTCTATATAGAAACAAAAGAAACCAGATATATGAGCAGATGCTATAATTTGTAATGGACAATCAATCTAAATTTTTATCATCTTAGTCCAACACAACATATATTTTTGTCTACTAAGAAACTATGTATGATCTCTTTTATCCATGAACATACTCTTGGACCTGTTAATTCAGAGACTCATCTTTGTACTTGTGGATTTACCATCTTTCACGGTCTTACATTTTTAAAATTAATTCTGAAGATTGGAGAAGGGAGGAAGGAAGGGAAGGTGAAAGAGAGGAGGAGGGAGGGATGGAGGGATGGAGGGAGAGAGACAGAGACAGAGAGACAAAGAGGCAAAGAGACAGAGAGAAGTAAATTTTAAAATCACTAAAACACACACACACACACACACACACACACACACACACACACACAGAGTTTCTGTTGTTATTCTATCCACAGAAACTAGTTGGCAACCTGAATATAAAGGAGTCTGAGTGTGGTCTGTAGAATGTGTTCAGGCCAAACAGAGCCAAGATCTAGCTCAGTGATGACTATCTACAAATCTCATTTCTTCACGGATGAAGAAGGGTTTGCCACACAGAAAACTGCCAGACGCTTGCCTACCAGTGCAGAACCACCCCAGATTTCTTGGGATGTCTAGCAGAACGTCAAGGTCATGCAAAAACACACGGAATGAATTTCTTTCTCTTGTGAATTCCCAACACGAAGGCAAGAGCTTTAGTAATACATCTACAATGGAGTAGAAAACAGAAAAGTAGATAAGAAAGTATTTCAGGCCGAAGCCTCTGATGCCAGAGTCTCAGATTTTAACAGGAATAAGATATATCTGGAATTCTTGGTAGAAAGGGCAACTCTCTGATTCTAGTCTCTTATAGAATTGAATTCAGTTGATCTAACAAGAGGATTTTCTTTTTCTGTCATTTTTCTTTAGGTGTCATTTTATATATATTGGGCTAAGATTATATATATACATACATATATATATATATACATATATATATATACACACACATATATGGATAAATATATTAACAAAACCTGTTTCTTACTTGTACATATATGACTTGGGAACTTACCACTAATTATTGGATAATCAACTAGGAGCTTATCCCTATGGAAGCATATTTCTCCCACTGTCACCGTTCCTCAGTTGCTTGTAGCTCTTTAGAAGTGACATTTCCTCATTCTATTTTAGCATGTCTGTTGACATTGCCCTTGTTCAGATCTTATTTATCTAAACATATTGTTGCTATGCAGAGCTGAGGAGACACGATCAGTCTGTAGACTTCCTGATCCTCTGACTCATACAACCTTTATGCGTCCTCTTCTGTGTTATTCCATAAGCCTTAGGTGCAGGAGTTAGGTTGTAGATGTATCAACTGGGGCTGGGGGCCCCAAGGTCAATTGCTATCTGTATTGTAACTTGTGGTGGCTTTCTATAATGGTCTCCATCTGTTGCAAAGAGAAGCTTATGTGATGATGGATAATAACAGATATCTTTGCATCTGCATATTTAGAATGAAGTTAGGAATTATGCTAGTTTAGGAAAGTGTCAGTACTAATGTGCAATTGGCTGGGTTTTGAGTACCAGGCATGATTTTTCTCCCATTGAGTAGGACATAAGTCCAATTAGACTGCTGTTGACTACTACCAAGTTATGAATGCCCTCAGGAATACTGTATTATGTTATATTATGGTGGATGTTGTGGTTCATAGATGTCAGAGTTGAGTAGGACTATTGGTTGCTTCCCTCCTTTGGGAGTGTACACAGCACCTCCAGCACTGTGTAACAATGATTTTTCTGTAGGTAAAATATGAGCATTCCTAATTTGAATCTGAAATCCAAACCACTTTTAGAGACTGACATTTTTGGATAAGAGATACTTTTTAAAAAACGTTATTTAATCTTTTTTTAACAATCCAGATTTTATCCTCCTCCCATTCCACCCTCTGACTGTTCCACATCTCATACCTCCTCCCCCTGTTTCTACAAGGATGCTTCCACCCCCCTCATCCCCCACCCCACGAGAACTCCCTATTCTCTGGGCCCTCCAGTCACTTGAGGATTAAATACATCTTCTCTGACTGAACCCAGACATGGCAGTCTTCTGCTGTATATGTGTTAGGGTCCTCATATCAGCTGGGGTATACTGTCTGGTTGGTAGTGCAGTGTCTGAGAAATTGGGGGCCCAGTTTAATTGAGACTGCTAGTCCTCCTACAGAGTTGCCCTCCTCCCTTAATGGGGGTAAAAGTGAGAAAGAACTGCTCTAAGAATATCTATTGTCTGTCTGTCTATCATCTACACATCTATCTATCTATCTATCTATCTATCTATCTATCTATCTATCTATCTATCTATCTATCATCTATCTTTCTATCTATCGATCTATTATCTATGTATCTATCTATGTATCTACCTACCTATCATCTACCTCTATCAATTACCTATATCCGTCTTCTATATATCATATATTTATGCATCTATATCTATCTATCTATCTATCTATCTATCTATCTATCTATCTATCTATCTATCTATCATCTATCATCTATGTGTGTGTATACCAATCTATATTATAGTTTAATGCCAGAGTCTGTTCTTAAAAGGTTTCCTATGCAAAGATTTTCCAAACTATAAAGTTTAGAGGCTGGCTTCTAGTGTTTACATGAGACCAGTGCATGTTTGCTTTGAGAGACTGCCACTGGGCTACTCTGAAGTACTTTATTTTCAGGAGCCAGTTCCCACAGGTATAAAACCTTGTCGTGAGATCAGGCTAGACAGTCTCAAATCCTGAAATTACTCATTACTAAAAATAAGTCTCAAAATGTGTTACCTGGAAGTCCAGTCCTTTTCTGTTCAATCCTAGAACAGCGTGGCTTTTCATAATTTGTGCAGATAATAAGGAATTCTATTTTGTTTGTTTTTAAAAGTTAATCCCCACCCCAGAACCTTCCTAAAAGCATTAATGCACACCATGTAATGAAATATGCTTTTATTTGAAGACAGAAAATGAAGGAAAAGAAACAAACAATAATTAAATCTCCTAAATAATGTGTGCTTTGTGGTTAAATCTCCGTGCAACTCCTTGAAAATTTAATAAGGGAATAAAGACCTTTTCCATTTGTGTAATGTGATGCCGCTTTTCTCTTCTCCATGAAATTGTCTCTGGCTAAACTCTGCCCCACAATTCAAGTTGCTGAGTATCTAGCTTGAGAGGATTTTATGTGTCTATTTTTTAAGTCAAGTCAGTCATGTACAACCATATTATCTCACATCAAAGTAGGATATAAAACCAGGAGACTAGGTGAGGGGGAAAAAGTCAGGGATGAATGTCATATTATATGATCCAATTACACACAGTCCCTGACTTCCATATGCCTGACTTATGAATGTCCTTGCATTTACAAATGGGTTCTCCAGGGAGGGTCAGCAGAATTCTCCCTTTGTTGCACCTCCCCCTTTTCTGTCTGATTCACAGATCAGCCATTTTCCAGTCTGTGGCAGACTATATTTGCCTTATTCTCCACTGCAGTCCCCATCTCCACACTGGACAAGATTTTAACACATGAGGCCTGTTAAGAACCAGTAAAGAACACAGAAAATTCAAGGAGAAAAAGATTATAAACTTCCTGTAATGTTATTACTGTTCTATACTTCTTATGAACTTTCATTTGTTTTCTTTAAATAATTGAATAAATGAAATGAAAGGGAAGGTTTTTCACTTGCCTGCTTCTCAAGTCTGTATTTTCCCTATATTCCCTCTTTCAGCCATGGTGCTGCCTCAAGCATGGTCTTTCATTTATGGACAAAAAATGCCAGAAGAAGAAAGAGATGTAGCCATTGTTCCTATTGGGGAAAACGTACTATTAGCACCCATTTTTGGAATATAGAAATCCATTTTTCCAACTAAACAGTGATTTGGATGATGGCAACCAACCAGAATATTTCAGATGATGAAACATATATTTGATTTTAATTATCATTTTGAGCATAGCCATAATGCGTATACCATTGTATGGGAATTGCTTTTTTTTAAAAAAAAGATTATTTAATGAACTGGGATTAGAAAATGAATTTAGTATTCCTATCACTATATTTAGCACAACACATAGTACTCATCTACTCCTTCCTATGGCTTTTTCCCTATGAATAAAGATTCTATAAATACCAAGTTATTTATAAGTAAACCTTGTGCCCTGGTTAGCTAATTGTCAAACTAACATAGCTTAGAATTAGCTGAGGGAAAAAAAAACCCAATGAAAATAGCCTAGGTAAGAGTGGCTTGTAGAAAGTACTGCGGTTGACGGTTTTAGTAGCTAACTGAGACAGGAAGGCCTAGGACTACTGTGGGGAGCACCATCCCTAGGAAGTTGGTCCTGAACTGTCTACTAAAGGTAGCTCAGCATGAGCATGTGAGAGAGCCAGTGAGCAAGCTGAAAGATGTGTGCTTCCATAATTCCTACCTACAGGTTTTGCCTTGAGTTCCTGCCATAATTGACCTTAATGATCCATTGTGATCTGACAGGGTAAACCAAGAAAACCCTTTTGTTCCTAATTTGCTATTGGTGTTTTAAAATTACCCCAGTAAAACAAAACTAGAAAGTTTGGAAACATACCTAGGAAGTCCGTTTGCCCATCTATTAGGTCAGCTGGATCTGTCTGTTAGGTGTTTCTGCACCTAGGCTTTCACTGGTGAATTTTGGTTTGTGTACAATTGGAACTGAACCATCAACCAAGAGCAACTGTTCACAAGCTGAAGGGGCCATAACACACTGTAGTGAAGAATGCCTTTATTAAGTCACTTGGGACAAGCCAACCAGACTATTTTTCTATGAAAACATGAACTAAAACTATTGTTATATAATGGGGATTGCTGGAGTCAAGGGACATGATAAGATACTTAAACCTTATTGGCTATTGGATTTCTTGATGATGGCCCAAGGCAGCAAGCCGATGAAGGAGACCAGGAGCTTCTGTGAGTGGAATAGCATTGCTCAGGACTTTCAGATCTCTAGTTACTATGTGCAGGGACCAGACTATATTTTTCTCCTATTAGGTAAAGAGGTGTGAGTCTCTTACTGTCTGACTGTTTTTTCCCCTTAAACACTGTTTCTTTTTTTCCCCATCTTTATTAAATTGTATTTAATAAATACAATTTATATTTCTTATTTACATTTCAAATGTTATTCCCTTTCCTGGTTTCCAAGCCAACATCCCCCTAACCCCAAGAATCCCGTTCACTTGGGGTCCAGCCTTGGCAGGACCAAGGGCTTCCCTTACTAGGCTATTCATTGCTACCTATGCAATTGGAGCCCAGGGTCAGTCCATGTATAGACTTTGAGTAGTGACTTAGTCCCTGGAAGCTCTGGTTGCTTACATTGTTGTTCATATGGAGTCTCAAGCCCCTTCAAGCTCTTTCAGTCCTTTTCTGATTCTGTTAACAGGGGTCCCATTCTCAGTTCAGTGGTTTGCTGCTTGCGTTCGTCTATGTATTTGCTGTATTCTGGCTGTATCTCTGGGGAGAGATCTACATCCAATTCCTGTCAGCCTGCACTTCTTTGATTCATCCATCTTATCTAGTTTGGTGGCTGTATATGTTTGGGCCACATGTGGGGCAGGCTTTGAATGGACCTTCCTTCAGTCTCTGTTCTAAACATTGCTTCTTTATCCCCTCCTAAGGGTATGCTTGTTCCCCTTTTAAAGAAGGAGTGAAGGATCCACATTTTATTTGGGCTAATATCCACTTATCAATAAGTGCATACCATGTGTTTTTCTGTGATTGGGTTACTTCACTCAGGATGATATTTCATTTGAATTTCATAAAGTCATTGTTTTTGATAGCTGAGTAGTATTCCATTGTGTAGATGTACCACATTTTCTGAATCTATTCCTCTGTTGAAGGCATCTGAGTTCTTTCCTGCTTCTGACTATTATAAATAAGGCTGCTATGAACATAGTGGAGCATGTGTCTTTGTTATAGGTTGGAGCATCTTTTGGATATATGCCCAGGAGAGCTATAGCTGGATCCTTAGGTAGTGCAATGTCAAATTTTTGAGGAACCTCCAGACTGATTTCCAGAATGGTTGTACCAGTCTGCAATCCCACCAACAATGGAGGAGTGTTCCTCTTTCTCCACATCCTTGCCAACATCTGGAGTTTTTTTTATCTTAGTCATTCTGACTGGTGTGAGGTGGAAACTCAGGAATGTTTTGATTTGCATTTCCCTTTTGACTAAAGATATTGAACATTTCTTTAGGTGCTTCTCAGCCATTTGATATTCCTCAGCTGTAAATTCTTTGTTTAAATCTGAACCCCATTTTTAATAGGGTTATTTGTCTCCCTGCAGTCTAACTTCGTAAGTTTTTTGTATATTTTGGATATAAGCCCTCTATCAGTTGTAGAATTGTTAAAGATCTTTTCCCAATCTGTTGGTTGCTGTTTTGTCCTAATGACAGTGTCCTTTGCCTTACAGAAGCTTTGTAGTTTTATGAGATCCCATTTGTCGATTCTTGATCTTAGAGCATAAGCCATTGGTGCTTTGTTCAGGAAATTTTCTCCAGTGTCCATGTGTTCGAGATTCATCCCCACTTTTTCTGTTAGTTTGAGTATATCTTGTTTGATGTGGAGGTCCTTGATCCACTTGGACTTAAGCTTTGTACAGGGTGATAAGCATGGATCGATCTGCATTCTTCTACATGTTGACCTCCAGTTGAACCAGCACCATTTGCTGAAAATGCTATTTTTTTCCCTTGGATGGTTTTGGCTCCTTTGTCAAAAATCAAGGTGTGTGGGTTCATTTCTGTGTCTCCAATTCTATTCCACTTGTCAGTCTGCCTGTCTCTGTACCAATACCATACAGTTTTTATCACTATTGCTCTGTAATACTACTTGAGTTCAGGGATAGTGATTCCCCCGGAAGTCCTTTTATTGTTGAGGACAGTTTTAGCTATCCTGGGTTTTTTGTTATTCCAGATGAATTTGCAAATTGTTCTGTCTAACTCTCTGAAGAATTGGATTGGTATTTTGATGGGAATTGCATTGAATCGGTAGATCGCTTTTGGTAAAATGGCCATTTTTACTATATTAATCCTGCCAATCCATGAGAATGGGAGATCTTTCAATCTTCTGAGATCTTCAATTTCTTTCTTCAGAGGCTTGAAATTCTGATCGTACAGATCTTTCACTTGGTTGGTTAAAGTCACACAGAAGTATTTTATATTATTTGGGAATATTATGAAGGGTGTCGTTTCCCTAATTTCTTTCTAGGCTTGTTTCTCTTTTGTGTAGAGGAAGGCTACTGATTTATTTGAGTTAATTTTATACCCAGCCACTTTGCTGAAGGTGTTTATCAAGTTTAGTAGTTCTCTGGTGGAACTTTTGGGATCACTTAAATATACTATCCTATCATCTGCAAAATGTGCTATTTTGATTTCTTCCTTTCCAATCTGTATCCCTTTGATTTCCTTTTGTTGTCTGATTGCTCTGGCTAGGACTTCAAGTACTATTTTGAATAAGTAGGGAGAGAGTGGGCAGCCTTGTCTAGTCCCTGATTTTAGTGGGATTGTTTCAAGTTTCTCTCCATTTAGTTTAATATTAGCTACTGGTTTTCTGTATATGGCTTTTACTATGTTTAGGTATGGGCCTTGAATTCCTATTCTTTCCAGGACTTTTATCATGAAAGGGTGTTGAATTTTGTCAAATGCTTTCTCAGCATCTAATGAAATGATCATGTGGTTTTGTTCTTTCAGTTTGTTTATATAGTGAATTATGTTGATGATTTTCTGTATGTTAAACCATCCCTTCATACCTGGGATGAAGCCTACTTGATCATGATGGATGATTGTTCTGATGTGTTCTTGGATTCCGTTTGTAAGAATTTTATTGAATATTTTTGCGTCGATATTCATAAGGGAAATTGGTCTGAAGTTATCTGTCTTTGTTGGGTCTTTGTGTGGTTTAGGTGTAAGAGTAATTGTGGCTTCATAGAAGGAATTCGGTAGCACTCCTGTTCTGTTTCAATTTTGTGGAATAGTTTGGATAGTATTGGTATGAGGTCTTCTATGAAGGTGTGATAGAATTCTGTACTGAACACATCTGGACCTGGGCCCTTTTTTTTGGGGGAGACTTTTAATGACTGCTTCTATTTCTTTAGGAGTTATGGGGTTGTTTAAATGGTTTATCTGTTCCTGATTTAACTTCGGTACCTTGTAACTGTCTAGGAAATTGTCCATTTCCTCCAGATTTTCAAGCTTTTTTGAATATATGCTTTTGTAGTAGGAACTGATGATTCTTTGAATTTCTTCTGATTCTGTTGTTATGTCTCCCTTTTCATTTCTGATTTTGTTCATCTGTACACATTCTCTGTGTCTTCTGGTTAGTCTGGCTAAGGGTTTATCTGTCTTGTTGCTTTTGGTTCTGTTGATTCTTTGTGTAGTCCTTTTTGTTTCTACTTGGTTGTTTTCAGCTCTGAGTTTGATTATTTCCTGCCTTCTACTACTCCTGGGTGTCTTTGCTTCTTTTTGTTCTAGAGCTTTTAGGTGTGCTGGCAAGCTGCTGACATATGCTCTTTCCTGTTTCTTTCTGCAGGCACTCAGAGCTATGAGTTTTCCTCTTAGCACAGCTTTCATTGTGTCCCATAAGTTTGGGTATGTTGTATCTTCATTTTCATTAAATTCTACGAGGTCCTTAATTTCTTTCTTATTTCTTCCTTGACGAGGTTTAAAAATTATTATTATTCTTTGAGAATTTCCTATAGTATTTTAAATCCTTTCATCTTCCATTCCTTCCCCTACCTACCTTATTCCAGACCCATATTTACATCCTAACATTGCACATTTTAACATGCGAGCTCTGTTGTTTGACTCAGTCAGCACATAGGTCTGTGTTCTGCTAAGTTCTCAGGGCCCTAGGTTTCTTTAAATATCTTGAATTTTATATCCATAGAAAGTGCATAGTTTGGACCTATGGATATGCGTTAGTTGGCAACATGCTCATTAGCAAGATAACCAGAGTTGGGATGCACAAAACAGCCAGCATCTACAAATCAGTGTCAGGAGGTTGGAAGGTTTCAGACTGTAGGAATGCTGAGGTTTGCTGAGTCTAGCTGAAATATTGAAGTCCAGGTTTTGTGAGACACTCTATCTCAAAAAGTCAGGTGGACAGTAACTATGGACTTATCTGATTTCAACCTCTGACTTATTACTCATTTACTTACATGTACATGTATATGTACACATAAACATGTACACACACAGAGTATAGCCTGTCTGTCACATTAATTATGTGACTATCATAATGTACAGTGCTAAGCTAGACTTCAATATATATACATATATGCATTTATAGATCTTAAAAGTATAGTTTGGTTGTACTCATTCTTTTAGGAAGGATCCCTCTTCCAGAGCTCACATTGATTCACAAATCCAGGGATATCCTGTATATTTTCAAAGCTGTTAAGTTATTAAGTTCTGTTGTAGAATGTCTTCTAGATAACTTACAAAATTAGGAAAATAGAACCAGAGTTGGCAAAATGATAAAAGGACCTCAAACTTTCAGCGTGGTTGAGTGAACAAAACATTTCTAAGAGCATATGGTGTTGGATGTCAGCTTTTATATTGTTATTGCTGAAGTGGAAAAGGTTAACTCACTTCATATCTATTTCCATTTGCTTCTAGGTTTGTTTTATCTTGAATGACCTGCTGAATCACTGAGCAATAAATTGATTTTAAGGCAACAGCTTCTTCTGGAGAGCTGGCGCTTGGATTTAGGTGTGAATCTGAGCACAAGATGACAGGGTTCTGGTATTAGGACCTTACTGTAAAGCAATGAATAGCTTTTGTTTTGCATTTTTAAAATACACAATCTTCTTAACAGAACTATGAAGGCTGAGTGAATAATTGTTGCAGTGTAGTACAGGTATAAAGGTACAGAAAGAGTTACTATTTTTGCCCTTTCTTTGTCAGTCTTTCCATTCTGAAGAAATTGATATATACCTTCAAATATGTACCAATATAGCACCAGAAACAATATATTGGAATATATTGAAAATCTAAATGTCATTGTTGAATGAATACCATAAAGCAAATCAGGCATACATATGGGTGATCCTTTAAATTACACTAAAGCTATATTCTCTCATATTATTTTACCTGTGCCTTTATCCACATGACCTCTGACTGGTTGACTCTTCTGTCTTACAATGCTGATACAGATTCCCTTGCTCATACACCAGATACCCTATAGAAGTTATTCCCAATGTAAGACTGCTGGCTCAGAAGGTTGGCACATCTAACTTTTGAATAGATGTTAAGGACCACTTACTCCAAACATATTCTCTATTAATGCCTGAACTTTCCATGTATTGATATGAAAACATCAATACCTATGTTGGAGGAATGTATAGGAGAACCAATCAATTTAACTCTCCCTTTTCTCTGTAATCAGGATGCCCAGGCTATATCTGTACCAGAGAGCTTGTTTCCCCTTTCAGTGCTATGTGTTTTCTTGGATGTGTGTCATGAGAACTCTGATTTATTTTTTTTACTGTGATTCTCAGGTGACTGTAATAAGAAACATAGTTTGTAATAAAAATAGAATCAAACCTTCAGTTAAATTAGTTTCTGCCTATGCAAGTGACGCTTCAAAGTGAGCATAAAAATTACTGAACAGACTTTCTGTTAATCAAAAAGCAAGCCCAAGGGCCCTTTAACAATCTTTGTTTGTCTAGCACTTCTTATTTTCATTTTTTTTTGCAGTTTCTTTTCTGAATGATGCTCATTATATTTGCAAGTGCATCCTACTTTAACTGGCTACCTTTCATAAAGCTAATGATTGTCGAAGGAGAAAAGGGATCAACATAGCTTACAGATGAAATTTAGGGGAAAACAACAGTTAAAGGCTGGCTGAAGAGGGACATACTCACCCAGTAGGCAGCAAGCCTTGCAGAGCCTAAAACATTAAAGAAGAAGAAAATGGAAATGATCAATTAAACTTTTCTTCCTTTGCCTGGATGAGTGAAAATGAAAGCGTCCAGTTGAGTATGTCTGAGAGATTATGCTAGCTAATGTTAGGATGGGGATTTATGTAGTCTGCACATTATTGCTTTACCTTGGGAACCAGGAATGTGGAGTGTTTATTAAGTAGGTTTCTGTTTTCGTTGAACAGGTATTTTTCTCTTACGACCTGGTTCCACTGTATGATCACATTTCCTTGCATAATTTGTATTTGATATATGTCTGAGTCCTTGTTTGGAACAGACCATATGGAAAGCTGCACGAGTGCTCTGGGATCCAGGGCTATGCAGTGATTAACCATGGGTTCAGCTATTTGTGCAGCAGATGAGCAGAGCCGGGAAATAAAAGACTCCGCACAATTGTTCTGTTGCCCTTATTTTGTCCTTTATTTGGTGATGCTTCACTACGTGTAAAAAAATAAAACACAGTAAGGAAGTCCCAGACAGGCAGAGAAGAGAAATGATCAAGAGTGTTTCAGGAGAAAATTGAAGCAGACAACCTATTGGTTGCACAACTTTGATAGCTGGAAGATCAACTGTTTTGTAAAAATGAAGCTAAATAGAAAGTTGTAGGTTTCACAGAATCTACACAGAACTTTTAGCATCTATGAGACAATGCAAGTGACAGAAACTAGCTTTGTAATTATATCTAGTCTAAAAACATTTATCTAGCAAGAACTTTATCTACATAGTTGTTGACGGGACTTCAGTGTGACGTTGGCAGAAACAGCAGCTGTTTATATTTATAATTTTAAAGCTCTGTAGAAACCACAAGGCTCAGGAAGGAAATTTCTAGGTAAAATAACAACCAAAATCAAACCACTACAAAAAATTATTGCAGACATATCAATTTAAAACTAAATATTTCAAGTTCAAAACTTTTTTTTATCAATGAATAACCAAATCGTTTAATAGGACTGAATGCAGATGAAATAGATCTCTGGGGATTTACTCTTGTTAGTCTTAGGTTGCAAAAACTTGGCTTGTTCCTCTACTCAAAGAATAAAGGGGCTGAAAAAGAAATAGGGATATGATACCCTTTACAATAGTTACAAAAAAGGTAAAATATCTTGATGTAATACTATCCAAGCAAATAAAAGATCGGTATGACAAGAATTTCAAGTCTCTGAAGAAAGAAATTGAAGAAGATCTCAGAATATGAAAAGATTTCTCATGCTCATGGATCGGCAGGATAAACAGTAAAAATGGTCATCTTACCAAAAGCAATCTACAAGTTCAATGCAATCCCCATCAAAATTCCATCTCAATTTTTCACAAAGATAGAAAGAACAATTCTTAAATTTATCTGGAATAACAAAAACCCAGGATACCAAAAATTATTCTCAACAATCAAGTAACTTTTGGGGGAATCACTGTCCCTGACCTCAAGCTATACTATAGAGCAATAGCGTTAAAAACTGCATGGTATTGGTATAGAGACAGGCACATAGATCGATGGAATAGAATTGAAGACCAAGAAATGAACCCACACACCTATGACCACTTGATCTTTGACAAAGGAGCCAAAACTATCCAGTGGAAAAAAGACAGCATTTTCAACAAACGGTGCTACTTCAACTGGAGGTCAGCATGTAGAAGAATGCAAATTGACCCATTTTTATCTCCTTGTACAAAGCTCAAGTCCAAGTGGATCAAAGGCATCCACATAAAACCAGATACACTGAAACTAATAGAAGAGAAAGTGGGGAAGATCCTTGAAAACATAGGCACAGGGGAAAATTTCCTGAATTGAACACCAATGGCTTATGCTCTAAGATCAAGAATGGACACATGGGACTTCATAAAATTGCAAATCTTCTGTAAGGCAAAGGGACAAAAAGGCAACTAATAGATTGGGAAAAGATCTTTACCAACCCATATGATAGAGGACTAACATTTAAAATATACAAAGAACTTAGGAAGTTAGACTCCAGTGATCCAAATAACCCCATTAAAAATGGGGTACAGAGCTTAGCAGAGAATTCTCAACTGAAGAATCTTGCATGGCTGAGAAGTACATAAAGAAATGTTCAACATCTTTAGTCATCAGGGAAATGCAGATCAAAACAACCCTGAGATTCCACCTCACACCATTCAGAATGGCTAAGATAAAAAACACAGGTGACAACAGATGCTGGCAAGGATGTGGAGAAAGAGGAACATTCCTCCATTGTTGGTGGGACTGTAAGCTGGTACAACCACTCTGGAAATCAATCTGTCAATTTCTCAGAAAATTAGAAAGAGTTTTACCTGAGGACTCAGCTGTACCACTCCTGGGTATATACCCAAAAGATTCTTCAACATATAACAAGGACCCATGCTCCACTATGGTCATGGCAACTTTATTTATAATAGCTGGAAACAACCTACGTATTGTTCAACAGAGCAATGGATACAGAAAATGTGGTACATTTACACAATAGAGTATTACTTCTCAGCTATTAAAAACAATAACTACAGGAAAGTCTTAGGCAAATGGAACTTGAAAATATCATCTTGAGTGAGATAATCCAGTCACAAAAGAACACATATGACATGTCCTCACTGATAAGTAGATAGTAGCCAAAAAGAAGCTCAAAATACCCATGATAAAACTCATAGATCACATGAAACCCTGGAACAAAGAATACACCAAAGTGTGGATGCTACAGTCCTAGTCAGAAGAGGGTTAGAAAATAATCTCAGGAAAAAGAGTGAGAGAGGAATCTGGAAGGGAGAGAGGATGGGGGATGGGAAAGAGGGGAACATTCAGGTACAGGATGAGATGGGGGAGAAATCTCGATGATCAGGATTTTGAAAGGAGGTATGTAGCAGTGGGGGAGGGGCAACTGTGGGTAGCACTAGAAAGTCCCAAATGCCAGGGACTCATGAGGTTCTAGAATCCAACAGGGAGGACATTAGCTAAAATACCCAACAAAGGGGAGATAGAACCTGTAGAGACCATATCCAGTGGATAGACACAGCCCCTGGTTGAGGGATGAGGCTGTGCGTGCTCAAAAATATTAATCCAGAATTCTTGTTAAAAGGAAATGCAAGGACAAAGAGTGGAATGGAGACTGAAGGAAAGACCATCCAGAGACTGCCCCACCTAGGGATTCATCCCATTTGCAGACACCAAACCTAGGCACTCTTGTTGATGCCAAGAAGAGTTTGCTGACAGGAGTCTGATATACTGTCTCCCGAGAGGCTCTGTCAAAGCCTGACAAACACAGATGTGAATGTATGTAGCCACATATTGGACTGAGTGTGAGGACCCCAGTGGAGGAGTTAGAGCAAGGACTAAAAGAGCTGAAGAGAATTACAACCCCACAGGAAGAACAACAATATCAACCAACCAGAAACCCAAAGATCCTGGAGACTAAACCACCAACCAAAGAGAGGAGAGACCCATGACTCCAGTTGGATGTGTAGCAGAGGATGGCCTGATTGGGTATCACTGGAAGGCAAGTGTGGGACAGTGAAAGGCACACTGGTTCCCATTTGAGGAAGTTTGAAAGACCCTGAAGGGATGATAAGTATTTTGCCTGACTCCCAGGAAACCAGGCCAATCACTGGTCCATACCTGTCCATAGATTTGTGATCATCATTAATGTAAGGGCAATACCCCAAGCCCCTTCACAGGTAGAGGATGTGACTACAGGTCATATAGGCTCAAGGCAGATTTCCATTATAATGAGGTACCCAAAGGCCTGGAAGCTTAGCCAATGAACTTCTCTTCTCAGACACTCCCTCTTGCACAAGTTATTTAATCTCAGGCCCACTCTGAGAAGTGGGGACAGTTTTACTCATCCACTTTCCACAATAAACAATAAACACCTTGAAACCATGGACTGTCTCTTTTCATCAGGATTCACTGTGGGGAGCCTACAGAGCTGCCATGTATTCTCCCTATAGAAAGCTTCTCTGCATTCCCAGATGCTGATGCCACCCAGCCACCGCCACCCAGCGATGACTGTGAAGCTCATCCCTCCATCCCTAATTCCAGAACCACTATACCACTATACTTTCTTATTACCCCTGTGTTTTCGTGTTCTCCCTCCCTCCCTCCCCCCCTCCCTTCATCCCTCCCTCCCTCCTTCCTTCTTCTCCCTCTGTCTCTCTCCCTCCCTCCCTCTCCCTCTCCCTCTCCCATTCCTTCTCCATCTCTCTAATAAACCCTAGAGCAGGA
Source organism: Rattus rattus (assembly GCF_011064425.1). Lineage (NCBI taxonomy): Eukaryota > Metazoa > Chordata > Mammalia > Rodentia > Muridae > Rattus > Rattus rattus. Next base: position 127,021,405 of record NC_046159.1, read on the forward strand.
TAGATTGCCAAGACCCACCAATTTAAGGAAAACTTATTCTCTACCCTGCTGCTCAGAAAAACACAAGTGTCCATAGCTGATCAATTATAAGTAGGGACTCATGATTATCTTCTCCTTCCATGGTAGAATATCGACTAGCTTGATCTTGTGCATGCTTTTTAAAGACCTGATGGCTAGCTCTTAAAGAACTGGAAGCTACTACCCAGGCTGATGGGGTGGGGAAAAAAAGCTTCATTAACAGTCTTATCCACCCATGCATCTTGTGAATTGAAATACTGACAAGATAGATCCATGGGTCTAATATTGACATTAATGCTATGGGAAGAACCAACTGATTTCTGTTTGAACTTAAGGCCCACTCCACAGGAGAAAACACAAGCCTAATACTGTAAATCTGGCCAAGAACACATTGTTGGGAAGTTCTTATTTCCCAGGGATGAATGTACTGTTGGCATCTTTGATTTTTGAGACAGTATCTCTTACTGTTCTGGTGTTTAGATATATTAGCTGGTTAGTGAGTCTCAGAGATTTACCTGTTTATATCTCTCCTGCACAGGGATTACATTTGCAGGGCAACATGAGAGGCTTTTAACATGGGTTCTGGGGATCTGACTTAGGGTAACAACAAGTATGTTACCAACTGAATCATCTTCCCAGCAATAACTTTCCACTTAACGGTTCCAGTATAATTCTTTAAAAAAACATATCATGCTCCCAGTTTCCATCTGCACCTGGAATGACCCTGTGCCACAGCCCTCCATACCCAAATCCTGCCTGGAGAGAGCTGGTCTCCCAAAAGTGCTGACACACCTCAGAGCACAGGTGACACCACTACTTCTGCTCAACTACCTGGCCCAAGAGGGACCTGCCCACAGCCCTCCAGGACATAGGAACCAAGGAACAGCCTGGGACAGGATCCTTCTTGTTTCCATCTGTGTCCTGGAGCTGACCTTGTGCTACAGCTCTCTATACCCAAATTCTGCCCAGAGAGAGTTAGTTTTCCAGGAGTGCTGACACACAGGTTTACAGGAGAGACAAGACATAGTCAAAGACAGCAAGACCAGTTAACACCAGAGATAACAAGAGGGTGAGAGGCAAGCTCAAGAACCTAGGCAACAGAATGAAGTCCACTAGGCATCATCAGAACCCAGTTCCCCCACCACAGCAAGCCCTGGATACCCAAACACACTTAGAAAGCAAAATTCTGGTTTAAAATTACATCTAATGATGATGATAGAAGATTTTAAGAAGGACATAAATAGCTCCCTTTAAAGAAATACAGGACAACACAGGTAAACAGGTAGAAGCTATTAAAGAGGGAACACAAAAATCTCTTAAAGAATTACAGAAAAATACAACCAAACTGGTGAAGGAATTGAACAAAACCATCCAGGATCTAGAAATGGAAATAGAAACAATAAAGAAATCACAAAAAGAGACAACTGTAGAGATAGAAAGCCAAGGAAACAGATCAGGAGTCATAGATGCAGGCATCACCGACAGAATACAAGAGATTGAAGAAAGACTCAGGGACAGAAGATACCATAGTGTCATTGACATTGATGCAATAGTCAAAGAAACTGCAAAAAGTAAAAAGCTCCTAACCGAAAAAATCCAGGACATAATAAGAAGACCAAACCTAAGGATAATAGGTATAGATGAAAATGAAGATTTACAACTTAAAGGACTAGTAAATATCTTCAACAAAATTCTCGAAGAAAACTTCCTTAACCTAAAGAAAGAGATGCCCATAAACATACAAGAAGGCTACAGAACTCCAAATAGATTAGACCAGAAAATAAATAAATAAATAAATAAATAAATGTATCACATTTAAATCAGATTTTGAGAATCTATACACCCTTGTAATACAGTTTAATCATATTCACTTTCATTCATCCACCCAATTCCTTCCAGATCTGCTTCCAACATCATCCCTTCCCCACTTTCTGTCCTCTTTTATTTATCTTTTTATTTAAACCACTGATTCCAATTTGACTGCCCATGAATTTATGGGGACATTCACTATAGTGTGCTTGACCTGCCAAGGGTCACATCTTTAATGAGAACTTCCTTCCTTCCTTTCAGAAGCCATCAATTATCAATAACCCCTCAGGTAGGAGTGCTGCGAGCCTTCCTCCTTCCTTCCAATCAGACCTCCTGTGAATTCATGAATGCAGTGGTCCTGTCATGTACAGAGATGCTGTTTGGACTGATCATTCCTGATCTCTGGCTCTGACAATTTTCTGCCCTCTTCTACCATGGTCTCTTGGCATTGGGAGAGGGTATGATGGCCCATTTGTTGTAGAGCACTCCACAAACTCTTATTTTCTGCACTTTTACTAATTGTGGATTTCTGCTAATGTTTTTCTATTGCTCAAACAAATAAAAAGAAAAATGTCTCTGTTGAGGTCTGAGAGTTAGTCTGTTTGTTCACTAACATATCACTCAAATTGTGTATAGTGTCCAGTGCACAGTATGTGCTCATTCAATGTTTGTAGAGTTGAATAAAATATAATTATATCAAACTGTGTAGAGCAGCATTTGAAATGGTCACCTAATTTACCTTAGAGAATGTGAAGATTTTTCCCACATTGTTATTCAGTCGTCTCCAGAGTAAAGTATATAAAAATATTTATGTGTATAGGCTGCGCGATGTAGCTCCCTTGTCTAGACTGTCCCTGATTTGATTCCCCAGAATTACAAAAAATAAAACCCCCAAAACAAAACACTAGATGCACATAACCAGTAACGTATGTAACTGAGTAGCATATGATGTTATAATAGTGTTATTGAAAATCTGAATGCCTTTCATTCTCTTTTACTAGACTGTATAGAATGAAATATCTCACTGAGATGTTAGGTGCATTTTTAAAAGTAATTGAACTACTGAATGTCATAGCATTTTGTTTGTAGGCTGGTTACAAACTGTTCTGGGGAGCATTTGGCCTGGAGTTTTATAAACTTTAGCAAGCTAGTAGGGCATTTTCAGTTCTCCAAGATTCAGCTCTGTATTTACTCATGAAAGAAACAGAGAGAAATTGAGAAGAAATTGGGAAGAAGAATGATAGAGAAATATCATTCTAGGATAATCTTGCTGATGAAATGATTGAGACTGAGAGACAACTGTATATTAGAAATCAAATATAGGGGTTGGGGATTTAGCTAAGTGGTAGAGCGCTTGCTAGGCCCTGGGTTAGGTCCCCAGCTCCGAGAAAAAAAAGGAAAAAAAAAAGAAATAAAATATATATATATTACAGAACAACCAATAAAGGCAAAATAAAACAAAGCAAGGAATTAAGAACAGTGGTGTAGAAGGTCTGTCTGGGATATGAGAGATTGTTATCATTCCAGAATGAAGTATTATGTTGTGAGAGTAAGTACTTACTCTCCTGCCTTCAGTTAGCAACCAAACATTCATTTGACTCAGCTTTGTAGAAAACTCTTAAACATGGTGGGCACACAAAGGAAAATCAGCTACTACCTCTCTGAGGAGAAATCAGTTACAATGTAAGTAATACAAGGGCCTATTTAGCGCCTTTTAAAGGACCTGATTTAAAATAATTGCCTGTACCTCAGGTTGAAATTTAATTTGGTTACATCACAGAATTACCTCAACAACCTCTGAATAAAGGTCATTTACAACATTCAGAAGGTATAAATTGCTAATTAATACTTTATGTTGAAATTGAGTTACTTAAGATTTTAGAGAAATGTTCAGTGAAATAGTAATGGGTACTAAGATTTCAAATTACTTTGATTTCAAAAGGTAATAAAATCCAAGGAAGAAATTTTGTCTGCTAACTTTAAAAGTCTGTTTCAGAGAGAATAGTGAGTTTTAATTAGATAAAAATTTCCTATTACCCCTAGAAGCACACTCTGTGATTAAATACAAAGATCTTAAAGTCTGGTATTAGCCTGCTTAGTTTTCCCATAGGGAATTCTGAGTAAATGAGAGAGGTTTGAAGTTTTTGGTTTTGGTAATCTAAGAGGCCCCTAAATTCTTCTGTTTTTGCGATAAAGGAGACATAGTGCTTTGGGGAGTTTTGTGCACAGTGCTTGGCTGTCAGTCAGGGTGAACAGTCTTGTTGCAGAGGCAGTGCTCTGGGTTGCAGGTCAAATGTAGCTAACTTGTCAGAACCAGACCCAAGTGAAGAGGACAAATTCAGAAGTATTGTACACAGAGAGGAAGAATGTGGCACACTTGCTGAAGCTTACTGCCTGTAAATATCTGTGACATGAATCTTGATATGAATCACTGGTGTATATTTTGAACTATATACCATCGATGCTACTTCCTGACATATTCTTCTGCCTATCTTGTGTCTCAAGCACGACAGAGAGTGCTAAATGTTTGCAAAGAAGTAATTTGAATATGGCTAACCTAAAGTTGAAAGGTATTAACAGTTGTGGAAAATGATTTTCAGGTATTAATTTGTTGAATTTCTTACCTATTCAAATTTCATATTCCATATTTATTGAATATTTACTTTCTATTGACCCCTCTGCTAACTCTGTGGCCGACACAGCAATTATATTTCTTATTTTAATCAGTACCTAGAAGTAGAAGCTAGGAAGTAGGTATAAACCGTTCTTCAAGATAGGCATAAGAAACTATTTGCTAACTGTTGGAGCTAAAGGAATAGTAATTTCAGATAATTACAATTATTAGATATGAACTAAAGAATTCCACCTATTGTAATCTATGATTTGTTTATTTCAATTTTAAAAAGCTGAGATTTAGTTACCAAATTTTGTTAAAGCCAGATTTTAATTTCCTACATTATGCAAGTCTATGAATTTAATAAAAAGAATCTATTGTGTGTATAATTAAGTATAACAATCAGAAAATTTTATACTGGAGAAAAGTGTATTGTTAGTCAACAAGTACTCACTGATTTCTACCCTACAGAAATATTCAAATCTTCACATTTAAAGACAATCGAAAACTAATGCAAACTTTCCTAAAGACTCCAATGAAATTTCTGCCCATTCACAAATTGCTTTAGTTCAGGGATTTTTTATACTGTCCCTGTTTCCCGAAGGACAGTTTTGTTTCCTAAGAAACTGGTGATCTCTACAGTATGATTTAGTGACTTTAATATTGATTATCTAGGTTTAGCAATCTATAACTTCTGTTCTTGTTACTTATATTGTCTTGCTGTACAAAGAGCACCAGATCCTTATGTTCTTGGCTCTTTCTCCCTCTTCCTACCTCTGAGCACTAACTTGTAGCACAATTCGAAAGCCCTCAACCCCCATAAATGATCCAACTGATCTGCGCTATACCTAACAGAAAATAAATATCTGTTAAATATGTTATGTAGAAGCCAGTTATTAAAGATGTTTTCATTTCTTCCTGGGACTTTGGTAATCAGCAAAACTTCAGGGTAGCCACCCCTGCCCCACCCCTTACTAACATGTAACAAAACAATGACAAAAATGGCCCAAGGATATAATGATATTTACTTCTGAGATCTTTTAGAACTGAATCACACATCACAACTAGATTAGAAGGACCAAATCTTCCTCTCTGTACTTGCTAGCAGAAGGCATCTGGAGCCTGTGAACACCCATTAAACATCCAAGTAAAGCACCAAATCAGCATTGCCCAAGATGGGCTTTTAATGACAGTTCTCCATCTTCTTGTGTTGGTTATCCAACATCTTCTTTCTCAACTTCACTTTCCTGTGTCTGGAGAGCAACTGGACTTGGTCTGGTAGCAGTACTTTCTGCCGTTGTGTTAGTAAAAGAGACTTTTAATACACTTATGTCAATCTCAGGCACATCTGGAGTTATGCAGAGGATCATGACCTTAAAACAATTAATTTACAAACACTCTACATAGATAATAAGTTAAAAAGATGGTGAGAACCCACCACTGAAGTGAACAAAACATGGCCCTCTATTTTACCACTTGATTATTTTTTCATTTTCAGAAGTCTTATAATATCTGAAACACTTTGCATAATTATTCTCCCAAGGCGTGGCCTTCCCAGCTAGATATCACTATACTTCAGCATCATGTGTAAGTAACCAGAGTTTTATTGAGTGTCATTACTTAGAAGGAACATTAATGTTTTATGGATCATTGTAATTCCCTTTCTATAATTTGTGATGCATAATTTTTATTCTGAAATATTTAACTCTTTTAAAAGAGAGAAAATAGGAAAAATAATTTCATCAACTTAAATAATTCAGGGATTTTGGTGTCTGCTTCTGAAGCCCAGAGTATCTTGTCTGTGGTGCAGATAAGATGACAGACTACACAGACAGATCATAACTCAGTACATTGAAATATTTTAGTAGATAAACATTTTTTGAAGTTTCTGAGTTATAAAACTAAGACTCAAAATTAGTGTTCCTCAGAACTGTTTGGAAACGTTGTAATCTGTTTACACTTATTGGTTAGAGTTCATTCTGAATTGTTCCAGCACACTAGTGAATTGTGCCCAATTTCACAGTACGTAATGACCAATGTGGAGGAAAAAATATTCTTCCACCTACTGCTGAAGAAACAGAATGATAAAAGATAATCCTAAGATAGATGTTCTTTTATGCATTTTTTTTCACATGTGAAGACTCTGCACTGATGGTCTTCTGAGGCTGCATATTGCTGGTTTTTGTTTTGTTTTGTTTTGTTTTGTTTTTTATAGTATCTTCATCTTTCAAACCTTCTCCTTATGCTCTCAACCATACAGGAGAATCAGTACACCCTTCACAATGAATTAGGTCCTGCTTTCATGGGATGAAATGTTACACCCTGCTAAAAATGGTTGGACCTTTAGTATCAGTCTTCGTTTCCTTGGGGAATTTGTTTGGCACCCAAATATTACATAAGCACATGATCCAGACTTGTTTCTGCCAAACTTGCTTTTTTCCTTACTTTTATGTCTTTCTCTTTCTCTCTCTATATTTTTTTTACTTCCAAACATTCCCATTTCTACTGATACACTAATGGAAAGGCACTATACTTCATTCGACTAGTTCATACTAAGTCATGAAACTGAGAATACCATCTTAACCATAACAAGAGTGTTTATGCTTTTAATAAGTCTCCAGATAGATTTAAGAGAATAAATCTCCCTCCAAAAAGAAACATCCAAACAAGGAGAGCCATCACTGTTGTTCCCTTTAAAAATCCGTAAGTGATATACATTCTGTTAATGCCCGACCCACCCTTCTAGTATTACATCAAAACTGAAAGTCAGTTTTGTCTGTCACTCTACTGTTCCTCTTACCTCATTAGGTCTGTCTTTCCAAGTCTATTTTTTATTCCATATATCTCTATTCGAATGGCATTTAAAAAAATAGATGAATTTCATAAAGTCATTGTTTTTAATAGCTGAGTAATATTCCATTGTGTAGATGTACCACATTTTCTGTATCCATTCCTCTGTTGAAGGGCATCTGGGTTCTTTCCAGCTTCTGGTTATTATAAATAAGGCTGTGATGAACATAGTGGAGCACGTGTCTTTTTTATATGTTGGGGCATCTTTGGGTATATGCCCAAGAGAAGTATAGCTGGGTCCTCAGGTAGTTCAATGTCCAATATACAGCCATCCAACTAGACAAGATGGATGAAGCAAAGAAGTGCAGGCCAACAGGAGCCGGATGTAGATCGCTCCTGAGAGACACAGCCAGAATACAGCAAACACAGAGTCGAATGCCAGCAGCAAACTACTGAACTGAGAACAGGACCCCTGTTGAAGGAATCAGAGAAAGAACTGGAAGAGCTTGAAGGGGCTCGAGACCCCATATGTACAACAATGCCAAGCAACCAGAGCTTCCAGGGACTAAGCCACTACCTAAAGACTATACATGGACTGACCCTGGACTCTAAACTCATAGGTAGCAATGAATAGCCTAGTAAGAGCACCAGTGGAAGGGGAAGCCCTTGGTCCTGCTAAGACTGAACCCCCAGTGTACGTGATTGTTGTGGGGAGGGCGGTAATGGGGGAAGGGTGGGAAGGGGAACACCCATATAGAAGGGGAGGGGGAGGGGGAGGGGGGATGTTGGCCTGGAAACTGGGAAAGGGAATAACATTCGAAATGTAAATAAGAAATACTCAAGTTAATAAAGAAAAAAAGGAAAAAAAATAGATGAAAAAAAAAAACCCACAGTCATCTATACACCCTCACAAGCTACTTCTATACTACAATCTCAGAAAAAAAAACATACTGAGAGACAGAACATCTCACAGCAGAGGGGTACATTTGTTACCAATGATGACTCTGCATCGACACATCATTATCGCTCAAGTTTATAGCTTGTATGAAGTTTCAGGTTGGAAAGATGATTCAGTGTCTAAGATCACTATTGCTCTTGCAGAGTATCTTAGGTCGGTTCTAAGATTAGAATTAGAGTGAATTCTAATTCCGTCTTCAGAGGATCTGATATATCTTCTGGACATATGCACTCATGCACACATAACCTATATGGAAACCTTCCCCTCACATTTAAAAACCAAAACAAGAATTTGGGGCCTGGAGAGATGTTTCTCTGCTTAAGAACACTTGACATGGACATTTCTGGTTTCTTTGGAGACTCAGTTGTGCCATGTGATGTTTTTATGGAAAAGATGCTTTTGCTGAAGCAGACATAAGTGAGGATGTTTTGCTGAAAAGAGACATGCGGTCTTTTTATGGAACCTGTCTGATAAAAGGGTACATGATATTTTGCTAGGGAGGACACTTGAACAAATACATGATGTTTGAAAAAGGTATACATATAATTCAACAGACAGTAAATAACATTGTATAGAATTAGTTTCCCTTGTCCTCTTTGCTGGTCTTTGTTACACTTTGTTGACTCTGGTCCTAGCTGATGATGCTATGACATTGGTTTGCCTTGCCTTCTTTGATGATCATTGTTTGTCATGACTTTGTGTGGAGAAAGGCACCAAAGAACTTCTGACGGTTTTCTTTTGCCATATTGCTGCTTCTGTGGACTTGGACCGATTGGCAGAGCCTCGTGGTTTCTTCTGGATAGAATTGCCCTTGCTGATTGTGATTTATGTTTAAAAATGGATCAAACTACTGTCTGCTGATTTGTGTGAACTGTACTGATGCTGTCCTGACATCACAGATTGGATTTGCTTTAAAGGACTATTTCTAAACATGTCCATATCCTCCTTTGTCCTACTAACCTTTCCTTTCCACTACCTCTGGTAGGCGGTGAGCTAGAAGGGAGGTTAAAGCATTTAAGTACACTTATTAAAGTAGCTTTTGAAAGATATAAGCCTACACATACCTGTTGCTTACACAGTGTTCAATTATAATCATCTAAATTGTGATTCCCAATCATTTATAACCCAAGTTCCAGTTAATCCGATACTCTTTTGACCTTCATAGGTGCTAGGCAGGCATGCATGCAGTGCACATGCATATAAGCAGGCAACACCTCTCATCCCCACCTCCTCGCACCCAAAACAAAACAAAGCAAAACCTCATATATGCAAAATGAAATAAATCTAAACTAAAAACAAAATATAAATCTTAACACAAATCCATTTTATTAGATTTCACTACTGGTTCTATGCATATGGATTTGGACCAATTAAAATGACATATGTTTATCATAATAGCAGAAACTAGAATAGTTCCACCACCATAAACATCCTCTGTTCCCTACCTTTACTGCCATTCATCCTCTCTCTTAAACACATGGCAACCACTAATATTTTTCTGACTAATCAATTCTGCTTTTTCCAGAATGTGTTACAGTTGGAGCAATATGGCAAGTGGCTCTTGCAAATTGGTTTCTTTTACTTATGCACTTAAGTCACCCCTGTGTCTTTTCATAGCTTGACAGCTCATTTCTTTATAGAACTGAATGATATTCTACCATCTGGACTCTTGTACGGATGTTAAATTTTCAAGTCCTTTGGGTAAATCCTAAGGAGGATGATTGCTGGATCATGTAAGTATGCTCTGTTTCATAAGAGACTGCCAAGATTTCAACATAACTGTACTGTTTTGCATTTCTACCAGTAAACAATACTGATTAGACACTTTTCTAAAAAAGAAAAATTGTTACATTTTATATTTAGGTTTTATAATTCCTTTTTTGATTTTGTTTTATACTTGTATTTTTAAGAAAATATTGGTTTCATTTAGTCTTGTTATTCCATTAGGAAAGGTAGTATTTTAGGAAAATGAAAAATGGTCTCTTGGGCTAGTGATTTGGCTCAGTAGCTAAGAGTGCTTGCTGCCAAGCCTATTAGGTGACCTGAGTTTGAGCCCCAGGATGCCTATTGCAGAATGAGAGGAATGGCTCCCACAAATTTTCCTCTGACCTTCACTCATGTGCAAACATTTCCAAACAAACAAACAAACAAACAAACAAACAAACAAACAACTCTCTCTCTCTCCCTCTCTCTCTCTCTCTCTCTCTCTCTCTCTCAATGAATATGTAGTAAGAAACTAAACAATAGTTTCTTGAGTTATATTTTGGTAAATAAAGTTGTGTTTGTCTAGTCTTTTTCCATGCTAACTATAAAAGGAAGCAACAGGAAAGAAAAGCAATCCTGTAAGCACTTGTAACGGATTTAAGTGAACTGGGGATGTTTAAGGAAGACAGATGCTCAGCGGGACATATAGAGCACATTGTGGGTGAAAGAAAGACTTTGCTGTTTGGACTGGAGAGAGAACAGGAGAGGTGGGCAAATCTAGTAGTAATCATTGGGTCAGAAATTAAGAATTAACTTCAAAGGAGATCAGACTTTAACTTGATTTCATACATATTAATTTTGTCAGCAAAATTTTTTGAGAATCAACATACCAAATGACCTTAGACATGGATTCTTTCTTCAAGGTAATTTAGATTCTATTTGGTATGGTCTTAGTTTTTCTCAGTTTCTACTAATAAGAAGGAAATTATTCTTTTTAAAGTTCTTTTTTTCCTGAGGACAAAGCACCTGGTCCTGTGGTGGCTTGGGGGACGCTAGAGGGATGAGGCAGGAATGGATGGGTGGGTGGAGGAGCATTCTCTTAGAGGCAAAGGGGAGGGGTAGGAAGGGGAGACTAGTGAGGGGTAGCACTTGAAATATAAACAAATAAAAAAGATTAATAAAAAAGTTCTTTCTTCCTTTACAGAATGAAATAGATTCTTTTTTCATATGATACATCCTTATACATACATATATATCCATATACATGATTATAGTTTTACTCCTCCTAGTTCTACTCCCCCCATTCCTTCATCTTTGGATCTATTTCCTTTCTGTCTCTCATTAGAAAAAAAGATAACAAGCACACATGATAAAATAGAATGTAATAAGATGAAGCAAAGCCTGTCATATTGAAGTTGGACCTGACCTAGGAGGAGGGAAACAGTCCTAAGAGCAAACACAAGAATCAGAGATCCACTAGTTCTTACAGTAACATATACACAGAGGACCTGGTACAGAACCCTGTTGGTACTGTGCTTGCTATTTAATCTCTGTGAGCTTATATGTGCCTTGCTTAGTTGATTCAGAGGGGCTTGTTCTTCTTGTGTACTTTATTGCTTCTGGCTTTAAACATTTTCCATGTCTTCTTCCTGGACTCTGAGAGGGAAGGATTTGATGAGACCTCTAATTTAGACTCTGTCTGCATAATCTCTGGCTATGAGTCTCTGCGTGTATTCCCATCTGCTGCCAGATAAAGCCTCTCTGATGATGACTGGATAAGTCACTGATCTACAAGTACAGCAGAATATCATTAGGAATCATGGAATCATTTATTGCTTTTTATAAAAAAGACCAGTAGTGGTATTTTTTTTTCAATGCAAACGCAAGAGGTTTATCTTTCCAGTGTGTTGGAGTTGACCCCCAGTCTGCCTCTCATGGTGAGTGACTAGAAGGCGACCCCTAATGGCTATAACAAGCAGTTTTTATACTTTTTAGGGGTACAGGTTATATCAGCAAGGTTATAGTTTAAACTTATTGGCTAAGCATATTGACCTTTGAATCTATTGGCTAGCAAGCATATGACACACATTCGAACTCTATCTGGAATCAGAGGGTCAGGTGACTATCAGTCAGTACATTTTGCAGTTTTTCAAGAATATCCCTGCTCCTCATGAAGACTGTGGGTGGAGAATGGAACTTGGCCTAGACTTGACCTGAGAGGGTGGGTGTAAGGCTAGAAAAAGCCCCTAGAGTCCTTCATTCCCCACCTTTTTATTGTAGCTCCAATCTTGGAGCTACGCTCGAGGGCCTATGTTGACTAACTCAGGTCTTGTCCTCAGTGTCTCATATTGTTGGTTCAGGACCATCAGCTATACTGCACATATTCTCTTTTTTATGAAGTCTATAAGTTTGTTCAGTGTGCAAGGTCCAAAGGTCAGCAAAAGCAGAACAATTAGGGGTCTTATCCAGGTGGATATGAGGGTGGTTAGCCAAGGAGGCGAGTTAAACCAACATTCAACCCAGCCCTGACCACCACCACCCCTCCCTCTTCCACTTGGCTAGCCCTTCTCTAACCTTGGCCATCATAACACAATTTGTACAACCCGAGTCCTCAAGTTTTCTCTTTAGCCATCTTGTTGCTTCTTTGCCTTTCTGAGTGAATCTGATTATTTTGGGGGTATAAGTGGCATTTATACAGAAGGTATTCCAATAACCCAGTCCCCCTGATAGGGCCCCTCAGTAGTATAATTTCTTTTCACTGTGATCAAGTCCGAACAGGAGGAGGGGTTCCAGTAGGTGTCTTCTTATTGTCTCACATTCCCAGGCAGTGCAGTGCTATAAAACTGGTTTGGACCTCACCTTGCATTGGTGAACTTCTGCCTGGTTTCTTCCATCTCGAGGGCAAATGTAAGTGGGGGTCCCCCCCAGGTGATACCTCTGTACAGGGAATGCACAACCTATCACACACACACACACACACACACACACACACACACACACACACACACACACACAGGACAGACAGAGCCCTCATTCTCCCATTTGGGCAGTCTGCTTCTGCCAGCACCCCCATCATGGGTGGGGATGTCCCATGAGTCAAGTCCTGCCGTCAGCTGGCAAAGGTCAAAAGTGACGTCAGGCCTACAGGTGTTGAGGGGTTTAGAGGCTGTCAGGGATGCGACCTCATCTCCAGTTCCAGTGGAAACCATAGTCCAGGTTTGACCTCCAGTACATGGGGCAGCAGGAGTCCCCCGCGGAGATTGGGGAGATTGGCATCTGCAGGATTCATGAGGGACACATGCGTCAGGGCCACAATACCATCCACCTTGAGGACTGCAGGAGTGGTTAACAGTATCAGCAAGGGTCTCTTCCAGCAAGGTTCTAGTGACTGTGCCCAATGCTTCTGGACGTAGACCCAGTCACCAGTCTGGAAACGATGAGGTGTCTCTGGTGTTCCTGAAACTTATAAGGCAGACAGTTTGAGCCAAATCTCATGTTTTATTGACTGAAAGACTTGGAGCTTCAAGAAGAGGTTCCTATCAGTGAGTCAGGAGACTTCTAGGGAGGACCCACTGGACACCAAGGGAGTTGGGGTACCAAACAGGATCTCAAGAAGGGTCAGGTTAAAATGGTAGAAGATGTTCCAGGCTTGGAACAGGGCCAGGGGAAGGAGCACCACCCAGTCAGCATCAGTCTCCAAGGTCCATTTAATTAATGTCTGTTCATTCTCTCTACCTGCCCTGAGCTCTGGGGACAGTGCACAAAATGGAGCTTCTGATTAGTTCCCAATATCTTTATCAATCCCTGACTTACCTTAGAAAAAAAAGGAGGATTGTTGTCTGATCCAATTACCTTGGGCACTCCAAATCTTGAGAAAATTTCTTCTAATATCTTCTTGGCTAATAGAGTAGCTGTTTCCTGCTTGGTGGGGAAAGCCTCAACCCATCCAGAGAAATTATCTACGAACACTAGGAGGTATTTGTAACCGCATTTTCCTGATTTGGTTTTAACTGATATCTCTGAGCTATTTAGTCTCTGGTTCTAGTTTCCCTTGCAGTGTTGCATATGGCTTTTTTTCCTCATGGAATGGGCCATAGGTCAAATCAGAATTTGGTTGACTATTCCCACAAGATCTATGCCATCATTGCCCTAATATATTTTGCAGGCAGGACAGAGAGCAGGTTAAAGGTTTTATGGCTGGGCTACTGTTTATGTTTCTCTTTTGAGAGCCTGCAGAGACTATCTTCCTGCACCAAAGAGAACTAGAACATAAGGGTGAAAGCTCTATGTAGGCAACAGCTTGACTTTTCCATGCTCAATGAGTTATGTGGGTGTTTGTCCTCAGCAGTGGGAACCTGCTGTCAGCTTGCAGAGATCAACCATTTGTTTCAGCAACCATTTGGGTTGTTTGTGGTTTCCATGGATCTGCTTGGTCAATAACTCAATTGAATGCAACCAAGTCCTGTCACTGAAAGACTCTCCTAGTAGCAAGAGATGTTCAGTAGATACCATTACTAGAAGTCCTCACTAGGATACTTTTATATGTTCCATGAAGTTTCCCCTGCACTAGGTTTGCAATCTCCAAAGCCTCCCAATTCCAGATATTTCTTTCTGCACTCTCTCTCTTCACATAACCCTAAGTTCCTGCCCATTCTCTTGCTCCCATTCCCATTCACTCCTTGTCTATCAGTAAAATTTATTCCTTTCCCTTCCAGAAAGATTAGTGAATTCCTCCTATCTCTGGACCTCTCCTCTTTACCTCACCTCTCTTGGATCTATGGATTATAGCTTGATTATCATTTACTTAACAGCTAAGAGCTACGTATTAACTGATAAATACTCTATTTGTCATTCTGGGTTGGGATACCTCAGGATGATTATTTAAAGTTCCATCCATTTGCCTGCAAATCTCATGTCACTGTTTTTAACAGCTGAGTAATAGTTCATTGTGCAAATGTCCCAGATTTTCTTTATCCATTCTTCTGTTGAGGGATACCTAGGTTGTTTCTGGTTTCTGACTGTAGTCAGAAATGGTTGACCAAGTGTCCTTGTGGTAGGTTGGAGCATCTTTTAGGTATATGTCCAAGAGAGGTATAGTTGGACCTTGAGATAGATATATTTACAATCTTCACAGGAACTTCAGTATTGATTTCCATGGTGGCCATGCAACTTTGCACTTTCACTATCAATGGAGGAGTGTTCTTACTCCATAATCTCTCGAGCATGAGCTGTCACTGTGTTACAGATCTTAGACATTCTGGCCAGGGTAAGATGGAATCTCAAAGGAATTTTGATTTGCGTTTCCCTGATGGCTAAGAATGTTAAGCATTTCTTTGAGTGTTTCTCAGTCACGTGAGTTTCCTCTATTGAAAATTCTGTTTAGTTCTGTTCCCCCTTTTTAAATTAGATAATTTGGTTTTATGATAAATTGTTTCTTGAATTCTTTATATATTTTGGATATTAGTCCTCTACTGGATATGGAGTTGGTAAAAGTCTTTTTCCCATTTCTTAGGTCTGATTGACAGTGTTCTTTTCCATACTGAGACTTTTCCATTTCATGAGGTCTATTTAATTTTAATTATTCTTAGTATCTGAACTGTTGATGTTCCATTCAGGAAATTGTCTCCTGTTCCAGTGGGTATAAGGGTATTCCCTACATTCTCTATCCTGTTTTATGTTGCGGTCTTTGATCTACTTGATCTTGAGTTTTGTGCAGGGTAATAGATATGGCTCTATTTATAGTCTTCTTCATGCACATATCCAGCTTGACAAAAACCATTCGTTGAAGATGCTGCCCTTTTTTCCAGTGTATATTTCTACCTTTTGTTTTTTAAATAAAAAAATCAGGTATTCATATATGTGTGGATTTATGTCTGAATAGTCAACAAGATTCCACTGATCAACATGTCTGTTGTTATGATTATACCATGCAGTTTTTATTACTATAGCTCTGTAGTTCAAGTTGAAATTGGTAATGGTGAGACTTGTAGCAGTTCTTTTATTGTTCAGGATTATTTTAGCTACTCTGGATTTTTGTTTATTAAATATGAAGTTGAGAATAGTCTTTTCAAGGTCGGTAATGAATTGTTTTGGTAGGGATTGAATGGAATTTGTAGATTGCTTTTGGTAAGATGGCTATTATTACTGTGTTACTCCTATCCATCTATAAACATGGGGAATCTTTTCATCTTCTAGTATCTTCTTCAATTTCTTTCTTCAAACATGAGAATTTTTTTTATCATACAGCTAATTCATTAACTTTGTGAGAGTTAATTTCGAGAAAATTTCTTGAAATTAATTGATACTATATGAGACTACTGTGAATAGTGTTGTTTCTCTGATGTACTGGCTGGTTTTATGTCAACTTGACACAAGTTGGAGATATCACAGAGAAAGGAACATCCCTTGAGGAAATGCTTTCAGGACATCTAGGTGTAAGGCATTTTCTCAATTAGTGATCAAGTGCGAGAGGGTCCATTGTGGGTGGTGTCATCCCTGGGCTGGTAGTCTTGGGTTGGATAAGAAAACAAGCTGAGCAAGCCAGGGGAAATAAGCCAGGAAGTAACATCCCTCCATAGCCTCTGTATCAGCTCCTGCTTTCTGACGTACTTGAGTTTCAGTCCTGACTTCCTTTGGTGATGAACAGCAATGTAGAAGTGTATGCTGAATAAACCCGTTCCTACCCAACTTACTTCTTGGTCATGATGTTTTGTGCAGGAATGGAAACCCTGATTAGGACACTTGACTTCTTTCCTAATCTCTTTGTCATTTGTATATGGGAGGACTACTGAATTTTTTCTTGAGCTTACCTTGTTTCCAGCTAATTTGCTGTGTTCATCAGCTTTTGAAGTTTCTTCATGGGATTTTTAAGGTCAGTCATGTATACTATCATGTCATCTTCAATTATGATACTTTGTGATTTTTTAAATTTACGATATGTATCCTCTTGATCTCCTTCAGTCGCCTTATTGCTCTAACTAGAACTTCAAGTACTATATTGAACTGATATGAAGAAAGTAGGGCACCATGTTTGATCTTGACTTTAGTGTATTTGCTTTGAGTTTCTAGATATTTAATTTGATGTGGATTCTCAGTTTTAACTTTTCTTTGATCAGTTTCTTTTACTGTATCTTCAACACCTGACATGTTTTCTCCCATCTCTTGTATTCTGTTGGTGACGCTTTCCTCTATAGTTCTTGTTGGAATTCCTAAGTTTTTTTGTTTGTTTCCTGAATTTTGTCCATTAGTTTTTTCTTATTGAATCTATTTTCATTTCCAGATCTTGAACAGTTGTGTTTCCTTAGTTGTTTGTTTCTGTTTTCTTGGTTTTGTTTAAGGGATTTTCTCACTTCCTCCAATTTTTTATTGTGTTTTCCTAGCTTTTTAAAAGGGATTTATTCATTAATTTCAAGTTGCTTATGTTTTTCTGGATATTTTGAAGGGAGGTACTATTCATTTTTAAGGACCTGTATTATCTTCATATAGTTGGTTTAAGGTCTTTATGTTGAGATTTCTGCTATGCTGGAATAGTCAGGGTTTGCTGTGGTAGGATAATTGGGATCTAGTAGAGTTTTTATGCTGGCATCTAGACATTTAAGTTTAGGACAATTGTAAGTCTAGGTGCTGATTTTTGGATGTGTCTATGTTGGGTAGGTGTTTGTTATTTGGTTTATGTTTCCTCCCTGGATTTTAGGAGAGTATGATGTCTGTTTGTTGCCTGTTTTCCCAGCCTTTCAGTATTCACTGAAAATGCCTGGTGATGTTGGAAGCCTGGAATATTGGAACGAATTGAGGAAGGGATGTTTGGAGGAGAAGATTTTTGAGATGTATTGGAGATAGGGTCATAGAGGAATAGGAGATCACAGCAGATTTCCTGCTACAGAGCTGAGGATGAAATGAGGGGATTGGATCTCAGGAGCAGTTGGAGAGGTATGGGTCCACATTCAACCTACTTGTTGTCTGGGAAGAGTTGTTCTTAGGTTAACAGGGTGTGCTTGCTGGGGTTGGAGGGTAGGACAAAGCACCGAACTGACAGAGGAAGGTTGGAAAGGGAAAGATGTGTGGGAGCAATGGAAAATGGGAGCCTGGTTTTGTGTGTGTGTGTGTGTGTGTGTGTGTGTGTGTGTGTGTGTGTGCCACATGTGTTCTGCTGCAGAGCTTGGGATGAGACTGGAGGACTGGAACAAGGGAGACAAAGAGAAAGAGAGAGAGGAGAAGGTTTGGAGGCAGCCTACCTGGTTTTTCTGGCATGCGTGACTTATAGGTTAGGAGGAAGTACTTACTGAAGTTGGAGGCTAGGAACAAGCAGTGAATTGGAGGAAAGTTAGAAGGGGAAGATCTATGGGATACACATGAGATGGGAACTGGGGGTTGGGAGCAAGCAGGCAAACCTCCAAAGGTAGTCTGCTGAAGAGCTGGGGATGATATTGGAGTATTGCATCTGGGGTAATTCAGAGAGAAGAGAACTGTGAATAGTCTATATTGTCTCCTGGCAGTTGGTGAAAAATTGATTCTTGACTGATAGAATATCTCTTTTATGCCCTTTGCCATTAAATTTGACTACAAGCCTTTAATGTTCAGTGAATATAGTTTAAGCTATAAAATTTCATGTTATTTTCATGCTGCTTTATCTTTATTTTGAGAGACAGAAGTAAATTCTTTGTCAAAGCCTCATCTATAATCTGCCATGTGTGTTTGTTAATGTCATGGTAAATGTTGTTAGAAGCTTGCTTTCCTGGAACTAGAGCTTCCAAAGATTCAGAGTCTTAAGAGATGGCCGTTAGCTGCCTCTCAATCTTTGTTTGGACAGGATTTTGTCCTACTGATTTGTGTAAATACTGTGATAATCTTCTTGCTCTGGGGAGAGTCAGGCCTGGAAATGTAAGGAGAATCTAACACAAAGCATAATGAAGACAGCCAACATTAGAGAGCTGTGCAGTTCATAGAGCTGCTGCAGACAGTTGCATTGTTTCTTTGGTCTTTCTTAAGCATGGATGCATAGCTATTTTGCCCCTTTGTGTAATAAATAATATAAAGTCATATCGATCTATAGGAAAATTGTTAAAATACAATGCAGCTGATAATAGATGGTAAGCACATTTCTTTATCATTTAGAATTTTTTGTATTTAATTTCTCAAATTTAGGTGATGGAATTTCTTAGCAATGGTTATAGGAACACTTCAGAAAATTCTGTTTATGGTTTGGAAGTGGTCGACCAAAGGGAAGAATGTTTTGAGAATTCCTAGTCTCATGTTGGCTGGAATACTTAACACATAAATATCAATAGTATAAACTTTGTTACATATTATAGCTTTCTTCAGGAGTTGCCCAACTTAAGTAGTAATAATAACAAGTAATTTTTCCATAGGAAACCTACATGTTCCATATTTCCATTAGCCTAATTTCATGGCCCCACTCATTTTTACCAATCAATAATGCTAAATCTGTATGAAGCTACAAAATGGGAAATACTGAACTGTAATCAAGTACCACACAGTGTTTTATCTTTCATGAGAGTTCTCACTTTTTCCCTGTCTCCTCAGCCCCTGGGAAATAATATTCCCTATGGCAAAACAAAAATAATAGCAAAAGCCTTTGATGGTTTTATCACTGCTATCTCATGGACCCATTAATTTCCCAACAAGTACTTGCAGCTGTATTTGACTCTTGTTTTCTTTTCATAGCCTTCCAATAATGGTGCCATATATTAGGGTTAGCATCAATTGAAAAGAGACAAATTCTAATCATGTGAAGACTTTGTATGAGTCAGGTTTTTTAATTGCTGTGAAGAGATACCATGAACATTAGAAGTCTTATAAAGGAAAGCACTTCATTAGAACTGCCTTACAGTTTAAAGGTTTAGTCCATTATTATGATAGGATGCATGATGGGAAACATGGTTACATGCAGGCAGACATGGTACTGGAGAAGTAGTCTACATCCAGAGCCTCAGACTTCAGAAAAAAAGAGACACTAGGTGTAGCTTGAGCATTTGAAACCTCAAGGCCCATCTGCAGTGACACATGTCTTCCAACAAGACCACACCTACTCCAACAAGGCCTTACCTCCAATAGTGCCACTTCCTGTGAGTCCATGGGGGACATTTTTACTAAAATCACCACATTCTACTCCCTGGCATCCATAGGTTTGAAGCCATATCATAATCAAAACGCATTTAGTTCAACTTCAAAAGCCCCGTAGTTTATATAACAGTGTCAAAGTTTTAAGTGTAAAATTTCTTCTGATACTCCTGAAAATCTCCTAACTGTAATACCCTGTGAAATCTAAATAAAGAGCAGATCACATACTTCCAGCATATAATGGCATAGGGTAGACAACACCATTCCAAAAGGAAAGAAATGAAGAATAGTGAGAAAATGCTGGACTGAAACAGGACCACGGACCAGCAGAGCAAGCTCCAAATGCTACATCTCCATGACTGAGGTCGAAGTGCCCTGCAGGTCTCCAGCTCCTTTCTACTTTGTTGATGGAAACATCCTTATATTGGGCTGTATTCATTCCACATTAGCATCTTTCCTCACAAGGTATCCTACAGCTCTGGCATCTCCATTGTTTGGTATCTCCAGGGCAATCCAGGGTTCACCTTCACAGTTCCATACAAAGGCTTCTCTGTGCCTTCCTCCAGGGACAGCCCTACCACATTTCTGACCTCAGTGATTTTCCTTAGTTGAGGAGTAAGATTCCATTAATCACTTCTGATATTTTAAAGCCAGAACAACATGACCAAAGCTGCCAAATTCTGCTGTTTTCTGTGGCTGGAACTTGGCCTCTTTGTTCATGTTCATTTTTACCATATTTTTGTTCTTGGTGGGTTCATTCATTGTCTAAACCTGGTTGTTCTAGAACTTGCTGTGTAAACCAGGTTGACCTGAAACTCAGGGATTCATCTGCCTTTGCCTTCAAAGTGTCAGGATAAAAGGCATGTACCGCCACACTGGTTTTAAGTGTTTCTTTAATTACCTTTCACAAGTTGGAAGCTTAGATGAGTTTGGTGTTTGTCTGAGGTCACCACTCCCTTTAGTCCATTAGGATCAGGATTTTTCTTTATCTGTTTATATTCTTGAACATAGGACTTAATTTCATTCCACTTCCCAGTGCTTCCTTTCTCCCCAGTATGTACGTTTTGTTCATAGGAATGAACACTAGTACCCAGAAGACAGAGCCTATAGTAAACTGTTTAGAGATTTCCTCTGCTAATATCATTAATCCAGATGTCTTTACTTTAGCCTCAGGAAGACTTTTGGATATGGGAAAAAATACTGACTTCTTAGGCAAAATAACACAAGAACAGTTTCTAGGCCACATGCTAAAATTGTTCTTCTCTGAAACTTCTGGAGCTGGGCCTCCACAGTTCAAATCATCTTTAGCATCACTCTCTTCCATATTCCTATTAGGATGTCTCATTAAGTCCTGCTTAAAATATTCTAATGGTTTTCTAATCCATAGTGTTCCATATTCCCCCAACAAAAACATGTTCAGGCCTATCATACAATTGACAAGTCCCTGCTACTAATAAAAATAGCCCCCATAGACTCATCAAGAGTGGCATTATAACCAACAGATTGGGAAAAGAGCTTTACCAATCCTACAACAGATAGAGGGCTTATATCCAAAATATACAAAGAACTCAAGAAGTTAGACCGCAGGGAGACAAATAACCCTATTAAAAAATGGGGTTCAGAGCTAAACAAAGAATTCACAGCTGAGGAATGCCGAATGGCCGAGAAACACCTAAAGAAATGTTCAACATCGTTAGTCATAAGGGAAATGCAAATCAAAACAACCCTGAGATTTCACCTCACACCAGTGAGAATGGCTAAGATCAAAAAACTCAGGTGACAGCAAATGCTGGCGAGGATGTGGAGAAAGAGGAACACTCCTCCATTGTTGGTGGGATTGCAGACTGGTACAACCATTCTGGAAATCAGTCTGGAGGTTCCTCAGAAAATTGGACATTGAACTGCCTGAGGATCCAGCTATACCTCTCTTGGGCATATACCCAAAAGATGCCCCAACATATAAAAAAGACACGTGCTCCACTATGTTCATCGCAGCCTTATTTATAATAGCCAGAAGCTGGAAAGAACCAGATGCCCTTCAACAGAGGAATGGATACAGAAAATGTGGTACATCTACACAATGGAATATTACTCAGCTATCAAAAACAATGACTTTATGAAATTAATAGGCAAATGGTTGGAACTGGAAAATATCATCCTGAGTGAGCTAACCCAATCACAGAAAAGACATACATGGTATGCACTCATTGATAAGTGGCTATTAACCCAAATGCTTGAATTACCCTAGATGCCTAGAACAAATGAAACTCAAGACGGATGATCAAAATGTGAATGCAGATGGCTCCTGAGAGACACAGCCAGAATACAGCAAATATAGAGGCGAATGCCAGCAGCAAACCACTGAACTGAAAATAGGACCCCCGTTGAAGGAATCAGAGAAAGGACTGGAAGAGCTTGAAGGGGCTTGAGACCCCATATGTACAACAATGCCAACCAACCAGAGCTTCCAGGGACTAAGCCACTACCTAAAGACTATATATGGACTGACCCTGGACTCTGACCTCATAGGTAGCAATGAATATCCTAGTAAGAGCACCAGTGGAAGGGGAAGCCCTGGGTCCTGCTAAGACTGAACCCCCAGTGAACTAGACTGTTGGGGAGAGGGCAGCAATGGGGGGAGGGTTGGGAGGGGAACACCCATAAGGAAGGGGAGGAGGGAGGGGGATGTTTGCCCGGAAACCGGGAAAGGGAATAACACTCGAAATGTATATAAGAAATACTCAAGTTAATAATAATAAAAAAAACAACAAAAAAAAGATTAAATAGGTAAAAAAAAATAAAGAAATAATAAAGCATGTAAAAAAAAAAAGAGTGGCATTATTAGATATTTGGCCTTGTTGGAGGAAGTGTATCACTAGGGGTGGGCTTTGAGGTTTCAGATACTCAAGCAAGTCCAGTGTTATCACTCTCTTTTCCTGATGCATGCCAATCTAGATGTCGAACTCTTAGCTACTTCTTCTGTACCATATTGGCATGAATGAAGTCATGCTTTACAACATGCTGATAACAGCCTAAACCACTGAACTTTAAGCTAGCCTCTATTAAATGTTTTCTTTTCTAAAGTCATGATATCTGTTCATACCCAGAGATCATGAATTAAGATAGGCCTCTAGTAAAAAAAATGGAGGAGTAAGCATCTAGGTATAGCCTTTGCATTGTGGTAAACTTATAAAATACTTTCTGTGGAAGAGTTACTAGTTTTATATTATTTATGGTCAAACGATTTTTCATTTTTGATGAAGTAAGGCATGGTATTAAAAATGCTGTTTTGTGTCCTGTGAAGCAACTACATTCAACACTGAAATGGGTATTTCAAAATAGCAGAAAGAGAATTTTGAGTATTCTTAGTGCAGAATATGATAAATTCTAAAAGTGATAGTCTAATATCTGAGTTATCTTGCTATTATGTACAAATATATCAAAATATCACATTTTATCTAGAAAGTCAGTATGATTAGTATGTCACAATAAAAATAAATGGGTTATAAATTTTATTATTAATAATAACTTTTCTATATAAGTTAACAATTTCTAAATCATTTGCTGATATAGAAAAGTTCAGAAATGAATGCAGGTATAGAAAAATGAAAAATAAAACCTCTTCATCTATCTATTCATACTAGCTGTTATTTTTCCATGGCAACTTTGTCTCTATTCAGACACATATGGAATATTATTAATGTTGATTCAACTGTGTGTGAATCTGCAAGTTCTCTTTGTTTTTCAAAAGTATCTCCATACTGTTATTTTATTTTTATTTTCTCTCTTACTCAATTTTTATCCATTACACAGCAAAGATAATAAACATAACATATGCTGTAGTCCATTTTATGTATGGACAAACCTCTTGGGAATTTCTGCAAGCCAATGAAATGCATTGATAGTTTTAATTTTAATTATTACAAATAGAAATTGTACGATATATTAAGACAAAAATGTTCCCATTTTATTTTCTCCTTTTGTGTTTTGTTTTATTCGATTTTTCTAGTTTGGAATTTGTAACTCAATGTTAGCTGTTTTAAAATAACAATTTAATTAAACACATTTGTGCATCTGTATGTATGTATTTACACTTGAGTTCAGACGTCTGTGGATGCCAGAATTGTTGAATCCTCCTGAAGGTAGAGTTGAATGCAGTTATGGGCTGCCTGACCTGGGTGCTGTGAATCAAACTTGGGTACTTTGCAAAAAGATTATATGCACTTAACCACTGAAACATCTCTCTAGCTTTCTTCATTATCTGTTTTGTGGATTAAGAATAACTGGAGCCTTAATGACACAGAGTGAAAGCTAGAGTCATTGGCATGTGGCTGTATATGCACAAAGTGTGTTGCTTACACCACTAGTGTAGTCAGTAAAGCAATGACAATGGTGACAGAAAAAGAATAACCATTTAAAATTTACAGACATTATTTTCCCTTAATTGGTCATATGTCAGTCTCAGTTTACTTTATATTTGAATTGATTAATTCAGTTGTTTGTTACTCCTGGATTTTGTTCTTTGTTTACCAATGCTTACTGGACTACAATTTTAAAGTGCACTTTTCTTGCAGGAGAGTGAACTAAACTAGAGATCATCATAACCAAAAAGCCAACCACATCTCATCAATGGATAACTGCAATATTTTCTCCTTTTTTTGTGGATTCAAGTGTTATAGATCCGCAAAGTAACATATATACAGGTGACATGAAAGAGAAAGAGAAAGGATCGAGGGGAGCACAGGAGATAAACGGATGTCGGGACAGATTAGAGAAGAATGACAACAGGGAGTGGGTGCATGTTCAGACTACTTTGTATACCCATATGAAATGGCTTTTTGCAACCATGTAAAACAAAATAAAAAACGATGTTCATGCAATCTGCTTACTTTTGACAAACTTTTACACAGAATTATTTAATAAATAAAGCAACTTCTTTACTTTCTCTAAATTCAAACTGATGATAAAAATATTATTAAAAATTATTTGTTACTAATGCCAAGCAACCAGAGCTTCCAGGGACTAAGCCACTACCTAAAGACTATACATGGATTGACCCTGGATTCTGACCTCATAGGTAGCAATAATATCTAGTAAGAGCACCAGTGGAAGGGAAGCCCTGGGTCCTGCTAAGACTGAACCCCCAGTGAACTAGACTGTTGGGGGGAGGTGGCAATTGGGGGAGGGTGGGGAGGGAACACCCATAAGGAAGGGGAGGGGGGAGGGATTTGCCGAAACTGGGAAAAGGAATAACAATCAAATGTATATAAGAAATATTCAAGTTAATAAAAAATTATTTGTTACTAATTGAAAACCACAATTATTTTGAAATATAGTTTCATATTATTTCAAGTTCATATTATTTGCTTTTAATTTAACTATCACATAAATAATTGCCTTAAAGAAATAGAGGAGAACACAGCAAAACAGGTAGAAGCACTTAAAGAGGAAACACAAAAGTCCCTTAAAGAATTACAGGAAAACACAACCAAACAGGTGAAGGAAATGAACAAAACCATCCAGAATCTAAAGGTAATACAGTTAAATCAGTCTAAACAGTCCGCTAACTCCTAAAGAAATAGAAGTAGTCATTAAAAGTCTTCCAACAATGCCCACCCCCCAAAAAAAGCCCAGCATCGATGGGTTTAGTGGGTTTAGTGCAGTGTTCTATCAGACTTTCAAAGCAGACCTGATACCAAAATTCATTAAACTATTCCACAATATAGAAACAGAAGGAACACTACCCAATTCGTTCTATGAACCCACAATTAAGCCTATACGTAAACCACACAAAGACCCAATAAAGAAGAGCTTCAGACCAATTTCCTGTTGTGGTTTGCCCTGGAGTAATCTGTATTTTGATGCTAATTTCACTGCTCCAAGGACAGCTGCCTAGTCTTGTACTGAGGAATCAGGTGACTTCACCAAAACCTCCCTTGAATTTGTAAAATACAGGTGAGCAGCTTGTACAAGAGAGAAGGAGGCCTGTCATTGGAGGAGAAGGAAGGATGAGTGGGAGAGAAGTTTGAAGGAAGAGGAGGAGACTGGAATGAAAAGGGAGAGAGGAGTGAGAGAGAGAAGCCCTGGCAAGACAATGGAGGTTGACATAAAGATCTCGCTCTGTGTATTTACAGGTTGTTATCAATGCTCTTAAGAGATGGATGGCTTTGTATGTTTAACTGGGCAATTATATCTTATCAATTGGATCTAAGATTATTGTGTTGTGTGTTCTTTTATGTGAGGGTTTGAGTGTAAGAAAGTGTGCTGCGGCAGGAGACATTGGGCCACTGCGGCGGAGTTGGGATGTGTTTCCGAAGAGATATCTAGCAGATATCTTGGGACACCATGGTGTGGACCCAGGGAGGTAAAAGACAACAATACATTTTTTTAATTTTTATATTTTTACAACAACAATTTCCCTTATGAATATCGATGCCAAAATACTCAATAAAATTCTCTCAAACCAAATCCAAGAATACATCAACACCATCATCTATCATGAGAAAGTAGGCTTCATCCCGGGGATGCAGTGATGGTTCAATATATAGAAATCCATCAGTGTAATCCACTATATTAAAAAAAAAACTCAAAGATTAAAAACCACATGATCATTAGATATTGAGAAAGCATTTGACAAAATCAAAACCCTTTCATGGTAGAAGTCTTGGATAAAATAGGAATTCAAGGCCCATACTTAAATACAGTAAAAGCAATATACAGCAAACCAGTAGCCAACACCAAACTAAATGGAGAGAAACTTGAAGCAATCCCATTAAAATCAGGACTAGATAAGGCTGCCCACTCTCTCTCTCTACTTATTCAATATAGTACTTGAAGTCCTAGCCAGAGCCATCAGACAACAAAAGGAGGTCAAAGGGATACCAATTGGAAAGGAAGAAGTCAAAATATCACTATTTGCAGATGATATGATAGTATACTTAAGTGACCCCAAAAGTTCCATCAAAGAACCACTAAACCTGATAAACAATTTCAGCAAAGTGGCTGGACATAAAATTAACTCAAACAAATCAGTAACCTTCCTCTACTCAAAGGATGAACAGGCTGAGAAAGAAATTAGGAAAATGACACCATTCACAATAGTCACAAATAATATGAAATACCTTGGTGTGACTCTAACTGAGCAAGTGAAAGATCTATATGAAAAGAACTTCAAATCTCCAAAGAAAGGACTTGAAGAAGATCTCAGAACATAGAAAGACTTCCCATGCTCATGGATTGGCAGGATTAATATAGTTAAAATGGCCATATTGCTGAAAGCAATTTACAGATTCAATGCAATCCCCATCAAATTTCCCACTCAATTTTTCATAGAGTTAGAAAGAGTAATTTGCAAATTCATTGGGAATAACAAAAAGCCAGGATAGCAAAAAACTATTCTTCTCAATAATGGAACTTCTGGGAACATCACCATCCCTAACCTCAAGCTGTATTACAGAGCAATAGTGATAAACTGGAAGGTATTGGTACTGACACAGGTAGGTAGATCAATGGAGTAGAACTGAAGTCCTAGAAATTAACCTACACAACTATGGTCATTTGATCTTTGACAAAAGAACTAAAACCATCCAGTGGAAAAAGGACAGCATTTTCAACAAATAGTGCTGGTTCAAATGGTAGTCAGCATGTAGAAGAATGCCAATCTATCCATTCTTATTGCCTTGTATGAAGCTCAATTCCAAGTGGATTAAGGACCTCCACGTAAAACCAGATACACTGAAACTAATAGAAGAGAAAGGGGAGAAGGGCCTCAAACACATGGGTTCTGGGGAAAATTTCCTGAATAGAACAATAATGGTTTATGCTATAAGATTAACAATAGACAAATTGGACCTCATAAAATTGCCAAGCTTGTTTAAGGCAATGGACACTGTCAATAGGACAAAAAAGCAACCAACAGACTGGGAAAAGTTCCTTACTCATCCTACATCTTATAGAGGGCTAATGTCCAATATGTACAAAGAACTCAAGAAGCAAGACTCCATGGAATCAAATAACCCTATTAAAAATGGGGTACAGAGAATTCTTAACTGAGGAATATCAAATGACCAAGGAGCACCTTAGTCATAAGGGAAATGCAAATTAAAACAACCCTGAGATTCCACCTCACACCAGTCAGAATGCCTACGATAAAGAAACTAAGGCGACAACAAATGCTGGAGAGGATGTGGAGAAAGAGGAATACTCCTCCATTGTTAGTAGGATTTCAAGCTGGTACAACCACTCTGGAAATCAATCTGGAGTTTCCTCAGAAAATTGGCCATTGTATTTCATGAGGACCCAGCTATTCTACTCCAGGGCATATACCCAAATGATGTTCCAACATATAATAAAGATGCATGCCCCACTATGTTTATAGCATCCTTATATATACTGGCCAGAAGCTAGAAATAGCCCCAGATGCCCTTCAACAGAGGAATGGATACAGAAAATGTACATTTACACAATGGATACTACTCAGCTATTAAAAACAATGACTTCATGAAGTTCTTAGGCAAATGGATGGAACTAGAAAATATCATCCTGAGTGAGGTAATCTAATCACAAAAGAACACACATGGTGTGAATTTATAAGTTGATATTAGCCCAAAAGCTCAGAATACCCAAGATACAATTCCAAGACTACATGAAGTTCAAGGGGAAAGAAGACCAAAGTGCAGATGCTTCAGTCTTTCTTTGAAAGGGGAACAAAATACTTAAGGGAGGAGATAAAGTTTGGAGACAAAGTTTGGAGCAGAGACTGAAAATCTACTATTTAGAATCTGCCCCACATAGGGATTTATCTCATGCATCACCAAACCCAGACACTATTGCTGATGCCAAGAAGTGCATGCTGAAGGAGCCTGATATAGCTGTCTCCTGAGAGGCTCTGCCAGAGCATGGCAAATACAGAGGCAGAGACTTGCAGCCAACTATTGGACTGAGAACATAATCCACAATGCAGGAGTTAGGGAAAGTACTGAAGGAGCTGAAGGGGTTTGTAACCCATAGGAAGAACAGCAATATTCTCCAACCAGATACCCCAGAGCTCTCAGGGACTAAAGCACCAACTATAGAATTCACAGAGGATGGCCTTGTCAGGCATCAATGTGTAGAGAGGCCCTTGGTCCTGTGAATGCCTGATGCCACAGTGTAGGGGTATACCAGGGCAGGGAGGAGGAAGGATGTGCACGGGTAGGAGGGGGAGCACCTTCCTAGAAGCAGGAGGAGGAATGTTTGGGAGTAAGTAGTTTCTGGAGGGGAGACCAAGAAAGGTGATAGCATTTATAATGTAAATAAAGAAAATATCCAATAAAAGAAAAAAATTGCCTATCACTCATTTCCTCAGCAGAGATACATTGATTCTTATGGATTAAATACATATTTTTTAATCTGGTAGATGTATTAATATTTTGTCTGGCTATGTTTACAATATATTTCTGAAGAAATCTTATTATCACTTTTTAAAATCTGGGTGGCTCATAGAGCTAGGATAGATTCAAGCATGACTGCCCCCAGTATGTCAGCAAAATGATTCCTAATGATAATCAGCTATATTCATTGATCTGTGCCCAGCCCAGTCATGATCAGAGAGGCTTCCTCCAGCCTCTGAAGAGAACAGAGGCAGAGATCCACAACCAAATATTAGGTGGAGCTCTGGGACCCTTGTAGAAGAAGGGGGAGGAGGATTATAGAAGCCTGAGGGGTGGAGGACACCAGGAGAACATGATCCATACAATCAACTAAGCAGACCTCATAGGGCCTCAGAGAGACTGAAGTGACAAATCATGGAGTCTGTATGGGTCTGCAATTGGTCCTCTGCATGTATGTTATGGCTATTAGTTTGGGGTTATTTTTTGTGGGAATGGGGGTGTCTTTGACTTTTTATTTGCTCTTGAGACTCTTTCTTCTTACAGGGTTGCTTCATCCAGCCTTGAGAAGAGGGATTGTGCCTTCCCTTATAGCATCTTGTTATGCCACGCTGAATTGATATTCCTGGAAGAACTGCTCATTTATGAAGGGAAATGAAGGAACAGTGGATCTGAGGGAGATGGGAGTTGGAGGGCGACAGCGAAGATTGAAGGGAAGGGAAACTGTGGTTAGGAGATATGTATTAGAAAGAATAAATAAGAAAAAATTAAAAACTCTGAAAGTAATCATATCGTTATGCATAAAAAATTTAACTTTTATTATAAAAGTAAAATTATTCCAAATTGTTATATGTTTTTAATTGTTTAACATAATTTACTCACATTGAAATCTTTATTTTAGATATTGTTCCTTTCGATAATGCAAATAAAATTTTTCTTTTTATATTTTCTAGCTGATAATCTATTAAGCAGAGGAATATTATTGGTTTTCAGCTGTAATTTTGAGCCATTAAAGAATTTATCTTTTTTCATAAATTGATATTTCCAAAGGTATTTTCAATAATAAATGTAAAGGTGGGCATTTTTGTTTTGGGATGACTGGAGCTTCCTTATCCATTTTATTTATTGAGGTAACCATCTCATTTCCTCTTGGCTTATTATATAGTATAGTATGTGAATGTATTTTCTGATCTTGAATTAGCTTTAAAGCAAATGGATTTTAATGAAGCCAATATAAAGGGCACATAACCAGTGTGTTATCTCAGCAAACAAGACAGAAATGTTTCATTTGACACCACTGAAGGAGAAACAGTAATGGTATTCCAACAGTTTAGGACTTACGCATCCCTGGAGCCTTTTCTGAGGGTCATTATCTACTCTTTCTTGTTTTAAGAGTCATAATTGCTCAATTCCTGCCAAATAACTATCTTTCTTCTATCATTCTTCAAAGGATTCTATCTATACTAATCTAAAGAATAATGTTATGTATCTTCTTAAATAGTCAGTTTGCAAACTGAATAATTATTTTAATATCTGTCACAGATTTGGGATTCTGTAATTTAAATAAAATAGTACATCGCCAAGATTTGCACATCATAAGGCATAATCAAAAGATGCTAGTCTGTAGCTTATTTACAGTGGAAAAGATTCTACTTCACTCTGTCATTATCTTTTTTCTTTCAAGTGTGATATCAAAAGAATTTTATACAAATAAGAAAGCAAATTTGGGTCAAATTTCACATGAAAAGAATGAAAATAACACCAAATAATGTGTTATTTAGGGGAAAAACCCTTTCAAATGTCTGAATATCATATAAGACTAACCTATTTTCAGAATAGCCTTTCAGTGGTATAAACTATATTATATGTTTGTTTTGGAGCAGACATTGATTAGAATTCAAACACTCA
The DNA here is from genome assembly GCF_011064425.1 of Rattus rattus. Taxonomy (NCBI): domain Eukaryota; kingdom Metazoa; phylum Chordata; class Mammalia; order Rodentia; family Muridae; genus Rattus; species Rattus rattus. The sequence goes on from NC_046159.1 coordinate 127,052,654, forward strand.
AGACTTTTAGATAGCAGAAATTTTGGCTTACCAATTATTAATTTTAATATTCTTTCAATAAACAAAATAATTTGTAAAAAGAGTAACATGCTAGCATGCTATTTTAGGTGTTCACAGTTTGATAAAGTGCTATCTATGTTTTAAAACAGAGAGGAAAAATAACATATTTTTATCTAATTTTTGTTTGTTATATTCATTTTTGAAGTTTTGTAATTTGTCCTGTCAAAATATGTCAGCCTTAAAAGGAAGAATTTGAATACACCAAAGATAAATTAAAGTTCAGTTTATATCTGAGATTTATTAAGAGTTGAGACTTCTCGGTAAGATTATTAGATTTTTATGGTTTTCCCCTGAATGATCTAAATTACAGGTATGCCTTCTGGAAACCTGGATCAGTCTTGCACACTGTGAGCTTCTGGTAATGTGTATTTTAAAGATTTTTGGGTCTCCCATGATCCTGGTTTTGAATGTCATTTTTTTTTTAATTTTTATTAACTTGAGTATTTCTTATATACATTTCGAGTGTTATTCCCTTTCCCGGTTTCCAGGCAAGCATCCCCCTAATCCCTCTCCCTCCCCTTCGTTATGGGTGTTCCCCTCCCCATCCTCCCCCCATTGCCGCCCTCCCCCCAACAATCATGTTCACTGGGGGTTCAGTCTTAGCAGGACCAAGGGCTTCCCCTTCCACTGGTGATCTTACTAGAATATTCATTGCTACCTATGAGGTCAGAGTCCAGGGTCAGTCCATGTATAGTCTTTAGGTAGTGGCTTAGTCCCTGGAAGCTCTGGTTGCTTGGCATTGTTGTACATATGGGGTCTAGAGCCCCTTCAAGCTCTTCCAGTTCTTTTCTCTGATTCCTTCAACAGGGGGTCCTATTCTCAGTTCAGTGGTTTGCTGCTGGCATTACGCCTCTGTATTTGCTGTATTCTGGCTGTGTCTCTCAGGAGCGATCTACATCCGGCTTCTGCACTTCTTTTGCTTCATCCATCTTGTCTAATTGGGTGGCTGTATATATATGGGCCACATGTGGGGGCAGGCTCTGAATGGGTGTCCTTCAGTCTCTGTTTTAATCTTTTGCCTCTCTTTCCCTGCCAAGGGTATTCTTATTCCCTTTAAAGAAGGAGGAAGCATTCACATTTTGATCATCCGTCTTGAGTTTCATTTGTTCTAGGCATCTAGGGTAATTCAAGCATTTGGGCTAATAGCCACTTATCAATGAGTGCATACCATGTATGTTTTCTGTGATTAGGGTTAGCCTCACTCAGGATGATATTTTCCAGTTCCAACCATTTGCCTATGAATTTCATAAAGGCATTGTTTTTGATAGCTGAGTAATATTCCATTGTGTAGATGTACCACATTTTCTGTATCCATTCCTCTGTTGAAGGGCATCTGGGTTCTTTCCAGCTTCTGGCTATTATAAATAAGGCTGTGATGAACATAGTGGAGCGTGTGTCGTTTTTATATGTTGGGGCATCTTTTGGGTATATGCCCAAGAGAGGTATAGCTGGATCCTCAGGCAGTTCAATGTCCAATTTTCTGAGGAACCTCCAGACTGATTTCCAGAATGGTTGTACCAGTCTGCAATCCCACCAACAATGGAGGAGTGTTCCTCTTTCTCTGCATCCTCGCCAGCATCTGCTGTCACCTGAGTTTTTGATCTTAGCCTTGAATGTTATTCTTAGTAAATGACTAGAGTGTTCCTACATGAGCACATTTTATATCTCCCAAATCCCATTTTCACATGGGAGTAATGTTTGAGGTCTTATTATGAGACAAAAGCCAATATTCCAACTGAAGTAAATAAAAATTCATTTATAAAGATTAATGACTATGTTGAATATTTAAGCTTCATAAATTTGATTTCCTATTGGCAAAGCACTAATTTCGGGGTCCTTTTTGACCCTGATGTTCTACTTGTGAGGGAAAAGATAATGACAGAGAAATGAAGAATCCACTTCCAAAACAAATTTGTTGTAAACTGTCGTCTTTGGATTTAAACAGTGCCCTTTTCTGGTTTATGCTATTTTGTCCTAATGATCACAGGTTGAGGTAAGTGTACATACACTCAATAGAATACTATTCAGCTGTAGAAAAAAATGAAATAATGAAATTTGTACATAAGTAGATAGATCTAGAAAAGATTATATTGGCTGAAATAAGTAAGACTCATAAAGATAAATTCCACATGTCCTTCCTCAACTGTAGTTCTTAGCTCCAAGTCCTTATATGTGAGTGCACAAAATCAAGTAACCACAGAAAACAGAACTATAAAGAGACGATAGTTGAGGGGGTGTTGTGGGAGATAAATAGAAGTATATAGGTGGGAAATGAGAAAAGGATGCCAGTACATAAGAAGAAATATAGAACAGGGTCAAAGTAAAATAAAACTCCAAGGAATCATAATACAGTTACCTAAAATTGTACACAATACACATAACTGAATATACAGACATATAGACATACAAAGACAGACAAACTGATACAGTCGTGCACACACACACACACACAAAATCTTAAAGCAAGTTAAGTCAATGGGCTGACAGTGCTCCCCCCAAGAACTAGAGACTAACAAAGCCCTGTTATCAGGAGAAATCCCGTTTTGAATGTTGGTTATTGATGGTAGTCCAAGAGACTCTCAAAAAATTTTTGTTGTTGGTGTAGCTGTGTAGTATAAATATTCATCAGGACACAAATAAAAGGTGTTTGTGACATCAGCTCTGAGATAGTTTTCTGAATAGTTTCTTTTTTGTTTCTTTCTTTGTCTCTTTGTTTCTCACTCTTTCTTTTCCTCTCTCCTCTCCTTTCTTCCCTCCCTCCCTTCTTTCTTCCTTCCTCTTCCTTCTTTTTTTTGTTGATTTTTTTTGTTTTTGTTTTTGTTTTGCTTTGTTTGTTTTGAGTCAGAGTTTTTCTGGGTAGCCCTGACTATCCTGGAACTCACTTTATAGACCAGGCTGGCCTTGAACTTAGAGATTTGCTTGCATCTGCCTCCCTAGTCCGGGAATTAAAGGCATGCAACACTATTGACAGGTTAGAATTTCCTTTTTCAGTATAAACTGTATTTATAGAATTTCTTGAAATATATCATCTCAAACATAGTTCATTTGCAACATTAATATTTTATAAGATCTTCATTTCTGTTTATATGTAACTTAGCTTTGTTGTTACTGTTATTAACTTTCTACTTGATTTGTATGATGTGTGTAGTTGAATCATTAAGGATAGTTTGAGGTTGAATTAATATTTAAAATGGCAGTGCTTGTTATAATTTAATAAACCCTCATGGAAAGGACATCTCATTGTGACTTCTTATAGCTTTCTGAAATACTAGAATCATTCACAATGAAGTTTTTGATTCATTTATTTTATTTAAAGTGGTTAGTAACTATGAATGTGATCATATCAATTCATATAGCATTTTCCAAGTCAAAATGGAAGAAGAGAGAATTTGTTGATTAGACATATTCTATGCACTTATTACAGGCTGAACTTTGTATGAAAAGGTTCCAGATAAACTAAAATCTTGTATGTATCTAAAAGAAAATAGTTTGGAGAGGTTGTAATGGTTAATGTTCTTTGTCAGCTTTACTATATTTCACATCACCCAGATGGCATATCACTGGGTATGTCCCTGAGGGTATTTCCAGAAAGTTTAACTGAGAAAGAATGGCCACCCTGGAAGTGGGTGTCACTATCGATAGATTGGAGTTTACACAGAGCAAAAAGGAAACAAGAAGTCAGATGAAGACTAGATTTTTTTTTTTACCCTCTGTTTTGTCACTGCAGATATAATATGACCATGCACTTCATGTTCCTCTGTCAGGAAAGAGTTCATCTTCTTGAACTAGGAGCCTGAATAAGACTTCCTGTCCTTAAGTTGCTTCTTCTCAGATATTTTGCCATAGGAATAAGAAAAGTGACTGATATAGGACATCGGACTTACTGAGTAGATATCCCAGTTTGGGAAATTCAATAAGTAACTGAGGTAGTAAGGGAAAGGAAGGACTGAAGAAAACTGGCATAAATATTTAATATATGACAGTGAATTGGCTGGAGTCAAACTGCAAATAGTATTTCAATTTCACTGATTTCATAGTTCTCAAAAATCTTGACTTTCTCAACAATACGGCATTCTGGGAGAGTAAGAATATGGTTAAAGTACAAAAAAATTCTAAAATAATAGAGATATAAGGTAAATACGTTCATTTTAAATGTTTTCAATGAATATTAGGATACAAAAAAGCCATTAACTCAATGCTTATTTTGTTACACTTTCATCTGATTCTGTTTATGAAGCTTAAAGAAAAATATTGCAATGGTTATAAATCCAGGTACAAGACTAGGACTAAGAATATAATACTCTACTCCATCCAAAAGAACAGATTACAAACACTGGACAGAGGTAGAGGATCTCTACAGAAGAATTAGGGAAAGATTGAAGGCTCTAAAAGCGATGGCAACCTCACCGGATAGACCAACAGTGCCAACCAACCTGGACCACTGAGAGCTCCCAAAGAACCCCAACCAAAGAGCATATGAGGGCTGATCCTAGGGCAGCAGAGCATTGCCTTGTCTGACTTTAGTGGTAGAGGATGTGCTTAATCCTGCAGAGACTTGATGCACACAGCAAAGGGGAGGGAATAGAGGGAAATCCTGAGAGGGAGTACCTGGAGGGAGACTATATTTGGGATGTAAATACTTAAGAAAAAGAACAGATCAAAAGTTTCCATAAGTTAAATTAAACCTTTTGTCTTCTTGAATTAAAAATAATAGGTTGGAAGAAATTAAAGTTGATTTGGTCAAGAGTTTTGTGTTTGAGTTGATCAACAGGACAATGTGATTCTCTCTCTCTCTCTCTCTCTCTCTCTCTCTGTGTGTGTGTGTGTGTGTGTGTGTGTGTGTGTGTGTGTGTGTGTGTGTGTGTGTGTTGTGTGTATTTATATGTTGAAGCCACACAATTTGACATTGGGCGTCTTCCTCTATCACTATCTATCTTATTTCATTTTATTTTTGAAATAGGATTTCTTACTAGACCTGGGATCACTGATTTGTCAAAAAATTGGCAGGCAAGCTACCAAGCTCTTCCTGTCTTACCCTCTCTTTGCTGGAATCACAAGTGCACATTCCAATATCTGGCCTATTATGTGTGTGCTGGTGACATGGACCACAGCACTGAGTCACCTTAGTCCCTGCATTCTTACATCAATCAAAGTTGAATATGGAAATAATCATCACTGTTTATGATTGCTAAGCATCTCTGCCTAACTGATACCAACACACACTCCTCCATTCCTACACTCCTCCATTCTTAAAGCAAGTAATTTCAACATTAAACTCTTTTGATGTTTCCTGTCACATTACTGAGTAACTATAACTTTGAATAATGAAGATTCTTCTTTGTTTCAGAGCACAGCACTGACCTCAGCCCATGACTTCTAGTGTAGTTATATGTTGGTTTTGTTCAGATCAACCCTTGGGGCTTACATGAAGTAACATCTTCCCTCTCTGGCTGACTCACGTAGTATACAGGTACTTTTCCCTTCGATGCTTCTTCTCTCATGTTTCTGTAGTTAATGCTTGTTTTGGTTTCCTACATGTTTTTCTTTACATTTGTCAGTAAACTCTTAAGTTCTTTATGTGATGTGTGAATTTTCTCTTAATACGATAAAAAGATTGAAAAATTTAATTTATTTACATTCTAAAAGTTTCCCCTCTTCCCAGTTCCCCCTCCTTGGTTGCCCCTCCCCAGCCTCTGAGCTAGTGCTCCCCTTCACCCCCATCTCACCCCCACCAGCTTCTTCCCTGGAGTATCAAATTTCCACAGGATTAAGCACACCTTCTCCCACTGAGGCCAGACAAGGCAGTACTCTGCTACACATGTGCCCAGGGACATGAACAAGCTCATGTATGCTCCCTGATTTTTGACTTAGTCTCTGGAAGCTCTGAGAGGTCCGCTGTTCTTCCCATGGGTTGCAATCTCCTTCAGCTCCTTCAATCTTTCCTCTAACTCCTCCATATTGGTCCCAGACCTCAATACGATGGTGGGCTGTGAGGATCTGTGTCTCAGTCAGTTGCTTGTAGAGCATCTCTGAAGACAGCCATGTCAGACTGTCTGCATGCACAATGTGTCCTCAGTAATAGTGTAAGGATTAGGTGTGCACCCATGGAATGGATCCCAAGTTGTGCAGGTCACAGGGTGACCTTTCCTTCATTTTTTCCCCTACATTTCCCTTAGACAAGAACAATTCTGGGTTAAAATATTTGAAGATGGGTGGGTGGTCCCCTGCCTCAACTTGGGGATGCATGTCTATCTACTGGAGGTGGTCTCTTCCAGTTCCATTTCTTGGGCATTTCAGCTAATGTCATCCCAATTAAGTCTGTGTAGCCTCTCACAACCCAGGTATAGCTGGGTCTTCAGGTATACTTATTCCCAATTTTCTGAGGAATGTCCAGATTGATTGCCAGAGTAGTAGTACCAGTTTGCAATTCCACTAGCAATGTAGGAGTGCTCTTCTTTCTCCACATCCTTGCCAGCATGTACTGTGGCTTGAATTTTTTATCTTAGTCATTCTGATTAGTGTTAGGTGGAATCTCAGGGTCATTTTGATTTGCATTTTCCTGATGGTTAAGGATGTTGAATGTCTCTTTAAGTGCTTCTCAGACATTTGAGATTCCTCAGTTGAGAATTCTGCTTAACTTTGTACTCCAGTTTTTAATTGGGTTATTTGGGTTTTATTTTTTTTTTTTTGAGTCTAACTTCTTGAGTTCTTTGTGTATTTTGGATATGGGATGTAGGATAAGTGAAGATATTTTTCCAATCTGTAGGTTGCCAATTTGTTCTACTGACTGTATCTTTTGCCTTACAGAAGCTTTTCAGTTTCATGAGGTCCCAATTGTCAATTGTTGATCTTAGAGCATGAGCCATTGGCATTCTAGGATAGTGAAAACAATTCTCAACAATAAAAGAACTTCTGAGGGAATCACCTTCACTTACCTCAAGTAAGTGTACTACAGAGCAATAGTGTTAAAAATCTGCATGGTATTGGTACAAAGACAGGCAGATAGATCAGTGGAATAGGATAGAAGATGTAGAAATAAACCCACACACCTATGGTCAATTGATCTTTGACAAAGAAGCCAAAGGAGTACAATGGAAAAAAGAAAGTATCTTCAACAAATGGTGCTGATCTAACTGGTGGTCTGCATGTAGGAAAATGCAAGTTGATCCATATTTATTTCCTTGTGCAAGACTCAAAGAAGTGTATCAAGGACCTCCACATAACACCAGGTACACTGAATCTAATAGATAAAAAAAGTGGGAAATAGCTTCAGAAGGTTTTGTTGATTGCAACTTTCTAAAGATTTGTTTGGTTTTCTTCATTTTCTCATTTTTTGTTTTGTTTTAAGAAAAAGCCTCATGTAAGTGTCATATAGCTCTGGCTGTCTTTTACTATTACAGACATGGGCCACTGTATTCAGTTCATGTGTGCTGAGGATCAAACACAGGTCCCTGTCCATGTTATACAAACACACTAAAGCAGAGCTATACTCTAAAAGCTTCCACAAAAGAAGTTTTAAAATATCATTATTTTCATAAATTCTCTGTAGGTTTTGTGATGCCTCAAAACTTCTCTTGTCATAACAAATCCAGAATTGTCCTTTAAATTTACTTTTTAATTTTATTTCCCATGTCTGTATTCTGTATTTCTTTATAAGATATCCTATATATAGACTTCTACCACTACTACCCAGTAGCCATTATTTTTTCTTTGGATGTTCTTTTCTTATATTGTGATCTTCTTTTGGATGCAGAACAAATTCAGTATTATTGATAAGATGAAGCTTATTTATATCTTTACCTTAACCAATTAGAGAATTTTGATTCTGGGGGTCATCATTGGTTAAGGTAGTCAAGCATTAAATCTAATTCCTGAAATATTTTAAATGTATGAATATTGATTGTATGGCAGTATGATATGTTGCCTCAAATTAGGTGTCAGTATGAACACTTAGTGTTGCAAAGTTAGATAATGGAAAGTTAGATTAGTGCATTTAGTGCACAGAAGGGAATGTCTGACATAAACATAGTTCTATAAGCATAATAATTTTATATAGATATTCACTAGTGAGAAACCTCACAGAATCCAATTAACTTACTCAGTAGCACAGGTAGTCATGGTCACCATTTTATTCTAGCCTTTGATTCTTTTGTGGTTTCACTGACTTCTACTAAATGCATTTATGTTGGTCTCCTTTAGGAGGTGCTCTTTCCTTCTGGGTCAAGGCAATCTTTTAAGTATTTACTCATCTCAGCTTTTCTAGTTCAAACAACTCTTTCATTCTAATACCTGGACCATTTTCTTTATTGACTAAAAAAATCAATAAAATATAGGGCCTTTAGGAGTCCCTTCTCTCCTTACTTTATTAAGTCTTTTTGTTGTTCACTTGTTTTAGACTTTTAGATCAACTCACACTACTGTGTTTTTTGTATACTATTCATACAATGAATTTTGAACAAAATATGTGAATGCCTCAAGTAGTTCTTCAAATACATCAGGCCATGTAGACATGAAGAAATTGCCTCACCACTATGCTATAGATTCAAATGCAGACACCTCATATTTTCGGACCTTATATTTATATTTTATATTTATTACTTGGGAAACATTGTCATTATCAATACTGCTTGAGAATGATAAACACTTTCTGGAAATCTACATTTTCACAATAAGTTTTTTTCATATTTCTATGGGTTTGCGATGATATCCATATAAAATATAAATAGGTCTAATGTGGATGCTCACATTCTACCTGTCTATGCACACCATAATTTTATCCCATGTATGTTAGAAGAGTATTACGGTATTTCAGAAAGCATGAGGAATAGACTTGGATTGTGTTGGACCTAGGTTGTTTAGTTTGGATAAGAGACACTGTAGTTAATAGATTGGCTTTGTTCTGAAGAGCCTTAGGGAATTGAGATGATTCTGCAAGCTTTGTGTCTGCATGAGCGAAAAGCAGGACAGAAATTTTGGCATGATTTATCCAGACAAAATTTTGGAGTACTCAGCAAGACTAGACAAACTCCTGCAATCTAGCCAATATTATCACCTGGGAATCCAATATGGCACTGTCTCGAAGGAGCTGATAAATTTTTTCATTTTTGCCACTACCTGCAACTAGAATCTGGACAATATGGGTTTTGATAGCTAGAATTCCTTTAAAAAACACTTCGAGTTCTAATATGCACTAGAAGGTTGAATATATCAATTAGGGCCTTTATTTGGGGTGGTGCAGAAAAGCCTCATAGGTGTCACAGTTAGTAACGATTGAGAATTTCATGAACTACAAAGGCTCATGCTGTGACACTTGCCTACTGACTTCTGGTCCTCTTTCCCATCCTTAAGTCTTCCTCTTCTTACTCAATATTGTTCTTTCTTTTGCTATGTCCTTCTTCTATTTCCCCTTTCCCTAAGAACTATAATCTCCAAGATTCACGTTGTTTTTAATCTTCAAAATTAATAATAAATTAGGTTATTATTAACGTAACACAGAATTAGGCACTTTGCATGCTAATCCAATTTAATACTCACAACAATCCCGCAAGATAACATTTTTTCAAGGTATGATCATTGTAGGTTTGAATGGTGTGTGTGTGTGTGTGTGTGTGTGTGTGTGTGTGTGTGATACATAGAGGATCATTATAGACTGACTTTTAATCTGAAGTATTGGCTTCTAATTGGAATGAAAATGTATAACATCAACTAGACTGTCTTAGTCTATAATCACTTAGATCTTATTTTCATTTTGCTTCTCAGAGTAATTGTAATTTCACCTACATAAAAATACAAATGAAAAAACCCAGAATAAGGTAACATCACAAACATGACCGCATGTAATGGTTCACAGTGTAGACTGAGCATCATCGTGGATTCTGCTTCCTGGTTTTGGTGGATACTTTGATGGAAAAATAGAGTATTGCATCTGAGGGTGTTTTTAGGTGGTGCTGCCTATACTGTTTTAATAAAGAGTCATCACTACAGAAATCAAAAGCAGACACATCATTTTATACTCCGCAATTAAGTGTATGCTTGTTAGCAGCAAACCGTGGCATCTTTGATAGTGTGGGTAATGTATGTTTTCTTCTCAGCTTACTGCGGCGGTGGCAAATGGAAGCCAGGCTCAAACATCAAAGAAGAGAGGTTTTCCTTTGTAGGAAAGCATCATTATGTTTTCACACCATTAGGGTGATAGATGCTCCACATCTCCTCTGCATGAAGAAGATGCTTTTGATTATGTTATTTTGAAACTAAACATAGACTAAGAAGAACATAATGTTGATCATTACCCCTGTATATATTAATAGCACAATGCCCCACATACTGTTTATTGATTACTTTATGAACAGTCTTAGGCAAAGGTGGATATTAAAGAACTCACTAATTGAAACTCATTTTAATTTAATTAATTAGACATATCAGGAGCTTTTAAATGACATTCCCTTGAAAGCTTGCAATGTTCTTCATGATGGTCTCATAAAAGACAGCCTCAGCAATTACTGTAAAGAGGGTGTAAGGCAATTTAGTCTCCAATAAAAAAAATCAGGATTAGATGTTGAGGGATGATACAGATGCTTGTTATCTCTGCATACTACTAAACAACCATTTTCATGAATAAATGCAGTCCATGTTTTAGACCTAAAGTTTACTGTGAGAAGCATGTTAGGGGAATAAGGCAGATACTGCCAAATGCTGCATAGTGAACACAGGTGAATAAAATCTACCTAACTGTGTAGGTATAATTTTCAATGTTTTTCCACAACTTTACTTTAAATAACCTGCTGCAAATTTGGCACCCAGTAAAGCACTGCTAAAATAGTGATTATGGTCATACTAAGACAAGCCCAACTCTACAAAGGAAAAAAGTACTCATTCACCACAGTGTTTTCCTCATTCCCTCAAATAAGCAGAGTATAGGCAACCCTGCAGCGACCAAACACAGCAAGAGTGAATGTATATGGTTGAATGTTTAAGGCTTTCTTAGAGTGATTGGAACTCACATCTGCCTTTCTTACAGCTGCTATAAAGGAGAAATGGTAGCATGAGCATTTGCTGCTTATTTTCTTTCTACCTACTGTATTCTTCAGGTTAGATAACATTAGTACTTGATTGATAGCTACTTAGAAATTTTACTTGATAGCATTGTTAATTACAAAAACTTTAGGACATATGAATCAATGACATTGTTTTAGTGTATCCAATTTTAGAGTGCTTTTCTACAATCATCTGTGTACTTATGTATTAGATAATTGGTATATTTCTACCTTATCCTCTCTCTCTCTCTCTCTCTCTCTCTCTCTATATATATATATATATATATATATATATATATGTGTGTGTGTGTGTGTGTGTGTGTGTGTGTAGATATAGATATAGATATAGATGTAGATATAGATATGATGGCCATGAGAAGGAATGGAAATCTGCAACTGATGGAGTGAGAAGGTAGGTGTTATCTCCAAGACATGATGGAGACATGGGATAAGGGAGGCACTTAAGACTCAATGGGGGTAACTTTAACTGTGACCCACAGTATTAGGGGATATAGAATCTGAAGAGGCTACCTCTTGAAATCAGGCAGTAATTCCAATGAAGTGATAGGGACATCAACCGAGCCATAAAACCTTTAACCCCCAATTTATCCTGTCTATAAGAAATGCAGGCATGGGGGATAGAGAGAGGGACTGAGGGAATGGCCAACCAATAACTGGTCCAACTTGAGACCCATCTCATGGGCAAGGATCAATTCCTGACACTAGTAATGATACTCTGTTATGCTTACAGACAGGAGCCTAGCATGGTTGTCCTCTGAGATGCTCTACCCAGCAACTGACTCAGACAGATTGAGATACTCACAGCCAAAGAAGTGGATGGAGCCTGGTGACTCTTATGGAAGAATTGAAAGAAGGATTATGGGCCCCAAAGGGAGCAGAACTTCACAGGAAGAACAACACAGTCAACTAACCTAGACTCTTGGGGCTCTCAAGAGACTGAAATACCAACAAAAGAACATATGCAGGCTGCATCTAGTCCTCCCTGCACATGCACATATGTAGCAGATGTATATTTAGTCTTCATGTGGATTATGAACAACTGGAGCACAGACTGTCTAAAAAGTTGTTGACTGTCTGTGGGATATGCTCTTCTACCAGAGGGACAATGTGCCTAGCCCTGGAGGATATATAGGGGGACCCTCACCTGCTCAGAGGAGAAGAGGAGGGGGCACGGGAGGAAGGACTGTGAAAGGGGAGTGACCTGAGGGAGCAGCTGGATGTAAAGTGAGTTTAAAAAAAAAGAAATATAGGAGTGGCTTTCCAGTCTCTGTCTGCACCAGAAGCTACTGCTGTCCCAGAGACCTCAGACACAAAATCTGCCTGCAGAGAACTGGTCTGCCAAAGACACTCTCCCTCCTAAGCCCATAGCCCACAGGCTGAACCCCACTTTCTTTCCATTGACTGTCCAAGAAGAGATATGCCAGGAGCACACTGGATGCAGAAGCTGTGGGACGACCTAGGACAAGATACTGTCCACCTCCATCTGCACCCAGATATGAAGCTATCCCACATCTCTCAGACACAGTACCTGCCCTGAGAGAGGTGGCCCCCAGGAACACTTTCTATCCTAAGATCACAAGCTCACAGGCTCACAGGGCCACAGGAGGGACAAGCTCCAGTCAGAAAGAGCAAGACCAATTAACATCAGAGATAACCAGATGTTGAGAGGCAAGCAACAGAAACCAAGACTACTTGGCATTATCAGAAAACAGTTCTCCCACCACAACAAATACTGAGTATCTCAACACATCACAAAATCAAGTTTGAATTTAAAATCATATCTCATGTTATGATGGAGGACTTTAAGAAGGACATAAATAACTCCCTTTAAGAAATACAAAAGAACACAGGTAAATAAGCAGAAGCCATTTAAAGAAGAAACACAAAAATTCCTTAAAGACTTATAGGAGAAAACAACCCAACAGATAAAGGAATTGAACAAAACCACCAAGGATCTAAAAGTGGAAATAGAAACAATAAAGAATCACAAAGGGAGACAACTCTGGACATAGAAATTCTAGGAAATAGATCAAGAATCAAAGATTCAAGCATCACCCACAGAATACAAGAGATAGAAGAAAGAATATCAGGGAGAGAAGATACAATAGACACATTGACACAATAGTCAAAGAAAGTACAAAAAAAAATACCCAACTCAAAACATCAAGGAAATCCAGGACACAATGAGAAGTTCAAACCTAAGGATAATAGGTATAGAAGAGAGTAAAGACTCCCCACTTAAAGAGCCAGTAAATATCTTCAACAAAATTATAGAGGAAAACTTCCCTAACCTAAAGAAAGAGATACCCATAAACATACAAGAAGCCTACAGAACTCCAAATAGATTGGACCAGAAAAGAAATTCCTCCTGTCACATAATAGTCAAAACACCAAATACACACAAAAAAAGAAAGAATATTAAAAACAGTAAGGGAAAAAGGTCAAGTAACATATAAAGGCAGACAAATCAGAATTACACCAGACTTCTCAACAGAGACTATGAAAACTAAACAATCCTGGGCAGTGTCATACAGACCCTAAGAAAACACAAATGCCAGCGCTGGCTACTATATCCAGCAAAATTCTCAATTAACATACGTGGAGAAACCAAGATATTCCATGACAAAACCAAATTTACACAAATCTCACAAATCCAGTCCTACAAAAAATAATAGATGGAAAATTCCAACACAAGGAGGAAAACTATACCCTAGAAAAAGCTAGAAAGTAATCTTCCTATAACAAAACACAAAGATAGACACAGAAAGATAATACCATCTCTAACCACAAAAATAACAGCAAAAAACAAAACAAAACACTACTCTTTAAAATCTCTTAATATCAATGAACTCAATTCCCCAATAAAAGACATAGACTAACAGACTGAATTCATAAAAAAGACCCAGCATTTTGCTACATACAGGAAATGCACCTCAATGACAAAGATAGATACAACATAAAAGTAAAAGGGTGGGAAAAATTTCCCAAGTAAATGTTCCCATGAAACAAGCTGGAGTAGCCATTCTAATATCAAATAAAATCTACTTTCTACCAAAAGTTATCAAAAAAGATAGGGAAGGACACCATACAAATCAAAGGAAAAATCTATCAAGATGAACTCTGTATTCTGAGCATATATGGTCCAAATGCAAGGGCACCTACATTCATAAAAGAAACTTTATTAAAGCTCAAAGCATACATTGCACCACACACAATAATACTAGGAGACTTCAACACCCCACTTTCAGCAATGGACAGATCATGGAAACAGAACTTAAACAGGAAAACAGTGAAACTAACAGAAGTTATGAGCCAAATGGATTTAAGAGACATCAATAGAACACATCATCCTAAAATAAAAGAATATAAATTCTTCTCAGCACCTCATGGTACCGTCTCCAAAACTGACCATATGACAAGTCACAACACAAGCCTCAACAGGTACAAGAAGATTTAAATAAAATCATGCAACCTATCAGATCACCACGGACTAAGGCAGGTCTTCAATAACAACAAAAACAACAGAAGGCCCACATATACATGGATGCTGAACAACACTCTACTCAATGAAAATTTGGTCAAGGAAGAAATAAAGAAAGAAACTAAAGACTTTTTAGAATTTAATGAAAATTAAGATACAACATAACCAAACTTATGGGATACAATGAAAGCAGTACTAAGAGGAAAACTCATAGCTCTGAGTGCCTCCAAAAAGAAATTGGAGAGAGAATAGACTAATTGCTTGACAGCACACCCGAAAATCTCTAGAACAAAAAGAAGCAAACTCACCCAAAAGGAATAGATGGGAGGAAATAATCAAACTTAGAGCCGAAATCAATCAGGTAGGAACAAAAAGAACTATATAAAGAATCAACTATACAAAACCAGAAGCTGGTTCTTTGAGAAAATTAACAAGATAGATAAATCCCTAGCCAGACTAACCAGTGGGCAGAAAGACAGTATCCAAATTAACAAAATCAGAAATGAAAAGAAGGACATAACAACAGAAACTGAGGAAATTAAAAAAATCATCAGATCCTACTACAAAAGCCTATACTCAACAAACATGGAAAATGTGGAAGAAATGGACAATTTCCTAGACACATATCAGGCACAAAAGTTAAATCAGGATCAGATAAACCGTCTAAACAGTCCCATAACTCCTAAAGAAATAGAAGCAGGCATTAAAAGTGTCCCAATCAAAAAAAGCCAAGAACAAGATGGGTTTAGTGCAGAATTCTATCAGACTTTCCTTGAAGACCTAATACTAACACTCTTCGAACTATTCCACAAAGTAGAAACAGAAGGAAGATCACCAAATTCATTCTTTGATGCTAAAATTATGCTTATACATGAAGCACACATGGGCTCTACAAAGAAAGAGAACTGCAGACCAATTTCTTTCACGAATATGAATGCAAAAATATATAATAAAATTCTCAAAAATCGAATCCAAGAATACATCAAAAGTGTCATTCTTCATGATTAAGTAGGTTTCATCCCAGGGATTCAAAGATGGTTCAATATATAGAAATCTATCAAAGTAATGCACTATGTAAACAAAGGCAAGGAAAAAAATTACATGACCAGGTCATCAGATTCTGAGAAAGCATTTGACAAAATATAACACCCCTTCATGATAAAAGTCTTGGAATGATCAGGAATTCAAGGCCTATACGTATGTTTAAAAGTAAATAGCAATATACAGCAAACCAGTAGCCAACATTAAACTAAATGGAGAGAAACTTGTAGCCATTTCACTAAAATCAGGAACTAGACAAGGCTGCCCACTCTCTCCCTACTTATTCAATATAGTGCTCAAAGTCCTAGCCAGAGCAATCAGACGACAAAAGGAGGTCAAAGAGAGGCCAATTGGAAAGGAAGAAGCCAAAATATCACTATTTGTAGATGATATGATAGTTTACTTGAGTGACACTAAAAGTTCCACCAGAGAACTACTAAGCCTGATAAACAACTTCAGCAAAGTGGTTGGATATAAAATTAACTCAAACAAATCAGTAGCCTTCCTCTACTCAAAGGATACACAGTCTGAGAAAGAAATTAGGGAAATGACACCCTTCACCATAGTCCCAAATAATATAAAATATCTTAGTGTGACTTTAACCAAGCAAATGAAAGATTTCTATAACAAGAACTTCAAGTCTCTGAAGGAAGAAATCAAAGATCTCAGAAGATGGAAGGACATCCAATGCTCATGGATTGGCAGGATTAATATGGTAAAAGTGGCCATCTTGCCAAAAGCAATCTACAGATTCAATGCAATCTCCAACAAAATTCCAACTCAATTCTTCATAGAATTAGAAAGAACAATTTGCAAATTCATTTGGAAGAGCAAAGAAACCCAGAATAGTGAAAACTATTCTCAAGAATGAAAGAACTTCTGGAGAAATCACCATCCCTGACTTAAGCTGTATTACAGAGCAATCTTGATCAAAACTGCATGGTATTGGTACAGAGACAGGCACGTAGATCAATGGAATAGAATTTAAGACCCTGAAACCCACACACCTATGGTCACTTAATCTTTGACAAAGGAGCTAAAACAATCCAACGGCAAAAAGACAGCATTTCCCACAAATGGTGGTGGTTCAAGTGGTGGTCAGCGTGTAGAAGAATGCAAATTGACCCATTCTTATCTACCTGTACAAAGTTCAAGTCCAAGTTGCTCAAAAACCTCCACATAAAATCAGATACACTGAAACTAATAGAAGAGAAAGTGGGGAAAAGCCTCTAACACCCAGGCACAGGGGAAATTTTTCTGAAAAGAATACCAATGGCTTATGCTGTAAGGTGAAGAATCAACAAATGGGACCTCATAATGTTGTAAAGCTTCTGTAAGGCAAAGGACACTGTCAATGGCAACCAACATATTGGGAAAAAGTATTTACCAATCCTTTATCAGATAGAGGGCTAATATGAAATATATACAAAGAACTCAAGAAATTAGACTGCAGAGAATTAAATAATCCTATTAAAATGGGGTACAGAGCTAAACAAAGAATTCTCAACTGAGGAATACTAAATGGTTGAGAGACACCTAAAGAAATGATCAACAACCCTGAGATTCCACCTCACACCAGTCAGAATGGCTAAGATCAAAAACACAGATGACAGCAGATGTTGTAGAGGATGTGGAGAAAGAGGAACACTCCTCCATTTTTTGTGGGATTGCAAGCCATTGCAACCATTCTGGAAATCAATCAGAAAATTGGACATAGTACTACCTGAGGACCGAGCTATATCACTACTGGGCATATACCCAAAAGATGCCCCAACATATAACAAGGATACATGCTCCACTATGTTCATAGCAGTCTTATTTACAATAGCCAGAAGTTGGAAAGAACCCAGATGTCCTTCAACAGAGGAATGGATACAGAAAATGTGGTACATTTGCACATTTGTACTATTCAGTTATTAAAAATAGTGACTACATGAAATTCACAAGCAAATGGATGGAACTAGAAAATATCCTGAGTGAGGTAACCCTGCCACAAAAGAACACACTTGGTATGCAGTCACTGATATGTGGATATTATCCCAAAAGCTTGGAAAACCTAAAAAAATTCACAGATTATATGGAGCTCAGGAAGAAAGAAGACTAAAATTTGGATGTTTATTCCTTCTTAGAAGGGGGAACAAAATACTCAGGAGAGGAAATAGAGGGACAAGAGTGTAGCAGAGATTAAAAAAAAGGTCAGCCAGTGACTGCTCCACTTTGGGATCCATCCCATATGCAGCCACCAAATCACATCACTATTGCTAATATCAAGAAGTGCTTGCTGACAGGAGCCAGATATGGCTGTCTCCTGAGTGGTTCTTACTGATACAGATGAGGATGGTTGCTACTAATCATTGGATTGGACAAGGGGACCCCAGTAGAGGAGATAGAGAAAAGACTGAAGGAGCTGAAGGGGTTTGCAACTCCACAGAAAGAACAATATTAACTAACCAGACCCCACCAGAGCTCCTAGCAACTAAATCACCAACCAATGAGTACATATGGAGGGACCCATGACTCCAGCCACATATGTAGCAAAGGATGGCAAAAAGGAACAGGAGAGAGCATATGTCAGCAGCTTGACAGCACACCTAAAAGCTCTAGAACAAAGAGAAATAAATAAACCCAAGAGGAGTAGAAGACAGGGAATAATCAAGCTCAGGGCTGAAATCAACCAAGTAGAAATGAAAAGGACTATACAAAGAATCAACAAAACCAGGAGCTGGTTCTTTGAGAAAATCAACAAGATAGATAAATCCTTAGCCAAACTAGCCAGAGGCACAGAGTGGGTATCCAAATTAACAATATCAAAAATGAAAAGGGAGACATAACAGCAGAATTGAGGAAATTAAAAAAATCATCAGATCCTACTACAAAAGCCTATATTCAACAAAGCTGGAAAATCTGGAGGAAATGGACAATTTTCTAGACAAATACCAGGTACCAAAATTAAATCAGGAACAAATAAACCATCTAAACAACCCCATAACTCCTAAAGAAATAGAAGCAGTTATTAAAAGTCTCCCAACCAAAAAGAGCCCATGACCAGATGAGTTTAGTGGAGAATTCTATCAGACCTTCCCAGAAGACCTCATACCAATATTGTCCAAACTATTCAACAATAGAGACAGATGGAGCACTACCAAATTCCTTCTATGAAGCCACAATTACTGTTACACTGAAACCACACAAAGACCCAACATAGAAAGAGAACTTCAGTCCAATTTCCCTTATGAATATTGATGCAAAAATACTCAGTAAAATTCTTGCAAACTGAATCCAAGAACACATCAAAATGATCATCCATCATGATCAAGTATACTTCATCTCAAGGATGCATGGATGGTTTAATATGCGGAAATCCATCAACCTAATCCACTATACAAACAAATTCAAAGATAAGAACCACATGATCATTTCACTAGATGCTAAAATAGCATTTGGCAAAATTGAACACACCTTCATGATAAAAGTCCTGAAAAGATCAGGAATTCAAAGCCCACACTTAAACACAGTAAAACCAATATCGAAGTTGCAGTAGCCAACATTAAACTAAATGGAGAGAATCTTGAAACAATCCCAGTAATATCAGGGACTAGATATGGCTGCCCACTCTCTCCCTATTTATTCAGTATAGTACTCAAAGTCCTAGCCAGAGCAATCAGACAGTGGAAGGAGGTCAAAAGGATTCAAATTGGAAGGGAAGAACTCAAAATATCACTATTTGCAGATGATATGATAGTATAGTTAAGTGACCACAAAAGTTCTACAAGAGAACTGCTTAACCTAACAAACCACTTCAGCAATGGGTCAGGGTATAAAATTAACTCAAACAAATCAGTAGCCTTCCTTTACTCGAAGGATAAACAGGCTGAGAATTAAATGAAAGAAATAACACTCTTCCAAATAGTCCCAAATGATATAAAATATCTTGGTGTGACTTTAACCAAGCAAGTGAAAAATCTGTATAACAAGTTCAAGTCTCTGAAGAAAGAAATTGTAGATCTCAGAAGATGGAAAGATCTCCCATGCTCATCAATTGGCAGGATTAATATAGTAAAAATGGCCACTCTGCCAAAACCAATCTACAGATTCAATGCAATCCCCATCAAAATTCCTACTCATTTCTTTATAAAGATAGAAAGAGCAATTTGCAAATTCATTTGGAATAACAGAAAACCCAGGATATTGAAAACTATACTCAACAATAAAAGAAGTTCTAGGGGAATCACCATCCCTGACCTCAAGCAGTTTACAGAGCAATAGTCATAATAACTGTATGGTTTTGGTACAGAGACAGACAGGTAGATCAGTGGAACAGACTTGAAGACCCAGAAATGAAACCACACACCTATGGTCACTTGATCTTTGACAAAGATGCTAAAACCACTCAATGGAAAAAGGATACCATTTCAAGAAATGGTGCTGGTTCAACTGGAGGTCAGCATATGGAAGAATGCAAATCAATCCATTTTTTTTTCTTTTTCTTTTTTTTTTGGAGCTGGGGACCAAACCCAGGGCCTTGGGGTTGCTAGGCAAGCGCTCTACCACTGAGCTAAATCCTCAACTCAAATCAATCCATTCTTATCACCCTGTACAAAACTTAAGACCAAGTGCATCAAGGACCTCCACATAAAACTAGATGCACTCAATATAATAGAAAAAAAAGTGTGGAACCATCTCAAACACATGGGCACTGGGGAAAATTTCCTGAGCAAAACACCAATGGCTTTTGCCCTAAGGTCAACAATCAACAAATGGGACCTCATAAAACTACAATGCTTCTGTAAGGCAAAGGACACTGTCATTATGACAAAACAGCAACCAACAGATTGGGAAAGGTCTTTACCAATCCTACATCTGATAGAGGGCTAATATCCAAAATATACAAAGAACTCAAGAAGTTAGACTCCAGAGAGTCAAATAACCCTATTAAAAATGGGGTATAGAGGTAAACAAAACATTCTCAGTTGAGGAATATCGAATGGCTGAAAAGTACCTAAAGAAATGTTCAACATCCTTAGACATCAGGGAAATGCAAATTAAAACAACACTGAGATTCCACCTCACACCAGTCAGAATGGCTACAATAAAAAAACTCAGGTGACAGCAGATGCTAGCGAGGATGTGGAGAAAGAGGAACACTCCTCCATTGTTGATGGGATTGCAAACTGGTACAACCTCTCTGGAAATCAGTCTGGAGGTTCCTCAGAATATTGAACATTCTGCTACCTGAGGACCCAGCTATATGTCTCCTGGGCATATACCCAAAAGATGCCCCAACATATAACAAAGACACATGCTCCACTATGTTCATAGCAGCCTTATTTATAATAGCCAGAAGCTGGAAAGAACCCAGATGTCCTTCAACAGAGGAATGGATTCAAAATATGTGTTTCATCTACATCATAGAGTACTACCCAGCTATCAAAAAACAATGACTTCATGAAATTCATAGGCAAATGGAATGAACTAGAAAATATCATCCTGAGTGAGCTAATTCAATCACAGAAAAGCACACTTCGTATTCACTCATTGATAAGTGGGTATTAGCCCAAAAGGTTGAATTAACCAAGGTGCAATCCACAAGCCACAGGAAGCTCAACAAGAAGGATGATCAAAATGTGGATGCTCCCACCCCTTCTTAAAAGGGGGAATAAAAATACTCATAGGAGGGGATATGGAGGCAAAGTTTAGAGCAGAGACTGAAGGAATGGCCATTCAGAGTCTGCCCCCCATGTGGTCCATGTATATACAGCCACCAAAAGTAGATAGGATTGATGAAGGTAAAAAGTGCATGCTGAAAGGGATCACATATAGATCTCTCCTGAGAGACACATCCAGAGTATGTCCAATACAGAGGTCAATGCTGTCAGCAAATCACTGAACTCAGAACAGGACCCCCTTTGGGGGAATTAGAGGAAGGATTGAGAAAGCTGAAGGTGCTTACAACCCCATAAGAGCAACAATGCCAACCAACAGAGCTTCCAGGGACTAAACCACTACCCAAAGACTATACATGTCTGACCCAAGGCTCCAACTGCATATGTAGCAGATAATATCCTTGTTTGGGCACCAGTGGAAGGCAAAGTCCTTGGTTCTTCCAAGGTTGGACCCCCAGTTCAGGGGAATATCGGAGGTGGGGAGGTAAGGGGAGTGGATGGGGGTCATATGGACAGGAAACCAGGAAAGGGAATAACATTTGAAATGTAAATAAAGAAATATATAGAATAAAAAAATAAAATTTCAAAAAAAAAGAAGGAAAAGAAAAAAACTAGTAGTGATAATGATGTTGAGGTGTCAGCATGTGCCTAGTGGTAACTGGCTGGAGCTTTAATATCTATAACCTGTGCTCTGTAGTTCTGCCTTGTCATGCTGATCTGGGAGCCGTGTATTTAAAAGTATGTTTAGAGATATGTCCTTAGTCAAAGCTGTAAAGACACAAGACAGGAAAAAGATCAGACTGGACATAAAGTGACAAGTCATTGATTTCCTGGGTGGAAAATCATGTACTTAGGTGAAGTTTCCATAGAGAATTCACCTACTCAGGTGTCTGACACTGGCCTGACAGGCTTAAAAATGTTATCTAAGTAACAACATATCTGCCTCAGGGACAGAGCTCTACAGAAGCAACTAAAAAAGATTAATGAATGGTATTCCAAAAGACAATTTATTAATTTACATCGAGACCTGAATTGTTGAAAGGATCCAAAAACTGTGTTCGGTGAGCTAGATATTTTCCTACTATGGCAGATATAAGGCGGGCAGCATTTGACTAGACACTTGCTTAGGGACCTGGAATAGACTCATAGAGTATGCTGTGTGATATTCAGGCCCAGTGCATGGGTCAGGGAATTTTGTTCTTTGGGACATAGAACACTCAGTTATTACATATGTACCTAATACATATGCGACCTCTTTCTCTTTTAGGGAACCATTGTTTCTCAATTAAGATATATCTGTGCTTTTACATAGATGTTCTGGTTGCAATTTCAGCTTTCCCAAGGGCTTGTACTTGTCACTTTGATTGACAGTCATTTCTATAACATATGGTTGAAATTTGGCACACAGCTCAAGACTCCCAAGGTCTGAGGAAATCAATTCCACATGTAGCAAATCTGCACGTCATGACATTTCTTTTCTAGCAATCCACCGCTTTGCCTTGTCTTTTCATGGTCTCTCTTTCATATGTAATTCAGCATATATTTCCTACTTACAGTGGTTTATCTCTTGTGACTCTTCAAAGAGTGGTGCACTGCCAAAAGTGTGGTTAGAAATCTTTTTAAACAAGAACCTCCATTCACGAAGAATTGCTTCAGTTGAATGTGGCTTAATTCTCGAGGATATCTCTCAAGAATATTTGTTTTTCTATAATAACTTCAAGAAATATGCCACCTTAACAGAAAAATGCGCTTTGTCCAGATTACTATCTACTCATCTTGCAATAAGTGGTCTTGTATTAAACTGTATAAATAGAAAGTTTACTTCTGATAAAAATCTTATTTAATACCCTAGTATTTCTAGGTTTAGATTTTTTGAGTGATTATTTTTTTAATTAACAAGATGGAAGTTATCACTTTCATGAGTATATTATTGATGAATGTTTTTATGCTTCTAAAATTTAAGATCCAATGGCATTTTAAGGAACATTAAGCTTAAGGATGATCCTCGTGTTGTTTAATATATAAACAACTCTTTGTTTTCTGTATTTACTGAAGCTTAGCAACTTGGTTTTTCTACACAATCATTTATAGCTATTGACTTGTACAAGTTTCAGCTGAAATGGTATTTGACATGACTTTCTAAACTGACATCAGATACTGACATGTAAGATGGATTATATACATTCATGTTTTGACTGTAAATGGACTTTTCTTTTATTCCCCCCAGGAATTCAAAATATCTCAGTGCTCTGTAATTAAAATCATCTCTATAAGGTGACTTTATTTGTTTATTTACTTATTTACTTTTTCATTCATTTTACGTCCCAATCACTGTTCCTCCTGGAACACACCTCAAACTGTCTATCTTCCCATTTTTCTGTTTTCTTTTCCATTGAGAGGGTGGAGACCCTCCCTGGGTATTTCCTGACCCTGTAGCATCATTTTTCTTCAGCTGAATCTGTTGGTCTTCTTGTGGAGTTTCTATCCACCCAGGATCCTTAATCATTCCTCCAACTGTTCCATAAGATTCCCTGAGCTCCATTGAATGTTTGGCTGTGGGTGTCTGCATGTGTTTCAATCAAGTGCAGAGTGGAGTCTCTGAAGAGAAGTTATGCTAGGCTCCTGTACACAAGCAAAACAGAGTATCATTAATGTGTCATGAATTGGTGCTTGCCTACGGGATGGCTCTCAAGTTGGGGCAGTGATTGTTTAGCTATTTTTTCATTCTTTGCTCCATCTTTGTCTCTACATTTCTCACAGACAGGACAATATTTGGATCAAAAATTTGGTGGGTGGGTTGATGTCCTTACCCCTTCATTGGTAGTCCTGTCTCGCTACAGGAGATAGCCACTTCAGGTTCAATATCCCCACATCTAGGAGTTTCAAATAACATCATCCCATTAGAATCCTGGGAGCTTCTACCATCCTAAGTTTCTGGCACTTCCTAGAGATGTTTGCTACCTAGTCAGCTGCTAATTTCTTTTCATTTTCCTGTCCCTCTGTCCTTCTGGCTCTCTGTCCCTCTAGCCCTCTCTCCTACCTTTCCCTACACCTGATCCCAGGCCCCCCAGTCCCTTTTCCCACCCTGTTCTCTCCCTTCATCTGCTTCCTATGACTATTTTATTCCATTTTTTAAGTGAGATTCAAGTATCCTCTCTTAAGGACTTCATTCTTGTTTAGCTTCTTTGGGTCTGTGGAGTGTAGCATTGGTATCCTGTACTTTATGACTAATATCCACTTATAAGTGAGTCCATACCAGGCATGTCCTTTTGGGTCTGGGATACTTCACTCAGGATGATGTTTTTTGGTTCCATCCATTTGCCGGCAAGATTCACAATATCCTGGTTTTAAATAGCTGAATAGTATCTCACTGTGTAAGTGAACCATATTTTCTCTATCAATTTTTTTGTTGTTGTTGAGAGACATCTGAGTTGTTTCCAGTTCCTGGCTATTACGAATAGAGCTGCAATGACCATAGTGGAGCACAGGTCCTAGTGGTATGGTGGTGCATCCTTTGGGTATATGCCCAGTAGTGGCAGAGATGGGTCTTCAGATAGAATTATTCCCAATTTTCTGAGAAACTGCCAGATTGATTTCCAAAGTGGTAGTAAAAGTTTGTCCTCCCACCAGCAATTAAAGAGTATTCCCCTTGCTCCACATTTGTGCCTGTATGTGCTGTCCCTTTAATTTTTTTTATCTTAGTCATTCTGACAGACATAAGGAGGAATTTCAGGGTGGATTTTGGTACTGGTTGGTTTTGTGTGTCAACTTGATACAAGCTGGAGTTATCACAGAGAAAGGAGCCTCCCTTGAGGGAATGCTTCCATGAGATCCGGCTGTAAGTCATTTTCTCAATTAATGATTAAGGGTGGGAGGGCTCTGCCCACTTTGTGGTGCCACTCCTGGGGTGGTGTTCCTGGGTTCTATAAGAAAGCATGCTGAGCAAGCCCACAGAAGCAATTCAGTAAGTAGCACCCCTCCATGCCCTCTGCATCAGCTCCTACCTCCAAATTCCTGCCCTGTGTAAATTCCTGTCCTGGCTTCCTTTGGTGATGAACAGCAATGTGAAAGTGTAAGCTGAATAAACTCTTCCCTCCCCAACTTGCTTCTTGATTTTTTTTCCAGGAATACAAACCCTAAGACATTTTCACTTGCACTGCCCTGATGAGAAAGGACACGGAATGAAGATTTCTTTAACTGCTTCTAGGCCATTCAAGATTCCTCTGTTGAGAAGTCTCTGTTTAGCCCTGTACCACATTTTATAATTGGGTTAGTTTGTTGGTGTCTAACATCTTGAATTCTTTATATATTTTGAATATTAGATGTTAACCCTGTGCTGGAAGTATGGTTAGTGAAGATGTCTTTCCCAGTCTGTGAAAGTGCCCTTTGCCTTACATTAGCGTCTCAGTTTCATGAGGTCCTATTTATCAATTATTGGTCTTAGAGCAAGAGCCATTGATGTTTCATTCAGGAAATTGTCTCCTGTACTTCCTACTTTATCTTCTATTAGATTTAGTGTATCTACTTTTTTGTTGATGTCTTTGATTAATTTTGACTTGAATTTTGTGTAGGTGATAAATATAGACCTATTTGTATTCTTTTATATGCAGACATTCAGTTAGACCAGCACCATGTTATTTGAGAATATTCTCCCTTCTCCCTTTAGGTATGGTTTTGGCTTCTTTGTGAAAAATCAAGTGTCTGTAACTGAGTAGCTTTGTTTATGGGCGTTTGATTTGATTCTGTTTATCAGTCTGCATGTTTCTATTACATTACCATGCGGTTCTTTTATTACTATTGCTTCATAGTACAGATTGAAACCTAGGGTGATGCTACTTAAAGATGTTCTTTTGTTGTACAGGATTGTTTTTAGTATCCTGAGTTTATGTTTTACCATATGAAGTTGAGAACTGTTCTTTCAAGGTCTATAAAGAATTGTGTTGGAATTTGATGGGAATTGCCTTAAATTTATAGATTTCTTTTGATAAATGGCAAGTTTTACTGTGTTAATACTACCAGCCCAAGAACTTTCTTTAGCTTCTTTTTCTAGCTACTTGACGTTCTTGGCATATAGGTCTTTCACTTGTTTGGTTAGAGTTATACCAAGATATTTTATATTCTTGTGGCTATTATGAAGGGTGTTGTTTCCAAAATTTCTTTCTCAGCCTATTCATCAATTGTATAAAGGAGGGCTACTGACTTTTTGGATTTAGTTGTGTACTAGCCACTTTGATGAAGGTGTTTATGAGCTGTAGAAGTTCGGTGGTAGAATTTTGGGGTTGCTTATGTATACTATCCATTCATCCACAAATAGCAATATTTTTACTTCTTCCTTTACAATTTATATCCCCTTGATCTCCTTTAGCTGTCTTATTGTTCTAGCTAGAACTTCCAGTACTATATTGAATAGAAAGAGAAAGAGATTTCTTAAATTTGTTTTTGCCATCAAATATCTTGGTTTCTCTCTATCTATGGTGATTGAGAGTTTTGCTGGGTGTAGTAGTCTGGGCTGACATCTGTGGTCTCGTAAGATTTGCAAGACATCTCTCCAGGCCTTTCTGGCTTTTAGAGTCCCTGTTCAGAAGTCAGGTGTATATGTTACTTGTCCTTATTCTCTTGCAGCTTCTAATATTCTTTCTTCATTCTGCTCATTTGTTTTGATGATGTGGTAGGAGGATTTTCTTTTCTGGTCCAATCTATTTGGTATTCTGTAAGCATCTTGTGAGTTTTTAAGCGATCTCTTCCTTTAGGTTAGGGAAACCTTCTATGATGTTTTTTGAAGATATTTTCTGGGCCTTTAATCTGGGAATCTTTTCCTCCTTCTATTCTTATTATTGTTAGGTTTGGTCTTTTCATAGTGTCCCAAATTTTTGGAATGTTTTATGTTAGGAACATTTTAGATTTGGCTTTTCTTTGACCAATGTATCAATTTCTTCTATCATATATTCTACACCTGAGATTCTTGCTTCCATCTCTTGTATTTTGTTGGTGATGCTTGTGTCTGTAGTTACTGTTCTCTTTCCTGGGTTTTCCATCTCTGTGGTTGCCTCTGACTTTTTTTTAATTGTTTTTTTTTCCTGTTTGGAGGTCTTGAACAATTATTCATTTCCTTCACCTGTTTGGTTGTAATTTCTTTTTCTTTCTTTCTTTTATTCATTTCCTATTTAAAGGCCTCTACCTGTTTGATTATATTTTCCTGTATTTCTTTGTGGGTTTTATTTGTTTTCTCTTTAAAGGTCTCAATCATCTCCATTAGATGAACATTAAGGTCATTGACTTACTTTTCATGTGTCTTAGGATATCCAGGGCTTCCTGTAGTATGAGAGCTGGGTTCTGATGGTGCCCTACTCTTGGCTTTTGTTGACTGTGTTCTTGACCTTGCTTTATCCATCCAGTAGTTTCTGGTGTTGGCTGCCTTGGTAGCTCCTGGTGGTTCAGGGGTCTGGGGTTGTAGGTAGAGCTGGTAGTCATTAAGGACAACTGGTTTCTAGTTGTCTTGGATGGCAGCAGGCCTCCAGGGAAGCAGGCAGAGATGGTTGTCCTGGTTGTTTTAGATGGTGGCAGTAGGCCTCCAGATAGGCTGACATGGTTGTTCCAGGTGATACCAGGCCTCCAGGGAGGGAGGCTGAGTTGGGGCCCTAGGTGGGAAGTGTACATCTGGGATTCTAATTTACCGCAGTGCTCAGTTGTGTAGATGGTTTTCCAAATAAGCTTCATGGCAATGTGGCTACTCGCACATTCGTATAAACTTTAAGGTATTCAGTTTTAAATTAATTACCAATTTTCCACATGTAATTTTTTAGACATTTAATTTTTGTTGATTTCACCCTGCTATTCCCCTTTACCCCCAGTGACCCTTCTTCTGCATTGCCGTATCCAGTCCTTCATCCTCTTGCAGCTTCTTTCGTTAGTCTCCTGGCTTTTTTCCCATGTTCATGCCAACCTAGACACCATGTTTAACAAAGGATGGATCTGCTTAGAAGAGGGTATTTAATATTTGTTGTTGTGAGCCTGAATCCCCATAATACAATTTTTTATACTGTCTCTATTGATGCCCAAGATCCATAAGATATCTAAAAAGCATTAGCACATGGGCTAGACAGTGCTTATCTCTGACAAAAAAGCCTTAGCCTTCTCATTCATATTTGATTTAAAGTGCTCTATACATGTGTCAAAGGTCATTTTTGGGGAGGAAAATTAGTAATTATTCATGTTCTCAAAAGGACTTATAATGTAACATGCCAAGTACTGGGATCCAGGTGAATCAAATTCTAAAGAGTATTTTTATTCTTACCCCAAAAACATACAGTAAAAATTTAGTCAGGATGAATATCAGGTGCAGTTTTTAATGGCAAAACGTCATAGGGAAGTGAGAGTAGGGGAGATAGGAGAAATTGCTAAATAGTCTGCTCACGCGTCACTGGATGTTGAAATAGCCTTCAGCTGTTGATTATTTGGGGCTCTTGAGTTGTTTTAGAGCTAACACTTGATGCTTTGTCCAGTCTTGGGAACTCAGAATTCTTTGATGGAAAGCTTCCAGTATGGAGAGTATCCATTTTCACATGACCCAAAAACATAAAGAATTTGTGATACCACCAGTGAAAAAAATATTCACTATTCACGAAGTCAAATAGCTTCTACATAGAATGTTAAATAATATGTTGTATTCAGGAAGGCTGATAAATTAATAATACTATAAATTATGTTTCATATCAAACTTTTAGTATTTAAGATATATAGTTTTGACCCAAATCCAGTGGAGAAGAGAGCAGAACACCAAGAAGTGCAGACATCCTGAAACTGCAGGACAGACTGCCACTTCTGCACACCTCTGCCCACATCCCTGGTCAAAGGGGAAACTGCACAGTGCCTCTGGACACAGGAATATAGGAACAGACAGCTGCTGGTACCCACGGTCCTCATCTGGGCCCAGGACTGAACTGAACTGGCCAAACAGCTCCTAGCACCCAAATCCAATGGGGGAGAGAACTGGACCCTCAGAAGTGTGGACACTCCTGAGAAGTAAGAGGAGACTACCCCCTGCCCACAATCCAGACTCAAAGAAGGAATATAGTGTCAACTGTGCCTGCTGGGTCACAAAGACCTAAGAGCAATCAGGGGCAGGACCCTTTGAACTGATACCATCCCACAGTTCCCTGCACCCAAATCCCGTGGAGAAAAGAGCTGAACACCAAGAAGTGCAGACATCCTGAAACTGCAGGACGGACTGCCACTTCTGCACACCTCTGCCCATATCCCTGGTCGAAGGGGAAACTGCACAGTGCCTCTGGACACAGGAATATAGGAACAGACAGCTGCCAGTACCCGGGACTCTGGTCTGTGCCGAGAACCAAACTGCACTGGCCAAACAGCTCCCTGTACCCAAATCCCACGGGAGAGAGAGCTGGACCCTCAGAAGTGTGGACACTCCTGAGAAGTCAGAGGAGACTACCCTCTGCCCACAGTCCAGACCCAAGAGGGAATCACCTAGTGCCAACTGTGCCCCCTGGGTGCAGGGACCTAGGAGCAATCAGAGGCAGGACCCTTTGATTCCTGCCCATGCCTCGAGCTGAAAGACAGTCACCAGGAGCACCAACACACCTGAAATCAGAGCACCTGTTCTCAGAGAAGGCTGAAAGAAAACAGGAAAACAGTTCTACAGGAGTGCTGACACAGAGGCCCAAAGCAGGGTCAGGTCAGAAACATCAAGACAAGCAAACACGTGAGACAACCCAATGGCTAGAGGCAAGCACAGGAACCTAAGCAACAGAAACCAAGACTACTTTGGCATCATCAGAACCCATAGAGAAACTAACAGAAGTTATGAACTAAATGGACTTAACAGATATTTATAGAACATTCCATCCCAAATCAGAAGGATATACCTTCTTCTCAGCACCTCATGGGACCTTCTCCAAAATTGACCATATAATCGGTTACAAAACAGGCCTCAACAGATACAGGAAGATAGAAATAATCCCATGCATCCTATCAGATCACCACAGACTAAGGCTGGTCTTCAATAACCACAATAACAACACAAAGCCCACATATACATGAAAGTTGAACAATTCTCTGCTCAACGACAACTTGGTCAAGGAAGAAATAAAGAAAGAAATTTAAGACTTCTTAGAATTTAATGAAAATGAAGATACAACATACCCAAACTTATGGGACACAATGAAAGCTGTGCTAAGAGGAAAAATCATAGCTCTGAATGCCTGCAAAAAGAAACCGGAGAGAGCATATGTCAGCACCTTGACAGCACACCTAAGAGATCTAGAACAAAAGAACAAAAAAGAATAAATAAACCTAAGTCAGGAAATAATCAAACTCAGAGCTGAAATCAACCAAGTAGAAACGAAAAGGACTATACAAAGAATCACCAAAACCTGGAGTTGGTTCTTTGAGAAAATCAACATGATAGATAAACCCTTAGCCAGACTAACCAGAGGTCACAGAGAGTGTATCCAAATTAACAAAATCAGAAATGAAAAGGGAGACATAACTACAGAATCTGAAGAAATTAAAAAAAATCATCAGATTCTACTACAAAAGCCTATATTCAACAAAACTGGAAAATCTGGAGGAAATGGACAAATTTCTAGATAAATACCAGGTATCAAAGTTAAATCAGGAACAAATAAACCATCTAAACAACCTCATAACTCCTAAAGAAATAGAAACAGTTATTAAAAGTCTCCCAACCAAAAAGAGCCCAGGACCAGATGGGTTTAGTGCAGAATTCTATCAGACCTTCATAGAAGACCTCATACCAATCCTGTCCAAACTATTCCACAAAATTGAAATAGATGGAGCACTACCAAATTCATTCTATGAAGCAACAATTACTCTTATACTGAAACCACACAAAGACCCAACAAAGAAAGAGACTTTAGACCATTTTCCCTTATGAATATTGATGCAAAAATACTCAATGAAATTCTTGCAAACTGAATCCAAGAACACATCAAAACGTTCATCCATCAAGATCAAGTAGGCTTCATCCCAGGGATTCAGGGATGGTTTAATATACGAAAATCCATCAATGTAATCCACTACATAAACAAACTCAAAGATAAGAGCCATGTGATCATTTCATTAGATGCTGAGAAAGCATTTTACAAAATTCAACACCCCTTCATGATAAAAGTCCTGGAAAGATCAGGAATTCAAGGCCCATATCTCAACCTAGGAAAAGCTATATAGAGCAAACCAGTAGCTAACATCAAACTAAATTGAGAGAAACATGTAGCAATCCCACTAAAATCAGGGACTAGACAAGGCTGCCCACCCTCTCTTTACTTATTCAATATAGTAGTCAAAGTCCTAGCCAGAGCAATTAGACAGCAAAAGGAGGTCAAAGGGATACAAATTTGAAGGGAAGAAATAAAAATTCACTATTTGCAAATGATATGATAGTGTACTTAAGTGACCTCAAAAGTTTCACCAGAGAACTACTTAACCTGATAAACACCTTCAGCAAAGTGTTGGGGTATAAAATTAACTTGAACAAATAGTAGCCTTCCTCTACTCAAAGGATAAACAGGCTGAGAAAGAAGATTAGGGAAAGGACACACCTCACAATAGCCACAAATAATATAAAATATCTTGGTGTGACTTTAACCAAGCAAATGAAAGATCTGTTTGACAAGAACTTCAAGTCTCTGAAGAAAGAAATTTAGGAAGATCTCAGAAGATAGAAAGATCTTCCATGCTCATGGATTGGCAGGATTAATATAGTAAAGATAGCCATTTTTGCCAAAAGCAATCTACAGATTCAATGCAATCCCCACAAAATTCTGACTCAATTCTTTATAGAGATAGAAAGTGCAACCTGAAAATTCATTTGGAATAATAAAAACCCCAGTATAGCCAAAACTATACTCAACAATAAAAGAACTTCTGGAGTAATCACCATCCCTGACTTCAAGCAGTATTTCAGAATAATAGCCATAAAAACTGTATGGTATTAGTACAGAGACAGGTAGATAGATCAGTGGAACAGAATTGAAGACCCAGAATTGAAACCACTCACTTATGGTCATTTGACCTTTGACAAAGGAGCTAAAACCACCCAATGGAGAAAGGATACCATTTTCAGCAAATGGTGCTGGTTCAGCTGGAGGTCAGCATGTAGAAGAATGCAAATCGATCCATTCTTATCACCATGTATAATGCTTAAGTCGAAGTGAATCAAGGACCTCCACATCAAACCAGATCCACTCAATCTAACAGAAGAACAAGTGTGGAAGAGCCTTGAACACATGGGCACTGGGTAAAATTTCCTGAATAAAACACCAATGGCTTATGCTCTAAGATCAAGAATCGACAAATGGCACCTCATAAAACTGCAAAGCTTCTGTAAGGCAAAAGACACTGTCACTAGGAGAAAATGGCAACTAACAGATTGGGAAAAGATCATCAATCCTACACCTGATAGAGGGCAATA
Source organism: Rattus rattus (assembly GCF_011064425.1). NCBI lineage: Eukaryota > Metazoa > Chordata > Mammalia > Rodentia > Muridae > Rattus > Rattus rattus. The sequence continues at coordinate 127,085,405 of NC_046159.1, forward strand.
TCCAAAATATACAAAGAACTCAAGATGTTAGGATCCAGAGATCCAAATAACCCTATTAAAAAATGGTGTACAGAGCTAAACAAAACATTCTCAGCTGAGGATTATCGAATGGCCAAAAATCACCTAAAGAAATGTTCAACATCCTTAGTCATCAGGTAAATGCAAATCAAAACAACTCTGAGATTCCACCTCACACCAGTAAGAATGGCTAAGATAAAATACTCAGGTAACAGCAGATGCTGGTGAGGATATGGAGAAAGAGGAACACTCCTCCATTGTTGGTGGGATTGCAGACTGGTACAACCACTCTAGATATCAGTCTGGAGGTTTCTCAGAAAATTATACTTTCCACCTATACCTCTCCTGGGCATATACCCAAAAGATCCTCAAACATACAACAAAGACACATGCTCCACTATGTTCATAGCAGCCTTATTTATAATAGCTAGAAGCTGGAAAGAATCCAGATGCCCATCAATAGAGGAATGGGTTAAAATAATGTGGTTTATCTACACAATGGAGTACTACTCAGCTATCTAAAACAATGACTTCATGAAATTCATAGACAAATGAAATGAACTAGAAAATATTATCCTGAGTGAGGTAACCCAATTAGAGAAAAACATGCTTATTATGCACTCATTAATATGTGAATATTAGCCCAAAAACTGCAACTACCCAAGATGCAATCTACCGACCACAGGATCCTCAAGAAGCATGACCAAAATGCAGATGCTCCCACTCCTTCTTACAAAGGGGAAAATATCCGTAGGAGGGAATATGAAAGCAGCATTTAGAGCAGCCATTCAGAGCCTGCCCCACATATGGCCCCTATATATACAGCCACCAAAACAAGATAAGATTAATTAAGCTAAAAAATGCATGCTGAAATATACCAGATATAGATCTCCTGAGAGACACATCCAGAACATGTCCAATACAGAGGTCAACAGTAGCACCAAACCACTAAACTGAGAACAGGACCTCCTTGGGGGGAATTAGAGGAAGTATTGAAAGAGTTCAAGGAGCTTGCAACCCTATAAGAACAACAATGCAATCAACTAGAGATTCCAGGGACTAAACCACTACTGAAATACTATACAGGGACTGACCCACGGCTCCAACTTCATAAGTAGCAGAGAATAGCATTGTTGGGTCACCAGTGGAAAGGGAAGCCCTTGGTCCTGTCAAGGATGGACCTCCAGTGCAGGGGAATATGGGGGGGGGTAAGCGGGATGGATGGGGGGAATACCTGTATGGGTGAGGGGGAGGGAATGGGAGCTTATGGACAGGAAACCGGGAAAGGGAATAACATTTGAAATGTAAGTAAAGTAATATATCTAGTAAGAAAAGATATATAATTTTAGAAACCTCAGCAATAATTACAAAAATGAAGAGTGCTATTAATTATCTTTTAAAACTGAAGTAATGAGATACCTGAAATGTTTCAGAAGGGAGCTGTGTTTCATGGAAATGTCTGAAATGGTCACAGTACTCTGTCATGGCATAATGTTAGCATTAGATAATTTCTATCTCCTTTTGTTTAGTACCATTGAAGATGCCACGTATTATCTCCAAGAGCATGACCTGCTGCTATTGTACTGTCTACTGGTTTCATGGCTTTCTAAGAGATGTAATATTTTCTTTGGAAATGTCAGTGAATTGGTTCTAGAAACAAATTGTGTACTGTTGGTTCTACAGGATGCTAAGGTTTTTGGTTTATTGACATCTACCAAGGAAAAATATGTAAATATAAAATGAGAATGATATAGATTGAACATTTTTTATTAAGGAACTGGATAAGCACTAATTATTAGCTGCCTTTAAAACATGCACAGCACCCAATATTTCTTTAACAACTAAAGCATCTACTCACCTGTAAGAGATGCCATTTATTAACAACTTGTTTAACACCTGTATGTAATCGCATGGTGAAAGATATCTTAGTATTTGAAGGACAATATTGAGATATAGATGATAAATATAAGTCTGCGTATATGTACCCATCCATACATCATCTAAATCCTTCCCTCCTTTCATTTTTCTTTCTTTTCTCTCCTTTCTTTTATTCCTCTCTCCTTTTTTATTTATTGTTTTTTCTTTGTATTGGTTCCCTGTGAATAGTACATAATGCACCCTAATCTGACTCATTTCCCCTCCACTCATATCCTCCCTCCACTTTTGCAACCTCCCTCCCAACAGAAAAAAATTCTTGTGAAAGCTGTAGTGTGTCACAGTATGTCCCACATAATAAACATTTGTCCACACTTCTTTGCTTGCAAATACCCAGTGCAATGATGCATTGGTGTGGTTTGGGGCCTGGCCTCTGTATCAGTACTGAACCTCACTTGGGCTCTTCTCAGAAGTCCTGTTGCTGTCCTGTGTCATGGAGATCCTTTAGCTTTGAACCTTTAGGATTGGCCCTTTCATTCACTGCAGCAGTTCATTGATGAAGTAGATGTTGGGGAGGGCCAATTCAAAGCCCTGGATCTGGGCTTGAAAGTATCTAAGCTGATCATTCTGCTGACCCTTTCACTCTCACACCATAGGAGTCATCTCACCCATGAACTTACAACCAGGATTAGCTCTACTGGACTACCCACACAAGGTGTAGCGTCTTGGGACCACATCTGACTCTATGGCTGCATCTGCAGGAATCTGTTACCACCAAAGACTAGGCAGACACTCCTGGTCTCCTGAGAGCTGTAGGGGATGAAAAGCAGGGACAGCTCTTCTGCTCTGGTGACCATGGGGCCAGCTCTTCAACCTGCTATAGGTGACAAAGCATGGGAGGAGACAGTGCCTCTCTTTTGTTCACTCCACAGCATAGGAGACAAATGGCAGTGTCATCTCTCCCATTTCTCCTCCTCTCACATCTCGAAGGCCATCTCTCAGTGATGCTCAGGTGAGAGGTGGGGCCAGTTCTGCATATCCTTCAGATATCAACATGTTCCTGGGCAGCAGCCCAAACCAGTGTTGTCTGCCTAGTCTTTGGTGGTAACAGATTCCTGCAGTTGCAGGGTCATAGAGCCAGATGTGGTCCCCAGTGAAAGCATTGGTCAGGACCAAACCCAGGGTCCCAGGTGCCATCTCTCGATACTCACATCAGGCTATTCCTCACTACCCTTGAGTCTCCAGTTCTACCTCTTTTTGTTGTACACAAGTCCTTTTGTTTCGTTTCCAGTTTTCCATCATTTACTTGCTTGTCTTAGTGGCACCCAGGTTCTCTAAATGTTGAGGACTGTCTCTGGAGTGGTCTCAGGAATACCATGCCCCACTTGTGCATTATGATGCCACACAGGGGGCATCTCAAGCATGGTCTGTCCCCCCAAACTCCTACCCCTCACAGGCCTATGTGACCCTGGGGATGGTGGTCATGTCAGGCTTGCTTTATTAGTGAATATTAGATTAATAATCATTTAGATGTTTATAGGTCAGAGCACTGCGTTTCTCTCCTCTCTGCCACCTATTGACACACATGTGACCCAGTAGTTATACCTGCAATGCCTCTGGGGCAGCTGTCTCTTTCTATCTTCAGTTCCCTCTATTCATAGTTTTTCACGAGAACAAATCTCAGACCAAAAATATCTGGACAAATGTGCAATCTCCCCTGAATATGTACAGAATTATTCCTCAGTCATTATTCCCTAAGTAGTATAGAATAACAAATATTTATATAACATTTATATTTTATTAGTTATTATAATGATTTAGAGATGATACAAAATATGCAAGGGGCTGCATAGTTGTATGAAAGTGTTAGCCATTTTTATAGGGGATTAACCACAGATTTTGATATTGCAGGGTTATTGGAGCCAATCCTCTAGTTGAGGGGATGTGATACATATATGAATATATATATTTCAAATGAATTCTATTTAATCATCTTAATTTCTTTTATCAAATAAAAAAGCAAAATTGTTAGATGTGGATACAACTGGTTGATGTGAAATAGCACAATATTCATATAATATCCATTTATAAACCTGAATATAACAAAAATTATGAAATAAACATGTATCAGATAAATCCTATAAAAAGGAACTTAAGGCAATTTTTTTATGCCAAGATTGCAATTAAAGGTATTACTTTACTTCTAAAATTTGGCAGTTGTGGTGTTATATGGTAAATTGTGTCCCTCAACCTCCAATTTACATGTTGAAAATTTAACCTTATATGCCTGCAAGATGTCACTGCATCTAGAGATGGAATATTTATAGTAATTAAGTTAGTATGAGGTCTTCAGCATTATGCCAAACCCAGTTTGGCTGGCGCATTTATAAAAAGAAGAGATTTGGATACAAGTACACACATTAGGAAAGTCAGACCCAGACACATGTGAGACAGCGTCCAAGATATCAGCCCACCCAAAACTCTTACCATGGACTTTAGCTGCTAGAATTCTGGGACAATGGATTTCTCTGTGTAAGCCACACAGTCTGTGTGTCTCTTTGTCATGGCAGCTTTAGCAGTCTAGTACAGATGGCACAACAAATGGCCGAAAATTTCTGGAAAAAAATCCTCGCATTGTTTATCAGTTTTTATTAGCCTGTGGTTTCATCTCTAATTCCCCACTTACTTTGTGACCTTCAAATCTCTCAACTTTGAGAAAAAAATCACTTTATTTACACACACACACACACGCACACTATTACATACACACATATATAAGAATATCTTTTTCTACTGATGGTTCTAAATGTCAAACACTATTCTTACTTGAAAACTGATCCAGGAAATTAAGACATATTCAAAGATAAGAGACACTGACTTGGTAAAATAAAATCGTTTAGAATTTTAAATAAATGTATATTTCTCAGTTTGTTATTCACAAAATACTGGAATAAATTCCAGAATAAAATTCTGGAATGCTGAAACATCTTTAATAAGCAAATCAGGATTAGTTTTCATCTTATAATGGAAATAAAAGTGGAAGTACAATTAATAATTTAAAAGATGTGGATTTTCTGCTCATGGGGTGTTTATATCTAGTCAGTGACAGTGTGCAGCTTCAAGGAAAAGACAGTATTACCTAGATGGACTTCTCATACTCATTTCTATCAAACTGCCTTTTACTAAGTTGGAATTTAAATATTAGGCAGAATGATGCTAATTTTATTTTAAAAATAAGAAAGAAAAACATTTTAAAGAAACACCATTGAAAGTAAAGCCAGTTTTCACTTGGGCTGCTTTTTCCCTACAAATCTGCAATACAAAGGGCATGTTCCAAAGGTTGAGGAGGAGAAAGAGAACTGAAAAAAAAATGATACAAGTTTCAGCGAGTGAGTGAAGAAAAGGAAAGAACGTACATCAAGCTAACATGATGCCCTGTTTGTAGATGAGGAGTAAATACCTGGAGAAAAAATCAGGGCTTGAATGCTGGCGTGGCCAGATAATTTTCTTTATACGCGTTTCTCTCTTCATCTTATGTTCTCCTTTCCATCTTTTTCTGGTAGCACCACACTTTTATTTGAGAACTCCCTGCAACTGGTCTTCATGACTTCATTTTCCAACTCTCACGGGACTATCACAAACTGGAACAGTAGTCTCTGAACTTGGACTCACAGCAGAAGAAATTTCGCATTCACTATATAAATAGAAGCAGCTGCTATTAATGAAACATAGCGACATAAGAAATGTCCATCTCTACAATCAAGTAGGGTGGACCTATAAAATGGCATAAAATACAGAGTAAATGTTGTGTTAAATATTTAAAAAGCTAACAGACTACCACCGGCAGGCAAGCAGTCTGGTGGGTCTGGCCTGTTCTCATGATGATCCCGATGATCCAGAGCTCTGAAATCTCTCCACCTGACTCACTTAAGTTCCCATGGTGGTCGCTGCCACGCCAGCCACACAAATCCAAATTCGCATGACTAGCTGGGGTGCACTTCTCACAGACCCACACTTTGCCACCATACCTTTCTCTCTGGAACACAGCTGAGTTGCTGTGTGAAGGAAAACACCACACAATCTTAGTTTAGAATAAACAGGTAACGCAATCGCTGGGTGCAGCAACTAGCATCCTCATTTGTAAGCCATTCTAAGTTAAATATTCTGGTGGTGAATCCTGGCAGATCCGCCACCTAAACCAGAGGCATCTTGTATGTTACATCTTGTCCTCCAAGCTCCCCCACCCAAAATCTAGTCACCTTTTCCTGTCTCTTCTCTCCTTTTCTCCATCCCGGAAGTTCTGCCTATTCCTCGCCCAGTGATATCGAGTAGGTGTGGAAAGATTTCAGAGCTCTGGGTCAGAGTCTGCCGAGATGCGAACAGGCCAGGCCTACCAGCCTGTCCACTGGCTGTAGTGTGGGGGCCATTTTATTATTTTATACAACGGATGGCATCCAACTTGGCCGGCAAAAATCCACTAGAAATGTAAGATTCTTAAACTTTAGTTAGAAATCTAGTTAAAACTTTAGAGTTTGGCTAGCAGGATAGAGTCCAGTGATATATTGACTCATGGTGGGAAACTTGAAACAAAGAAAGAGGGCTCTGAGGTCCCCTGCTGAGTCAGAAAGCCAGAGAATGGAAGCTGCCTACTTCTTGGCGCAGATATTGACTGAACTGTGAATTTATAAAATTGGAATTATTTACTTTTGGGATAGATTTACATACAGATTTTGTCCAAATCATGTGGGGGAATGTTGCCTTCAGTTTGGAACTAGGATAGGGAAAATTAGTCACGGACTCCAAGTAGAGAGCAGTGATAATTTGTCTCCTATGAAAAGGTATTGATAAATAGAAGCCTGTGACTCCAGGTAGAGAGCATAACAGACGGATGGTATATTAAAGTCTACAGGAAACTCTTATTGTTTGTTCATGGACTCCATGGGAATTTTGGGTTAATTTCCTGACAAGACAGAACAGAAAAAACCCAAAAATAGGCTCATATAGTATTTAGTTTATTTGTTTTAATTTTTAAAATGGGTGTGATTTTGAGTTTTGTCATATTATGCCTCTAGGAGAGAGGACAAGCTAAAGGATTTTCTGGTTACTGCCACAAGGACATGCTGTTTTGGGAGAAACATTTTGTCTTTCCTTTTTTAGAAAAGGTGATTAGTGTCTATACATCTTCCAGGATTATATGGGTCAGATATGATGAAGGAGAGCCCCCTGAAGACTAAATTCTAGAGACTCAAACAAAACAGATATCTTGATGATACTTAAATTCTGTTTTGAGATTTGTATATTACAGAATGTACAGTTTTGTTGAGATCCATTGTCAGACATGCTGAACTGACCTGCTTGAACTCCTGATCTCAGGGATTTTCAGCCGATTCCAATCAGGATAGACATCAAAGACTACAACAATCATTGGCCTTCTTAAGGCCAAACAACTCCCCCATTTTCCTTGTCCTCCCCCCTCAGAGATACTTCAATGTCCATGATGGAATATGATTGTTACTAAGTTGAAGTTATAATTTCTCACATTGGTACGATATTTGTTTTGATGCAGAATCAGGGTTTTTGTTGGCATAAATTTCCTCTATTGTTACAAAATTTTCAAAGGTACAAGACTTGGACCCAGTCCTTCTAGAAATGCCTTTACAAACTAATCTGAGATGATTAAGCACATGAGTTAAGGGTCAGATAGCAAATTCATGGCCCTGAGTTTACTCTTAGGGTGTTTTCAAGATGTTTTTTTATTATCAATAGCAGAGTGTAGTTGCCAGATTACTTTACATAGATAGATTGTTTTCAAGAAAGTCAGAAATCACAGAATGTGACATTTAATGTTATTTATTCGCTTGTTGAGACAGCTGCTCCTAACAGCTCCCTATTTGTGGATTCAAAGAAACAGCTGAGCATCTCTACCTCCAGGTGAGGTTGTACATTGTATGTGGCTAGGTGGCCACTTGGCAGAAATTGCATATTTCTCTACAGACCTGTACTGTTCTTGGGAGGACACAAATTACAGGTTAGGACAGCTTAGTTCTGCCAAGACAGAATAAGCTAGTCCTTAATAATTCCTTGTTTCACCAAGGTCTGTCAGATTCCTGGGCCAGAAGGCTGAACACTGATGCTCCAAATTCCTGAAAATATAGGGACTGTGTAGGTAGGCAGCTGTCTTTACAACTTATCTAAGTACTGAAGCTATGGTAGGCTACCTATATTTTCAGATAAATTGGTCATTCTCCAATGGATTTCTGATGGGGTTGAAAGACTAGTTATAGCCTCATTGCCAACCCAGGCTATTTAGCATTGAGAAAACATATTTAATTAGATAGTTTTCATGTAGTATACAAGCTAGCAAGGACATAACATGGATTTTGAGCCTTTCTTAAGTTAGGATAGGTAACAGAGTGTTCTAGCTAATTGACAAAATTGATGGACTGGGTGTTAGGTGTACTTTGTACTTTGAAATTATAAAACGGTATTGTCGTGCCGAACTTATATTTGAAAGAAAAGTTCTTTATTTAATTGGACAAAAATGATGAAATGTGGTAGGATCTTCTCCTAATGAATAAAGATTTCAGGATACCAATTGCTGGGTGAGTAGGTGGGACTTCTGGGTCAGAGAGGGGAAGAGAAGAATCAGGAAAAGGGGACTATATTTTGGATGGGGGCGCTTGGAGGACGAGATGTAATAAACAAGAGGCCCTCAGCTTAGATGGTGGATCTGTCAGGATTCGCCACCAGAGTATTTAACTTGGAATGGCTTACAAATTATGATGCTAGTTGCTGTACCCAGCGATAGTATTACCTGTTTATTCTAAACTAAGATTGTGTGGTGTTTTCCTTCACACAGCAACTCAGCTGTGTTCCAGAGAGAAAAGTATGGTGGCAAAGTGTGAGTTTGAGAGAAGTGCACCCCAGCTAGTCATGCGAATTTGGATTTGTGTGACTGGCACGGCAGCAACCACCATGGGAGCTTAACTGAGTCAAGTGGAGAGATTTTGGAGCTCTGAGTCAGAGAGTCTGTAGAGATGAGAACAGGCCAGGTCTGCCAGCCTGTCTGTCAGAGGTAGCATGGTGGCCATTTTATTACTTCACACAACAGGTAAAAGTCAATCTTGTTGTCATTAAAGAGGCTACTTCCACAAATAAATTACTACTGTCCCCAGAGATGAAGTGGCCCAATTGCAATTAGCAATCCACTTAAAATCTATTAAATAGATAGAAAGTCAGTAAAAGGAGTGAAATGGAAATATAATGCGTAGTAAATGTATTAGCTCAAGTATCAAGATGGATAAATCTTAAAAGGTTGAATTGGGAAAAAAAGGTGATGTAAAATGAAATATCTGTGATTTTATTTGTTAAAATAATTTTAAAAAAATTGTAACATTAAGAACTAAACACACAGCCAGGCATGGTGGTACATACTTTTATTCCCAGCACTTGAGAGGCAGATATCTGTGAGATCTAGGCCACCCTGGTCTACAAAGAGAGTTCCAGGACATTCAGGGCTACACAGAGAAACCCTATCTTGAAGCCCCCCCCAGAAAACACACGCAAATACCCACACATACATGTGCAATAGCAATAAAAGTATTCTGTGCATAAAAACTATATCATAGTATTAAGTTATTTATTACTTTGAAAAAGGTTGGAGAGTAACTATAACATTAATTTTTTTGCCTGGATATCAATATTGTTGGGAATAAAAATATTTTGTGGTTACTAATTTCTGAGATAGCCATTATTTGAACTAATATATTTTACAATGTTAAGCAATTTGTAAATGCTCATTTGTTATTAATTTTAGCATGTTAAAATTACTAGGGAAATTGATAAGCAGGTTCAAAACTTAAAAGGCATGGTAGAATAGATTGTGAATAATACCATATAAATGTCTGCTTCTATTTTATATAATGAGTATTTTCCAACCAAAATATGGATTCTCTCCACTAACTTATATTTTGAATTCACGGAACTCATTGTTTCTATTCTTAGCTTCTTTCTCAAGGTACAAAGAAGATATGACATTCTTTTTTATAATCCAAGTCTGTCACCAAATGGAGTTAACACAATATTTCAATGAGCAACATTTTCTGCTGCCATAAATCAATATATTACATTTATTAGCCCTGATACCTTGATATCTTGGGGAGATATCATCTTAGGTGCCAAAAATTTGATAAAGAGAGAGAGAGACAGACAGACAGACACACACAGAGACAGAGAGGCAGAGATAGAGAGAGACTCTCACTGAAGAAGCAAGCATGGGAATACTGCCCAAAGTTAAATATGTGAAGTAGAGGCACATAAATAAGTATTTATTATTTTATGAATGTTTAAAACATATAAAATTGAAATTAGAACTTCTTGTAACTTGTGATTTTTATGGTACCTTTTTCTATAAACACAGTTTCCTGGAATAGAATTATTCCTGTTTCTGGAAATGGGAGAGGAACATTTAAATCTAGTATACCCTGTGTTTGGTCAGAATATTTGCAAATGTGTGTACGTCTGTAAGAAAGAGATACATACACAGAAATGATAGTAACAGGAGCCTCTACTCCCAAAATTTAAGAGTTTAAGTAACTTGCTTAACTTTTTTTTTCTAAGCAAATCTGTGCTTCTTTATCACAACACTAAATTCTAGGTCCTAGTGGTACATATTAACAATTATAATATTTTTGTTTTTACTTATTCAATTTACATCCCAATTGCTGTCCTCATCCAGGTCCCCACTACCCCAGAGTCCCTCTTCCTATCCCCTCACACCTGTTTTTTTTGGAAGAGTGGAGGCTGCCCCTGGGTATTACCTCACCCTGGCACATCAAGTCTTTGCAGGTCTAGGCACCTTTACATTGAGACCAGACAAGACAACTGAGTTAGGGGAACTGGTTCCACAGGTAGGCAACAACTTTAGGGAGAACCCTATACCCATTGTTCAGGACCCACATGAAACCAAGATGCACATCTGTTAAATATCTACAGGGGGTCTAGGTCCATCCAGTATATGCTCTTTTGATGGTGGTTCAGTCTCTGAGAGCCCCCCAAAATCCACATTAGTTGACTCTTGTTCATCTTCCTGTGGAGTTCCTATGCCCTCTGGGGCTCTCAATCCTTCTTCTTATAAGAGTCCCAAAACTCCATCCACTGTTTAGCTGTGGGTACCTGCATCTGTCTGAGTCAGCGGTTGAGTGGAGGCTCTGACACAGCCATGCTAGCATAACAGAGTATCATTAATAGTCTCAGGGATTGACTTGCCCATGAGATGGTTCTCAAGTTGGGCCAGTTATTGGTTTGTCATTCCCACAATCTCTGCTCCATCCCATGTCCCTGCAGTTTTGTAGGCAGGATAATTTTGAGTCAAAATTTTGTGGGTGACCCTATAGCTCCACTGTGCTTCTTGCCTACTTACAGGAGATGGCTACTTCAGGTTCTATATCCCCACTGCTGTGAGTCTCAGCTAAGATTATCCCAGGTCTCTGGTATATACTGAAGATGCTACCTACGGCCTCATCTCCACACCCACTGCCCAGCCCCCATCCTACCCTCCTCACCAGCAGCAGATTCCCTTCATTCTCATGGTTATTTGGCCATCTCCCCTGACTCTGTCACACCTGATTTTGAACCCCCCTATTCACCTTCCCATTCCCTCTTCCATACTGTTCCTTCCCTCCATTAGACTTCTTCAAGTATTTTATTCACCCTTTTAAGTGAGAGTCAAACATCCTCAATTAGGCATCCTTTCCTGTTTGGCTTTTTTGGGACTGTGGTTTGTAATAAGGTATCCTGTATTGTATTTTATGGTTAATATCTACTTATAACTGAGTACGTACCATGCATGTTCTTTTGAGTCTGGGTTACCTCACTCAGGATGAGTTCCATTCATTTGCCTACAAAATTCATGCTCTCTTGGAAACAGCTGTATAGTCTTCCATTGTGTATACATTTTTCTGTCTCCATTCTCCAGTTGACATCTAGGTCATTTCCAGTTTTTGGCTATTACCAATAAAGCTTCTATGAACATAGTTGAGAAAGTGTCTCTGTGGCATATGGAACATCGTTCGGGTATATGTCCAGGATTGGTATATCTGATTCTCCAAAGTGATTGTGTAAGTTTACACTCCCACCAGCAATGGAGGAATTTTCCTTTTTCTCCACATCTTGGTCAGCATATGCTGTCATTTAAGATTTTGATCTTAGCCATTCTTACTTGTATAAGATGGAGTCTCAGAATCATTTTGATTTGCATTTCCTTGATAACTAATAACTTTGAACATTTCTTTAAGTATGTCTCTGCAATTTGAGATTCCTCTGTTGAGAATTTTCTCTTTGGCTCTACACAACATTTTTAAATTGAGTTGTTGGTTCTTGAGTTCTTTATAAATTTTGGCTAGTACCCCTTTCTCAGATGTAGGATTAGTGAAGATCCTTGCCCAATCTGTAGGCAGCCATTTTGTCACAATGGCAGTTTCCTTTGAGAAGGTTTTATGTTACATGAGATCTCGTTTATTAAATGTTGATTTTAGAGACTGAGATATACTGTTCAGAAAGTTGTCTCCTGTGAGTTCAAGGCTATTCCCCACTTTCTGTTCTATTAGATTTAGTGTATCTGGAAATACATTGAGATCTTTGATTCACTTGCACTTGAGTTTTGTGCAGGGGGATAAATATGAATCTATCTTCATTCTTCTCCATGTAAACATCCAGTTATTCAGTATCATTTGTTGACAATGATTTCTCCACATTGTATGGCTTTATTTTCATCAAAAATCAAGTATCCATACAAGTATGGGTTTATTTTAGGGTTTTTGATTCAATTCCATTGATCAACCTTTTTGTTCCTATACCAAGTCCATGTAGTTTTTATTACTATTGCTTGGTAGTACAGATTGAGGTCAGGGATGGTGATATCTCCAGAAGTTCTTTTATTGTTCAGGATTGTTCTAACTATCTTATTTTTTGTTTGTTTGTTTTGTTGTTGTTGTTTTCTTTTTTGTTTTTTTGTTTTGTTTTTCCATATGAATTGCTCTGTCAAAGTCTGTAAAACATTGTTTTGGAATTTTGTTGTGATTTGAAACTGTAAATAGCTTTTGGTAAGATGTCCATTTTCACTATTTTAACCCTACCAATCCATGAGCATGGGAGATCTTTCCATTTTCTGATAGGTTCATTAATTTCTTCCTCCAGTGACTTGAAGTTCTTATCACATAGGTCTTTCACTTGTTCAGTAACAGTTATACCAAGATATTTTATATTATTTGTGGCTATTGTAAAAGTCTTGTTTCTCTACTTTCTTTCTTGACCTGTTCATCATTTGTATAAGGGAGGAATACTGATTTTTTTGGAGTTAGTTTTGTTTCTAGGCACTTTGCTGAATGTGTTTATCAGCTGTAGAAGTTCTCTGATAGAATTTTGGTGTTCTTATGTATACTATCCATTCATCCCCAAATAGTAATACTTTGACTTCTTCCTTTACAATTTATATCCCATTTATCTTGTTTAGTTGTCTTACTGCTCTAGCTAGTATGCAGTACTATATTGAATAGATGGGGAGAGAGTGGACAGTCTTGACTTGTCCTTGATTTTAATGAAATTGCTTTAGGTTATTTTCCATTTAATTTGATGTTGGCTATTGGTTTGGTGTATACTGGTTATTTTTGAGTTTATATACTAATGGTGCCTTGTATCTATATGTTGGAGCATCTTTTGGGTATATGCCCAGAAATAGAATAGCTGGGTCCTCAGGTAGTACTATATCCAATTTTCTCAGTAAATGCCAGACTGATTTCCAGAGTGGTTTTACAGGCTTGCAATCCTACTAGCATGGAGAAATGTTCCTCTTTCTCCACATCCTTGCCAGTATCTGCTGTCCCTATATTTTTTTTAGGGTTCTTAGCCATTCTCACTGGTGTGAGGTGGAATCTCAGAGTTGTTTTGAATTGCATTTCCCTGATGACTAAGGATGTTGAACATTTCTTTAGGTGCTTCTCAGCCATTTGATATTCCTCAGTTAGGAATTTTGTTTAGCTCCATAACCCATTTTTAATAGGGTTATTTGGTTCTCTGGAGTCTATCATCTTGAATTCTTTGTATATATTGGATATCAGCCCTCTATCAGATGTGGGATTAGTAAAGCTCTTTTCCCAATCTGTTGGTTGCCATGTTATCCTATTGACAGTGTTCTTTGTCTTACAAAGCTTTGCAATTTTATGAGGTCCCATTTGTGGATTCTTGATCTTAGAGCATATGCCATTCATGTTCTGTCCAGGAAAATTTCCCCAATGCCCAAGTGTTTGAAGCTCTTGCTCACTTTCTCTTCCATTAGTTTCAGTTTATCTGGTTTTTGGTGGAGGTCTTTGATCAACTTGGACTCAAGCTTTGTACAACGGATTAAGAATGTATTGATTTGCATTCTTCTACATGCTGACCACCAGTTGAACCAGCCCCACTTGTTGAAAAATGCTGTCTTTTTTCATTGGATGGTTTTAATTCCTTTATCAAAGATCAAGTGACCATAGGTGTGTGGATTCATTTCTGGGTCTTCAATTCTGTTCCATTGGTCTATCTGTCTGTCTCTGTACCAATACCATGCAGTTTTTATCACTATTGCTCTGTAATACTGCTTGAGTTCAGGGATTGTGATTCCCCCTGAAGTCCTTTTACTGTTGAGAATAGTTTTTGCTATCCTGTTTTATTTTATTTTATTTTTAATTCCAAAAGAATTTGCGAATTGCTCTTTCTAACTCTAGGAAGAATTGAGTTGAAATTTTGATGGGGATTGCACTGAATCCTTAGATTGCTTTTGGCAAGGAGGCCATTTTTACTATATTTTTAGGGTTCTTTAGTCATCTCAATGGCTTTAGTTCCTGGTTGTTTCTATTGTTTTAGATAATGGAATGGGGCCTAACCTCAATGATCCTGGTGTGCCAGGCTTCTGATGGCTATCTTTGGGCTATATGATTCCAAATCACAGCCATACTGCTCAGGGCATCTGCTGTTCCCCAGAGGACTCAGTGCACTGGGAAGGTGGGTATGGGAAGTATTTCTAACCTGTATGCTTCCAGATCTACAGGTCTGATAAAGGTGAGTGAAGAGGTGACAGATAATAGAGGTTTCCTCTGATAGCAGGCAGCTTAGGGGAGCTCTTAACTTTTTAAATCCTGGTAAAATGAGAATCAAATCTTCACAATTTATTCAGAAATTTAAATAACTGAAGAACAAAGTTCAAAAACATGATTTATATAAAGCATCTGCTTAATTTTAGGTTAGCCATGAGTTTCTTTGTCTCATTATGAAATTGTTTCCTCTTTTCTGTATACTTGTGGAAGAGCATTTAATTGTTATAGTTGATGTTCTGTTTGGGGTAAATTGACACATGGGATATTAATCCATATTCAGACTTCAATTACAACTTTGCCAAAGATATTACTGACCTAACTATATATTCTTACCTTTACATTGTCAAAATATTTACTCCCTTTAGGCATTTTTCTTTTGATTTTATAAAAATTTATTTATTTTTCTCATCAAATCCCATTAGCAGCTTTCCCTCTCTTCCCAGTACCCACTAATGCAGATCCTCCCTGCATTCTACCATCCTCATACCCCTCCCTATATTACCCAACCTCATACCCAGCCCAACCCTTCTCTCCAACCTCCATCTCACCCCACCCCTGGCACATCAAGTCACTGCAATACTAGGCACATCTTTTCCCACTGAGGTCAGGCAAGGCAACCCAGTTAGGGGAACAGGATCTGCAGGCAGGCAGGTAGGCAAGCAACAGATTCATGGACAGTCCCCACTCTAGTTGTTGGGGTACTCACATGCATACCTGCGCATTTGTTACATATGTGCAGGGGGCCTAGGTTCAGTCTGTGCTAGCTCTTTAGTTGGTGATTGTTCAGTCTCTGGCAGGCCCCAAGTGTTTAGGTTGATTGGCTCTGTTGGTTTTGCTGTGGAGTTCCTGTCTTTTTTGGGTCCCTCAGTCCTCCCTTCAACTCTTCCATAAGATTTCTTGAGCACCATCTAATGTTTAGCAGTGGGTCTCTGCATCTCTTTCCATTGGCTGCTGGGTCAAGCCTCTCAGAGGAAACTCCTGTAGGCAGGAAATGGGGGTTTGGGAATAGCCCTCACTCTAGTTGTTGGGAATCCCACATGAAGACCAAGCTGCACATCTGTTACTCTTGTGCAGGTGGTCTAGTCCAGTCCATGCCTGATCATTGGTTAGTGATTCAGTCTATCAGAGCCCGAGAGGGTCCATGCTAGATGATTCTGTTGGTCTTCCTGTGGAGTTCCTGTCCTCTTTGGGTTCCTCAATTCATGGATAATATAGCAATCTTCAGTGTGTAGAGGAATAGCATTATTATGTAAAACTCCCTACTCCAATAATTGTAACCTTCCTTATATGCTTTCCTATTACAGAGTACTCCATGAGTGAGTTCATTTTTATGTTAAAGCAGATGTTTATTTGTATAGAGACAAAACCCCATGTTTTTTATTTCACTGTATCTAAATGCCATTGCACATAATAGTCACTATCATTTGCCACTAAGAAAGGAATAAACGTTAATTAAATATACATTAGCACTAATCAAAAGAGTTCTCTAATATTATTCTACAGTGACTTAAAGAAGTGCATATTACCTTTATGTACACAAGAAGAATGTATAAGTGAAAGACATTTTCATAATACTCTCTTTACATCATTTCAAATTTTTATTCATTCTTTGAGAATTCCATGTAATGTATTTTCATCATATTCTTTCTTGTCTCCCAACTTCTCTCAGATTTTCTCCTCCATATGGACACAACTTCCTATTCATTCAATTAAAAAGAGGCCACTAAAAACATTGAGTGTGATTTATGTTGGCCAGCTGCTCCTGAGCATTGGACTTGCCCTGGTGGGTTTGATATATTCAGTGAGTGATACACCATTGTAGAAAACCTATTTTCCCTCTTAGCTATCATTTGTAACTAGCTTAAAATATCCTTAATAATTATTTTTACTTAAATTTTCCTCTTTTGAAAATTTTGTACATTAGCACTGTATTTATATCATTTCCACTCCATACGTCTCCCCATTCCAAACCCTCTAATGCCCCCACTTCTCTTAAATCAATGACCTGATCTTCTAAATTATTATTGTTACAGAAAACACACACACAAACACAAACACACACACACACACACACACACACACACACACACACACAGCCTATAAAGTCTATGTGGTGTAACTAATGGGCACATGTATATAGCGCTGAGCAATTGAAATTAGATTTGTTCTTAGAAAAAACTTGTTCTCTCTTTCCCATTAGTCATTTATTGTATGTAGCTCTTCATCTAGTGACAGGGCCATATGTAATTTCTCTCATATACAATTTATGTTACCTGGTGTTTCCATTATGCATATATTATATAGGCAACCATATTATTGAAATTTTATGGATGCAACATCCGTTATGTTTCGAAGGTGATATCCAGCAGCAGATACGCTGCTTTTCTGACTTTTATTCACACATATCCTTGCACTTTTCCCTTCCAGGGTGTTCCTCATGTGCTCCTCATGTCTGAGGTGTAGTGCGTGTGCTGTAGATGAACTAATGGAACTGGACATGTGATTAATTTTTTTCTCTATATTTTGATCAGTTTTGGATTTTTGTAATAGTCTCTACTGCAGAAGAAGATTTTATGGGAGAATAAGAGCTACAATTATCTGTGGGTATAAGGGAAAGTACTCAGGACACAGGAATCATTTGGTTTAGGAAAATGTCAGTGGTAGTTTCTCCTCTATTGTATATGACTTAACAAGTCACAGATAGGTGGCTATATTTACAATACCTGGCATACCAGGCATAAATTCATTCCTATTGAATGGTTTATCAGTGCAATCAGATAGCTGTTGTTTATCCCCCAAGAAAATAGTGCTAGTATTGGATCATTGGGCATATCTTGCCTTGCCAGTCATTGTAGTCCATAGACTTTACAGATGGGTTGGACTACTGCTTGTTTTTCTCTCTTATCAGTGTAATTAGCAACTTCAGATACTATGAGAACTAGCTCATGAGGAGGAATCTTCCATTTCAGTTACAAATTGATTCCTCTAAGCCACATATCTGAAGCATGTAGTATTTTCAGCAATAGTGTTAGATCGACCTTCAAATTCAGAAATGCAGCTAAAAGCAATAGTGGGAGTATATAGTTTTGGGAATTTCTCAGTCCCACACAACCAACTTGAGGGAGCTTTTCTGGTTTTGGTTACCGGGGTTTTGTTAGATAGTCTGTGAGCCCTGGGAGGAGTATTATTACCCTGTGTGACATAACTCTAATTAAACCATGTTTACACACACACACACACATACCCCCCCACACACACACACCCACACACACACACATATATATATACATACAGAGGTGTGCATATATATATACACACACACACACACACACACACACACACACACACACACACACACACACACACACACACACACACACAGAAGTGGCTTGTTTTCCATATAACATAATCTTGTATTACCACATGCAATGGCAACTAAATATTGTGTCTTCTTTCAGCATTTTCTCTTTGGTTTCTGTATACTCTTGTTTTGTGTGGTTGGATACAAGGAAAAAGATAAAAGATCACTGTAGTACAATGACTGGGTGACAATACCGCTCATGAGTAGGCCGGATACTGTACAATGGCTGCTAACAATCATATGGCCCATCCCATTGGGAAATATTTAAAATAACATATAATTCACATTTCTTATGAAGTTCAAGCACTCTCTGTGGCTATTTCCCTACTTACTATGGAAATTAGTCTAGTACAGGAAAGAAGAAGCTATGGTGGATACAGAGCTGAGAGAAACAGGTGTCCTCCTGAAACCATAGCCCCTGGCTCCAAGAGATACAACATTACCTTTTCTTTTTATAAGTTTGTTGTTCTGTCAAAGACTTCATTCTGTAGTAATAAATCCCATCATAGTTTAAACTAGCTCGTGACTCCCAAATTCATGGATATAGATAATATTTGCTATATTTGTAAGAATTTTTGTAGTTGTATTAACCTAATAATTGTAGGTGGAAAACACATGATTGGCCTAAAGCTTGACTCAATATTCTAGATAATCAAAACCTTAAGCAACAGGCGAGGTTTGGTATGATAACAATAAGGTTCTTGGGCGAGTTGGATGGGTCATGTAATGGGGAAGCTAAGCATTGTGGTTCTCAAACTTTCAAAAATTCATCCTGGGCCATGCTAGTTTCTTTTAGAAGGAGCAGAATGTTGGAATTCTATCCTTATCACTCTGTTGACCTGGAACCGAAGTGTGATGTGACAAATTTAGTTTAAACTATTTCCCACAGGAAGGACTCTGAGCAGCAGATGGCTTTGAGAAAGAACTGTTTGTCATCCAACCAGTTTATTCACTGTTTAGCAAAATTGGCTGAGGATGGTTAAGCAAAGGGATATATTTTTACAAAGCACCTTTTGTGACCTGAAGTGGTTTTTTTTTTTAAATACAAAAGTCTATTTACTTTTTTCTTATGGAGATTCTCACCTTTCACTTTATGAGACAGAATAAAAATAAATGTAGCTTACAGGAGGTTTACCTCATTGACGGGTTGATGTTTTCCTTTGTATAACAGGTACAGCGTCAGCCTGTCTCATTTTATTAAATATGACATATATATTCTGAGGTACTGGTATTCATCTGCCAAGTTAGAACATATATGATCTACGGATGTTTCTTTTCTTTATGAGACTTTTGTTTCCAAACATCATCCTCCTTAGATGTTGATTCTTCTCTGTCAGCCGAGGAACAAAGTCACACTATCTTATAAAGCAAATCTCTCAGATTAATGAATATGTTCCTGTCTTTGCATCTTGGGAATAAAGGTATTGAAAAGTGACAAGGCGCCATTTTTATTTGTCTAGTGTGAGTTCATGAATACTCTTATGTATTTATGTATGAACTGATTAGTTCAGAGAAAAATGTGTCAATATATATTCTTCTTTGCACAGCAAAAAGGTTTTTTAGTTGCTAGTATAATTAATTTGCAGGGAGAAGCATAATCTATAATTTAGATCAGCTGTCTAGGGAGGAAATGCTTTGTGTCTGTGGTAGTTAATGTATCTTACTAACCATATGATCACTGCCAGTAATGTTTTAGAAATATAATGTCAAAATAAAAACAGCACTCAAGTTCAAGTACTCATAATGTATTTTCTTCTGCAAAGGAAACATTTGTTTATCACAATATTTATAAAGATATATGACAAATTAATCTGAGGATAATAGGGTTCAAATATGGTAATGTAATCCAGGGACTGTGAGGGAAATGATGTAAGGTTCTTCACTTCATTATCGTGAGTGTTCTTTCCAATAGATCTCATCTGGAGGTTCTTTTCATAGGTGGTTAAGAGGCTTTATCGAATGGTACAGATGTCAGCATGCAAGCCACTTAGCCTTCTTGCCTCAGTTTTGCAATTGTGACAAACATATTAAAACACCCGCCTTTCCGCCTTTCAGTGGTTTGTAGACAGAGTTCTATTTGTATGGCTTTTACCACAGTGCTTGGTGCACTGAGAGTGCTAAGTCAAAGGAAGGTTGGTGACTATGAGGGAAACAGTCGTCAGTGTGGTCATGAAAGAGTATTCTCACTATTCTTGGGTATAAATGAGAATGGTATCTTAAGTACTTCCACACTACTTCATTACTTTTTGAAAAACTACTCAGTCTTAATGGCTATTTGATGCAAGGCTGCTATTTCACACAAGATCTTCTGTGAGTCCTAAAAATCAAAGTGTTCAAATATTCTTTGATCAGAGAATTGAGGAATTTGTATTAATTTGAGATAATGGTCTTTAAAGGGTATTAGAGAAACCATAGGTAGAAAGTAATTGTGCTTTTTAATTTTCTTCACATCTTGTCTTTTTCCCTCTAGAAATGAAGGAGTGCAGATTCTCTCTGTTCACTTGGTTCCTGCTTATTAAATGGAACCACAGGCTAGAGCAAGAAATGTGGAGGAAGAACTCTGTTCTTGTTAAATGGCCAGAGCTGTTACTGGCTGATATATCTAATGGGAGCAAGCATCGAGATGGGACACAATCACCAGTAGAAGAGACAGTGTCTGGTTCTGCCTGCTCTCTTCACACATTGCCATGACCAACCTTTTCTTGGTTCTGCTTAGTTGTAGGCTCTTTCTCTACTTCTACTAATTGACTAAAACATTACTTGGTTCCCTTCAAATAAAGTCATTTTATTTTTTCAAATAACTTAAAATTTGTAATGATTTTTTTCATCAGTATACAACCCCTTTTATAGAAAAGAGTTAGGTTCTTTATTTTTTCATGTGATAGATATTTGAACAAACTGCATAGTTCAAAAATGTATAATTCACGTAGTTAGGTGTGAGTGAAAATTTTAAATTAGTTTTCTCATACAGTACATCTTAACTGCTCCTCCCTCTCCTCTTCTGCTGCTGCTGTAACCAGATTGGGCATAAAGCTGCAGATTCCTTAGGTTTAGAACACTACCTAGTTTTTGACTGTAGAATGGCAACCCCATCCCTCCACTTGATGGCAGGGGTCTTTCTACAGAAGGTAGACACTACATGTCTCCTTTCCCCCTTGTTGGGCATTTCATCTAAGGGCATTTCATCTTTTGAGTTCTTAGAGTCTCTCACCTCCCAGGTCTTTGGTATTTCTTAGAGGGCCCACCCCCACCTCCCAGTCCCTGAGCTTGTACATTTCCATTCATTCTGCTCTGCTCTTTCCTGCCTTTATACCTGATCATGTTCCCCTTTTTTCTTCCTCCTCCCCTCTTCCATTCAGGTCCTCAAGGACAAAAGTAGAGAAGAGCCAAAGGGAAAGGAGATTGGTCTAGTGACCAACCAAACCTAACATGGGATCCATCTCCAGTGGATGCTCCAAGGCCTGACGCTATTACTGATGCTATGGTGTGCTTACAGGCAGGAGCCTAGCATGGCTGTCCTCTGAGAGGCCCAATCAGCAGCTGACTGAGACAAAGTCAGATACTTACACCCAACCAATGGACTGAAGTCAGGGACCCCTGTGGTTCAATTAGGGAAAGGCTAGAAGAAGCTGAGGAGGAAGACGACCCCATAAGAAGACCAGTAGTCTCAACACTGAATCACCAACCAGGCAGCATAAATGTACTGGGTAGAGGCCCTGACACATATACAGTAGAGGACAGCCTGGTCTGGCCTCAGTGGGAGAAGATGCACCTAACCCTCTAGAGACTTTTGGCCCCAGGGAGTGGGGAGCCCAGATGGGGGCATCCTTTTAGAGATGGAGATGGGGGTGGAGGAATATGATGAGGAATAGTGGGAGGGTGGACCGAGAGGGGCAATGACTGGGCTGTAAAAAAAAAAAGTTAAAAAGAAAAGAAAAGAAAAGAAAAAAGAACATGACCTTGTGTGAATGACTAACCATGGGATCTTCTGGCCTTTAGTGTCAAATTTGGGCTGCATCATTGGTCATTTTTGTATTGAGGTTTCTAGATCCCAGAAATGAGCACTTTATAATTTTTCTGGGTTTCCAACCTGCAGATGACAATTATGGGACTGTTTACCCTAGTATGTAAACTAATCAATGAATTCCCATTGTAATTTGCATATTCTGTTTTTTCCATTGCTTGGGAGAGTCCTAACTAGTTTACCAGTGATACAGAGTGACATTGAGAACTCAAGGTGACTACAGAAAGCTGCATCATAATAATAGATCACCCAGTTCTTATCTAGTGATGTCAGGTGGTACTTTCTGAGATAAAGGAGATAGTTTACATTTACATTATTTAAAATAATAGCCCCTAGCCAAATGTTGCATTGTTCACTTGAAATGTGGCTAAAGAAACAAAGGGAGTAGATTTCATATTGTATTTATTTAATACATTTAAATGGAAATAGTTACAAGTATCTATAGAGAATTTTATTAAATAATAAGCACAGCCCTCTGCATGTGCATTTTATGATGCCTTTATATAAAAACTTGAGTACTATCCAGGCAGTTTCTACATGCAGGGATAGTGTCTAGGAAACAAAGATGAAACCAACACCCCTTTTGCCTCAAATGTATTTTGCTTATGACTCCTAATCATGCAATGTGAACTTTACTAAGCACAGTGTTTGCTACTCTTGCATAAGAATGTCTTAATGAGTAAGAATGTAATGAATGAAAGTTATAGGCAATCTCAGTGATACCTTGGGATCTAATAAACCAAGAACCCAGCAGCCAGGTCAATACAGAGAATGACTACATTCAAACACTTTATTAGTTCAGTAATTAAATACTGGAAGCTCTGACTGATACTTGAATAAGTAGTGCTCTTACATACACGGAATAATTAATAGGTTTAAAAAGTGAGAGGTATGCTATGTATCTTTCAGATATACATGAATACATGGGTACATGTTCACTAAAATATATAAAATATACTGTGTTAGTTGCTAACAATAAGTACATGATTTATATGTTGGTGATACTTTTTAAGGAAGAAACTAAAGTCCTTTACGGAAGGTGTGGAGGGCTGACCATGTGTTAGAGAAGATGATGTTAAATTTTATACAGAGTGTCTAGCAAATAGTTGAAGAGTGGACCATATTAGGATTGTTCTACATCAGAAAAAAATAAAAGCAAGCATCTAGAGGGTCTAGAGAGAAGGAGCCCAATACTGCTATTCAATGGAGTAGGAAGGGTGGAGTGTGCTGTTGTGTAAAGGAAGAAGAGGCCTCGCAAGAGAACAAATCCAAAATCCACAAAGGACCATATTTGTTGGGTCTTGTAAGGTCCTTAGCCTTAAGGAACAGATTTACACTGAAAATTGTCAAGACTCAAGTATAGAGATGTCAACAATAAAAAAGTAAATAAAAAAAAGTACCCAGTGAACTAATAATATAGCTTTCTATTTTATTTTGAGTCATATTAATGACACATTCTTCTTGTAGTTATTATCTTGGACATTTGCTGGAGAACTCAGCTTTGATCTTAGGGAAATATGAGGAGATACATCAGTGGCTGATGCAGTGTATGAAAGGGAGAGAAGACCTGTGTAGGTGATTAGGAAGAGAGAAATCACATCCAGAAATCCAGAAGCAGAAGTCTTTAAAACATATCCCTAATTGGTGCTGGAATCCTCATTGTAAGTATCCATCTCATGTCTTCACAATGCTTTCTCAAGAGTAGATTAGTTGGATTTAATGAATACTACTTAATACTTTCCAGAAATAATTTTAAAGATTTTATTCAGAGGAACTAAGAGATTCTCTTGATAATTTGAGGTAGGTAGTATGAGACAGTGAGTGGGCAGTACTTATTGGGAGTTCAATGATACATGTAGATCAAACTAACAAGATGCAATATTTTTCTCAAACAGGAATCTGCACAAAAGATTCTACAATATCATCTGTTGTGTGGTGAGAAACATGGTAGAATTCATGAGACGTTTTCTGGGTGGGTCGAAAGACAAAGGATTGTGCATACCACAGGAGGTCTATCAAAACGTGCCCAACATTCTGATGAGGAAAATTACTTTGAGCTTGAATTAAAGCTCTAGTCCTCCTAAAGACCCGTTGTTATTACCACTAATGATTAGCTTTTGACCAGAGAATTATGTGAAAATTCGACTGTTTTGCTAACTCTCTCATTACTTGGTCCTGCTTGCACACCTGTCATAATGCATGCTCCAGCACACCGTATAATTATAGGATTCAAGCGGTGCTCTCTGTCCAAACTCTTTAAGGCACCAGGCTTAGAGCTTTGAAAATGCCACTGCCTTCTTTGAAGCAAGAACACTGCTTCCTAATTGGGGGTTGATATTTGAACAGAACCATTTCAAAAGGGACACTACATAAAAAATAATAATAAAGGGTTGGATTTAGGATTACAATGGAAGTCTATTAAGAAAATAAAACATTTGTAATATACGGTACTGAATTTTCTGCCTCAAATACCTTGGCGAATTAGCGCTTTGGGACATATATGTGGCCAATCTAACACAAAGCAGAAAAATGAAATGTTTTATTTTACTAAATGCCACCGGGCGTGTATGACTAAGACTGCTGTAGATCTCAATGGACCAGAATGGGAGGAAAGGAATTCAATAATTTAAGTCAGTTTTATTGATAGAATTATATTTATGATAAAGTGACCTTTTCCTGTTTCTGGCCTGTGGCTGGCTACTATTGAAATGGTAATACTTAACTCTGTGTGTTTTGGCTTCAACATTTCATTTTAAATTCTCCTTTTGCCCCTAACTAACTACCTTGCTTGCTTTGTTGCTATAAGTAGACGATATACTGATGAGATCTCTGGTTTAGATTGCTAATTCCCCCTTGATTTCTTAATTTCCGCTCCCTCATTTTAGAAAGGAGATTTAGTGGCTTGTAGATTTGACCTGTCAACTACCTCTCTAGTCATCTGGCATCTTCTGTTGCTTCATGAGTCATCAGGAGAAGCCAAGTTTGCTACTATCCATCTTTGCCATAGTCAGCCTGAGTGGAAACTGTTCATCCTTACTTTCTGCCGATCGAAAGATACATGCAGGAATGGGGGTAGGCTCTGTTCAAATTTCCTGAAGACAGTGTGGTAAGTACACACTCCATAGGTCAGTGTAGGGAACTGAAACTTTGTCAGGGATTCAGTGCAAAGTATAATTTAATGGAGTCAAAAGTGCTCACAAAATTATCCTAGTAGCTGTCAAAGAAGATACCTGAGAATTGCCACAGGACAGGGCACTTGATACCACTACAAAGTAGTATGGAGGATACGCCATGAATACATCTGCTAGAAATTGCTTCATGGCCACCCATGTGTCCACTTTTTTAATTATGACCTTGGGTTCTTTTCTACATTGCAAATAACTCATGGACACATCCCACTGGAGCATGTTACATCTAGAACCTGGCAGCTAGAGAGTCTGGGGAGACTAGTTAACCGATCATTATGATAAGAATATGTGTCAGTAAACAATAGTCGGTAAGTAAAGAGAGTTGACAGATCCATTTTGAAACATACATGAGAGTTCAAATGAGAAGAAAAGCACTACCTTGATTAATCCATTGTTAATGATGTTTTCATCACTTGCTGTATTAATTCAAAATCTCTTTGAGCTGGAATGCTGTACTCAGCATGTGGTATTGGATTGTCCTAATAAGACCTTATAACAGATTGGCAAGCTGGTGACCCTTATTATGTCTCTGCAAATATCTAGGAACAACATCCCCAAAAGTCTCCTGGAAAGTGGTCCATCTGTCAGCTGAGGATAAGCTTTAATAATAATGGTAAGGTTAATTCAGAATGTTGGGCTTTTGTTGTTGTTGCTTTCAACAAGGCCATAGAAGTAAGATATTCACTTAGAGAAGAATTGGTTAGCCTGCAAGCAGAGATAAAGGCAATATTGCTACGCTAAGCTCCTCCATCTCTGCCTCTTACCGCAATGCAAACTGAGTGTTTGGAAATTTAAGGCCTTCAGGGTTAAAATAGCCAGCTGTTTCTATAACCCAAAACCAGACAGCAACTTCAGCAGAGGGAAGCATTTCTAAGCCAGTTATGAGAGCAAAGCTGGTGGCAAAGATCAGATGAAAGGTCCTGCTCTTTACTCAGTTTTACTGCAGTGGACTAAATTGCTGATCCCCTCTATAAACCTCAGTTCGTATGTTAAAGCCCCAGCCTCCAAAGAGACTCTATTATGTTTTAGGACTTTTAAAGGGGGTAATCAAGATTAAATAAGGTCATTAGGCTATGGCCTTAATTCAACAGGACTATAGCATAAAAAAGAGACTCTTTCCCCCTCCTTCTCCTTTCTTTCCTCCCTCATTCTCCCTTTTCATCTCCCTTCTTTTTCCAACCTCCCTCTACCTCGTTTTCTTCCTCCTCTCTCTTCCCTCTCTCTCCATCTGTTCACACAGACAGGAGGATACAACACAAAGGTAGTCTTCATCAATCTAAGAAGGGTTAGCCTCTAACCTTGTTGGAACTTTGATTTTGGATTTCTAGCCTCCAGAAAGATAAATTTCTATTTATTCATAATACCTGTGGTGTTTTCTCATGGCAGAAAAGCACACTAAAGCACCTCGTTTTTTATATTGTTTTGGTGGAGTGAAGTTCTTGGTTTTAAAAAGCCACAAGGCTGTTGACTAATTAGCATCTTATGATTGCAAGGAGCTGGGCTGTTACAGATCCACAGCCAAAGTGCTTTGGGTTATTTTTAGCTCCCTTAATAGTCATTTTTTTGTCTTCCACTATATCTGATCTAATATCCTTTTAATAAGAACTTTCGTCAGGTATTAACCAACTACTGCCTTCCACCGATTCAAAAGCTAAGGAAGTCAAGTCATCAAATAGCACCTGACACCTACCTCAGAAATTTCTTCACTTGCTAAAACTTTCTGGACTTTTGCTTCTACTAGTGCAATTATAAAATCTTTTATTTTGCAACTGTATGTACTGTTTCCATGTTGAACCAAATTATTTAGGATATCCTGAATTTGTGCTTTCAGTTATGGTCATTTGTATTTTGACTTAACAATAATAATGATAGAAAATATTATTGATCTTGAGGTGAGATGGGATAGTAACCGTCATCTCATAATAAATAACAAAAGAATAGGCAGAGCTCAGTACTTATAATTAAAATTCTTCATGCATAAAAACTACGCCTTCCTAAGATCTTTGATTTTGGTTGTATGTATTTGGAATTGGGTGGAAGAAAAAATTTGAGAGTCTTGTAAAAGCTGATGTTATACAGCTGTAGGCCCACCAAATATTGTACTAATTATTTAATCCTAATGTTGCCTGATGTATAAGGATGTCTATTATCAGGTAACAGGATATGTCATCTTTAAAGGACACTCTAAGGACCAAATTTCAAGGCTCCCTTTACAGATCAAAACAGGCATGATATAGCAGGGAGAAGTTTGAAAACACTGACACCAGAATTTGATAATTGACAAAGTAGTTGCTTACCCCAAATAAGTAAAGCTTTGCCAGAGTACCTATTCTGGAAATAGACTCTGTCATGGGAGCTTCATATGTGGAGGTTTCATATGCAAGCTTGATGCTTTTTATCACGCACTCATTGTAGACTTTGAGGTGGTTGCTAATACTGTAAAGGACATGGACTTGGGCTCTCACACAGAAAAACAAAGATTTTAGAGCTGGCCAAAATGCCAAAGTGTCAGGTCTTCTGTTCGCCCTTTGCTATCTCTTTCTTCTAGTTTGAGTGCATCACAGCTCAGTACAGGCAGAACTTTCCCGTTTACTTTGCTTCCAGGTATCTTTCGTTCTTTTTTTTTAATTTTTAAATTTTTTTATTTATTTACATTTCAAATGTTATTCCCTTTCCCTGTTTCCCATTCATAAATCCCATAAATCCCATCCGCCCTCCGCTTCTTGTATGAGGGTGTTCCCCTGCCCATCCACTCACCCCTTCCCGCCTCCCTGCCCTGACAGTCCCCTATACTGTGGGGGGGGGGGTCAAGCCTTGGCGGGACCAAGGGCTTCTCCTCCCATTGGTGTTCAACAAGGCCATCCTCAGCTACATATGCAGCTGGAGTCATGGGTCTGTCCATGTGTAATCTTTGGATGGTGGTTTAGTCTCTGGGAGCTCTGTTTGGTTGGTATTGTTGTTCTTATGGGGTTGTAAACCTCTTCAGCTCCTTCAATCCTTTATCTAATTCCTCCAATGGGGACCCTGCTCTCAGTTCAATGGTTGGTTGCTAACCTCCACCTCTGTGTTTGTCATGCTCTGGCAGAGCCTCTCAGGAGACAGCTATATCAGGCTCCTCTCAGCATGCACTTCTTGGCATCAGCAAAGATGTGGAGAAAGAGGAACACTCCTCCATTGTTGGGGGTGGGTTGCAAACTGGTACAACCACTCTGGAAATCAGTCTGGAAGTTCCTCAGAAAATTGGACATTGTACTACCTGAGGACCCAGCTATACCACTCCTGGGCATATACCCAAAAGATGCTCCAACATATAACAAGGGCACATGCTCCACTATGTTCATAGCAGCCTTATTTATAATAGCCAGAAGCTAGAAAGAACCCAGATATCCTACAACAGAGGAGTGGATACAGAAAATGTGTTACATCTACACAATGGAGTACTAGTCAGCTATCAAAAACAATGACTTCATGAAATTCATAGGCAGATGGATGGAAATAGAAAATATCCTGAGTGAGGTAACCCAATTACAAAAAAATACATATGGTATGCACTCATTGATAAATGGATATTAGCCCAAAACTAGGATCACCCAAGATACAATCCCTAGACCACAGAAGACCTCCAGAAGAAGGATGACTAAAATGCGAATGCTTCAGTCCTTCTTAGAAGGGGGGCCAAAAATATTAATAGGAGAAAAGACAAAGTTTGGAGTAGATACTGAAAGAAAGGCCATTCAGATGCCTTTCTAGTAGTTTTTGCCAATGGTACTTTAGAATATATGTGATGAAACTTCCTCAAAGATACTGTATGTGCATGTGCACTGAGCTTTCTCTATTACTTTTCATATTGTACCATATGAGGTGATGGATATAGTTATCTTGGACAATAACATATTATGTTTTGGCTTTTTGAGTCATAGCCTGGTTAGCCTTGAACTTCCTATATATAACTGGGAATGACATCAAGTGCTTGATTCTTCTGACTCTATTTCACTGTCTTTTATAAGCTGCTTTCTAAAAACTTTCGAATTAAATAAAATTATGTAAGTCTGATGACAGCTTGGTTAACATAGTAGGTTTCGGGTCCATCAAGGATACATAGTGAGACCTTGTCTTACATAAAAGAAAGCAAAAATTAATGCAGAGTTTCAATGATTAGCTTGTTGGCTGACAGAAAGTCCTTGAGTCTTTCTCATGAATCAGGAAATGGTTAATATAAGCATCTTATATATTCTAGAAATGATAATACATTTCATTCAGTCCCACTACTATTTTAAATGTGCTTTGGAATGTATAAATTTTCTTCACTAAGAAGGAAGCCAAATAAGTGTAGAGGAAGGGTTTACTTGTAATACAAAATACCCCATTCATTTTTTTTTTCAATTAAAAAGAAAGAATTCAATACAACCCCAGTGTAGTCTTTGTTTTTCTCTGGTTTCCCTTTTGCCTTAAGCAATAAAAGGATTAATTCTTTACAGTAATTTGAATAGAGTTACTTGTTAAGAATCCTCTGCCAAGATCAGTTAAAAGGGATTAGTTTTAAGCTGCCTTAATCATAATATTTTTAAAATAGAGAGTATCAAGGAGTAATGATTAATATAGCTACATCTGATTTTTTATTGTGTTTTTTATGGAAACTAAGAACTTGCACTTGCTAGACAGGTGCTCTACCACTGAGCTACATCTCAGCCAAGTTCACATACCCACAACCCCCCCCCACTTTATGTGTATTGAAAGGTGATGTATTGGCTCAGGACCCCCAAAATCATGTTCTTAGACCAAATTCTTAGCAGAAAGAAAATATATTGTCCATAAGGGGGAGAGAAGATGGGATACAAACAGGAAATAGAAGGAGAAGGGAGAAAGGAATGAGGGAGAGGGGGGAAGGGTATTTGCCCAGCAGGGGAATGGGACAAAAGACTGCCTCTGGATAAAGAAGAGATAGACAGACATAGCTTCTAGGCAAATGGCAGTTTATAAAAGTAAAATGGGAAACCCTGTGTTAGGATGAAGTGTTTAATTTGTTTGGCTGTAAATTAGATAAGGGGGGTTGGTTGCTGGACTTCAATAATTTGATAGCCGGACCTTGGTGGTTAGCCTCTGAAGGAGGAGGTTAGCTAAATAAAGGTTTGCTGGCTAGCTTTAGGAATGCGATCTAACAGTTTTTAGCAAAAAGAGGGGATAGGGGACCAGAGCTTTGCTCAACATGCTCCAGCTGGCCAGAGTCCCTTCATGAATTCTCTTAAAACTGCTTATATACATTTATCTAGAGTTCATGGCTGTAAGTTTTTAATGCTAAAGCATACTCTGAAAGGTATAAGTTCCTCAATTTATAAGATTGTATTGTATAGCATGTCATAAAATACATTCCCTTTGGCCTAAACCGATGCATGAAAATTATGAATTTATTTCCTATTTCTGTATACTCTCAATGAACTCTTACAGGGGTACACCAAGTCTTTGATTCTTAAATAGTGAGTAAATCACTGTAGATAAGATATTAAATGCAACAGGGGATCAACAGAGATATCTTTATATGTATTTTTGAATTTACGTAAAAATTTCAAAGAAAACAGAAAATAGAATGTTTCTTCTTTGGGGTTTGTATCTTGGCAGAACTGGTTTTGATCTACATATTTCCCAGCTTACTATCTATCCTATGACAGTTGTCCCAGGGCTATTAAAATAGTTTGCAGGGACGTACAACATTATTCAGGAACCTCTGCCTCACAAAGAATCTGGTAAATTATTAGGCTGTGGGGGCAAGAGAGGAGAGCCATTCAGGAGAGGTCTGGAGAAATATTCTAGAAGTCAAATGTCTAGTCTTAAGAGTTCACAGAAGAGAAATGAATGCACAATTCAGAGTCTGGGAGGCCATTAAGTTCAGCACTGCAGACACAAGGCACATTCTTATTCTGTGACTCTTATATCTTTCACTCTATTTTATATTATTTTCTGAGTGTGTTGCAAAAGGACTTCAGATACTGTAGCCAAATCCTCTCTCTGGCTGGGACAAGAGTAGAATCTAAATACAGCTACACAGAGGCCTTTATGGGATGCTTTAATAGCTAGAAAAGCTGAAGGGGAAAACAGAACGTCTAGGTAGAGAAATTTATGTAGGAAATTCATATCATTTTTGCATATAAAAGGTATTTTCATTAACCTTATTAATCCCCAAATAAATAACCCCCAAATAAACAATCCCCTTTTCTACCTTTAGAGCGTTCATTCCTCTATCATGGACTTCAATCATTTTTACCCACGGGCATGAAAATGGGAGGCTGAGAATATGGAAGAATATTTTCTGTAGTCTGGCACCCATATTTTTTAATTAGATTGTAGTTCTTCATTCACTGTTTCTTACATGGACAATGGGCACAGTGGGCCACCTTTCACAGTGCCTGGTAAAACATTTGTTTTCTGGTTACAATCAAGAAAGAAAGGGCTATGCCTCAATAAACATTTCCTGAGGAAAGAAAGCTGTCAATCATCCTGTATCATGTTTATTGACAATAGAGGTGTCTGATGGGCTAATTTCAGCCCCATGCTTTTCACAGTAAACTGATTTGCTGGCTGTGACTCTGTATTTCTGTTTGTTGTTGTTTTGCTTTGTTTCTTTGTTGTGGGGGGTCCCTTTAGCATCCCAAGGCAGGCCACTTTACTTTGGTAGCCTCATTTAATCTATTCGTAAAATGAAGACAATAATGGGACTTACCTTTTTGATGACTTGAAAGGACTATGCTAAGTGCTTAAGCAGGTTAATAATACAAAACATGTGCTCACGAACTGTTTTCTATTATTCTCCGCCTCAAAAATTCTAATCAGTGATGCTATCAGCCATCTTCATTTAATAGACTGTTGAGTTTTAAGTGACTTGTTCAGTTATCAGTAGGTGGTAAACACATTAGAACTGAGGCCTTTGTTTTTTTTAAATAATGTTTTCTTTCCTTCCTTTTTTCTTCCTTCTACATTCTTCCTTTCTTCCTTCCTTTCCTTCTATCCTTTCTCTTTCACTTTCCTATACTCTTTTTCTCTTTCCAAATCACAACTTCGGTCTTCACAAAGTAGACGTAAGAGTATCAAAAAGCAATCAATCCAATACCAATCTGTATTTACATATCAGTGATAAAACACTGGTGATTCTTGAGAATGTTCATCAGCTCCCTGGGTAATGGCATCAACAAGATCTTATGATGTGCTCATAAAAATGCTGCGACATCAGTTTTGGTCATATAGAAGGAACATTTTCCACATGTTCAAAAAATTATGGCTTTTTATTTTTGAAGAAACAGCAACAACAGCTGTCTGAAAAGGTAAGTAAATTAGTATTTAGAATGTTAATATATAGTTTTATTCTTTATTTATTCATTTATCTTTTTTTTGCACTTCAGCTTTTATTTCTCTTCTGTCAATCATCCTGTATCATGTTTATTGACAATAGAGGAGTCTGATTGGCTAATTTCAGCCCCATGCTTTTCACCGTAAACTGATCTGCAGGCTGTGATTCTGTATTTCTGTTTGTTGTTGTTTTGTTTCTTTGTTGTGGGGGGTCCCTATAGCATCCCGAGGCAGGCCACTTTACTTTGGTAGCTTCATTTAATCTATTCGTAAAATGAAGACAATAATGAGACTTACCTTTTTGATAACCTGAAAGGACTATGCTAAGTGCTTAAGCATAGGTTCACCCTCTAACTGTTCCACAGCCCATACCTCCTCCCCGGACCCCTTATCTCCCCAAGGATGGCTCCAACCTGCCCACCTCACCAGACCTCTAAACTCCCTGGGGCCTCCAGTCTCTTGAGGGTTAGGTGCATCTTCTCTGACTGAACCCAGACCTGACAGTCCTCTGCTGCATATGTGTTGCTGGCCTCATATCAGCTGGTGTATGCTGCCTGGTTGGTGGTCCAGTGTCTAGAGAGATTTTCTGGGTCCAGATTTAGTTGATACTGCTGGTCTTCCTATGGGGTCGCCTTCCTCCTCATATTCTTCCAGATTTTCTCTAATTCAACCACAGGGGGCAGCAGCTTGCTCATTAGTCGAGTGCACATATCTGCATCTGACTCTTTCAGCTGCTTATTGGGTCTTTTGGAGGGCAGTCATGATAGGTCCCTTTTTGTGAGCATTCCATAGCCTCAGTAATGGTGTCAGGCCTTGGGGCCTCCCCTTAAGCTGGTTCCCAATTTGGGCCTGTCACTGGACCTTCTTTTCCTCAGGCTCTTCTCCATTTCCATCCCTGCATTTCTTCCACACAGGACTTTTAATATTTTCAATATAAGAAGGTCTTGCCTGGAAGATTTTCTGAGTGTATGACTTGGAAAAAAGTAAGTGCATTTTCTCTGTATGACAGCAAGTCCAGTGAGAGCTGCCTATATGTGTATAGGTGTGGGGCTTTCCATGTGAACATGCAAACATACCAGTAAACACATTCTCCTCTTCCTTCAGCATCTATTAACTGCCAAGAGCCTCTTGGTGAGAGGTGGAGACCAGAAACCATTTATGTCAGCTATGCTGGAGTTTTTCCTGGCTTGATCTTGAGCAGGTAGCCCCAGCATCTGTGAGTTAATGAGATGATAGCCACATCATCTAGAATATAGCATTTAATAGCATTTCCCCCATATTCTTGCTCTTGCAATCTTTTTACCTTCTCTTCTGTAGTGTTCTGAGCTTTAGGGCATCGAAAGATTAGAGTTCATAAAAATGTCTTTCCTGTTAAGGGCTAAGCACTGAGAATTTTATTATGCTTTGCTACATTGCAATCTATTGGAAAAAGAAAGTTTTCTAAGATTGAAAGAAGTCTGGGTGTATGGGTATAAGCATACATATTAAGAAGCTTACTCTATCCTGCAGCAGAAGGTTTACCTTAGGGATTGTGACTCCATTGTCATCTGCTTTTGACTAGGACTAAGTGCCAGGTATGGAATTGCCTCCTGATGTGCAGACTTCAAATCCAATCAGAAAGTGGGTTGTTACTCCATATAGTTGTGCCACTATTGCAACAATAAACACATCTAAAGTTGATATTGCACTATTCGGGATCTAGTAGTAGGAAAGACCAGTGATATGTTTCTCCCACTGGTAGCCTGCATAGCACCTTCTGGTCAAACAAAACAAAACAAAGCAGAACAGAACAGAACAAACCAGAACAGACCAAAACAAAACAACAAAGCAAAACAAAACCAACCAATCAAAAATCCATGAAGTTGGCAGAAAGACATGTTGAAGGGTGATATCAGAAAACTTGCATGGGAGAAATGGAGGAGGGGGATGTGATCTTACTCTATTAAATACATGTATGAAATTCTTGTTGTTAAAATAAAAATAAAAAAATTTAAAAAGCAAGGAACTTCATACATTTTGGCATTTGTTCCATATTTTGCTAAAGTTATTGACTATGTTTCTAACCTTTCATTTAAGAGCTACTTAAAAGCAAAGGTCTTGCCTGGTCCGCCAGGGTCTAGTGCACGGTCAGAGACTGAAACTAAATTCTTAGATAACTAGTTATGCTGAACTAACTCGATTGCACTGAATATGTTTCAAAATAGTCTGTTTATATGAAGGATGTGTGAGATTTCTCAGCATCTAAACTATACCAGGGAAAGACTTGTCCTGTGTTTAAGACACTTGAACACAGAAGAGGGGCCAGTGCAGACTGTGAGACACAGGTGTTCCCTGCTCTGTGCTGGCAGTCGCCTGTTCCTGACAGGCTGCCGCACTGGGCACAGTCACGCTCCCAGGTGGTCTTCAAGGACAGTTTGCATTGCAGCCAAGTCATTCTGCTGAGGTCGAAGAGAGGGCTTGGGCATAGAACCAAGCATCCATGGACGGCAGAAGTGAGTTATTGGAAGGCAAGCTTTGACATTTGGGGAAATAATTTCTGACTAGTAATAAAGAAATGATTAATTCTCTTAGGACAGTTATGCGGTATTTAGTTCTATCTGAAGGTCAGTAGAGACTGAATGAATATTAAAGAAAAAAGATTCTATTGTTAATATTTTAACATGATGTTTACTTAAACATTAGCCCATAGATGAATCTTAGAACCTATGAATATATAATTTCTATGCATCTCACTATACACTTTTTTTAGGAGACCAGTAAAGGCCATGGGGGACTATCTAGGCACAAACTGAGACCTTAGTATGGTTTCCTCCTGTGAAGCCTATTTTGGACTCTGTAACTTGAGGGTCATGGAAGACTATAGGGATAATTAAAACTCAGCCAGACATTCAAGTCAGAGCTGCTTCAGAAAGATGATTAATCTACAGTACCAGAAAGTGTGACCATACCATCACACCGTTGTCTATCCCCCATTCTACCCATTATGTCCTCTTATCCGTAAGACCATCCATGTCACCCAGTCTGCCTTTTAATTCCACCTTCAAGCTCTCTGGGCTT
Source organism: Rattus rattus (assembly GCF_011064425.1). NCBI lineage: Eukaryota > Metazoa > Chordata > Mammalia > Rodentia > Muridae > Rattus > Rattus rattus. The sequence goes on from NC_046159.1 coordinate 127,121,393, forward strand.
GTCCTCTCTTCTTCATCTCCAAACAGAAATACATACATCCAAACCCTTGCTAAAAGCACTGTGATTTATGGTTTGAAACTTAGGCGTTTTGACATACAAATCCTTTTACATCATTAAGATCGTCAGGCAACTGTCTCTTGACTATTTCTGAAATAGAACTACATATTAAATCCATGCTGTTTTACAACTATGATTGGCAACATTTAAAAATGTTTCTCAATGAAGCATGAAATAATTGCGTGTCTCATCCCTGAGAGCATCACTGATGGATGGCATATTGTGGTTTTCCCAGAGTCACTTTTCCTACATGGATACTTACATTTTTTTCATGTGCTTGTTTGGGTTCCCTCTCTGCTTCCAGTTTCTGTTTCTGCTTTGAACTCTGCACAACTCCAGGTGGACTTTTCCTACATTATAGACACAAAGTACACTGTGTTTCTTTGCAATGCTGGGATAAACATTGACTCATGAGGTATTTCTTATTGACTTGTTTATTTTCTTTTAGACAAGTGAAGTGCAGTAGAACTGGAAGAAACACATGCACTTTATGGAAACCAACTCCTTGAGACATGAAATGGAATTACATAAAAATAATCTTCCTTATAAATATCACCAACTATTTTCCTCATTTAAAGCTGGCATTTGTCTTAGTTAGCAGAGTAGGAGGATAGTTATATATTTTCCATTTGTGATTTTGATTAAAAGTAAAAATTTGCTCATAAAGTTAAATAATTCTTAACTATATTTGCTAAAAAGAATTAGTGAATATAAACATAATGTGGGCATTATGACTTAAATTTTCATGGAAATTTTATTTTTAATGTAAGTCTTGAAATATTTTTGAGATTTAAAAAAAGTTCTTTTGTGTGTAAGAGTGGATTGCTTGTAAAGATGACTGTTCACCACACATGTGTCTCTTGCAGATGCCAGAAGATAGCATTGTATCATCTAGAACTGGAGTTACAGATGTCTGTTAGCCATCGTGTGGGTATTGGAGCTTAGCCTGTGTCCTCTGTAAGAGCTGCTAGTACTCTTAATTACTGAAAAAAAATCTCTGTAGGCCACTATGAAACCCTTTTAAAGAATTTATGCTCTTTACTTCTACTGATAGACCTGGTTAATTTTTCCTTTTGTTTACAATGTTCTTGCAATCCTGATATTAAAGCAATTTTGGGACTGATAAGTCACTGCCAACAGATGTTAACTACATTTGGAGGCAAACCTAGAATTCTGTTCAAATTATAATGATGATACACCTTTGAAAATTACTTTAATTTCTTGATATCATATCTTTAACTCTCATGTGTGCTTTTCGTCTTCCTTCATGCCCCGCCCAGGCAATTGAAAGCTGGGCCTCGTGTTAATGAGAATATGTACAGCTTGGGATGTATTGTGCTTTAAGTCATGGTGAGAAAGTATCCAAACAAAACAACTTAGAAGAGGAAACCGTTATTCAGGCTCATAGTTTCAGACTGTAGTTGGCTGGTTTCAGTGCTTCTCGGCCCATGAAACAGCAGAAACATCATGGCAGAAGGATATGAAGTACCAAAACTCATGACTTCATAACATCCAGGATAAAGGGGAATGAGAGATATGAGGGGGGGATGAAGAAATAGATAAATAGACAGATGATAGGATGAATTTTTCAATGGCTACTTCCACTGAGAAGACCTATCTCCTAATATCCCTTTCAATAAGAATTAATCAATGGACAAGTCCCTAGATGATGTTAACACCATCATGATCAGTAAGACTGTCAGATGGGACCAAATCTTCAACATTTGAAAATTTAAAAGGACAGTCAATAAATAAATATATATTTATATATATCACATTTTAATAATATAGTATACATATTTTTCTAAGCATTTTATACTTATTAGTAGAGATTATTATCGGAACGCAAATGAACTTGTAAGTAAAAGTAATTAGCAAACATAAACAATTCATTTCTCTGGAGACGAAAACACTGTTTATGGGATATTTATGAAAAGTTCTGTTTTTATGTTTTCTTAAAGGAAAATCATTTCAACTTCTTACATAGCTCTTAGATAAATATATGCATATATGTGTAAAATTATGGTTGGTGTATGCACACACATACAAACACACCGCCTTTCTCTCTGAAAGGTCAATATTGGAGACACCAGTGGAAACAGATGATTACATTGATTATGCAGTGGTTAGTGCTTTTCTGGGACTTAACAATTCTGTGTGTTCCTTGCTATCCTTTGTCTCTTTAAGTGATGGATGCAATGGCTTTTTCTATGTGCAGTGTTTAATGTCAGCTCCAGTGTAACTCCTGTGTGTGCATTCTCCCTCCTCTCACCAGGCTATGTGCCACATCTCTGAACTTAACAAGGCAGAAAGGAGCATCTTTAGTTCGGAACAAGGCACACAGTTCAGAGACCTTCTACAGTCAATAGTTCTTGAGCAAAATGAAAACTGAAATAACCATATGCTCAGAGAAAATTTCACAGGAGCTTTTAAGTCCTACTGGCTCTTTCCGAGTGAAAACTCAGATGCTTCCGGTCAGAAAGAGTTTGTTAAAACCCGCAAGATGAAAGGGACCGAGTGCTGTGTCAGTTTCCTCCGGGTGCTGCCGTTACAATTCAAGATCCTTTCAAAGTGTTGAATCCAGAGGCTTACTATCTTTCAGTGCAGAACATTCTTTTCCCTGAAGTAATGTTATGTTCTCCATATTTTATATTTTAGAAAGTATCTGAACTCTTGCACCATTCTTTGGTTACACTTGGAATTTTCTGATTGTTTTCTATTTTTTTTAAATCAAGTATACATCTACATATGAGTTTACGTGATTTCCTTATGTATGGAAGGATAAAAAAATACAATTCATTTCTATCTGATTCATAAGCGTGAGTAACAGGAACTGGAACATTGTGTTTGGTTAGACATCAGGCTCAGATTCGCTTCAGGCCTGCAGGAACGGAATCTGGGTACTGCCTGATAGTGCTTTTGGGGTTTTACAAATAAGTGTGTTGGAGACGGTCAGCTCCTATTTAATGGGATGCATGGTGAGAAAGCAAGATATTCAGATATTGCCTCAATGCCTTGAAAAGCTATTGTAATAATTTTTATGACCTTGCTTTTAATGCGGATAGCCAAAATCCACTCAGGGGAGTCCTCAGTGCTGGTTCACAGGGATTCTCAAGGGCACCCAATTGATTTGTTCAGTAGAAATGTGAAATAAGTGTGTGTTTCAGTCGCTAAATTGGACCCAAAGTGTAAAGTTGCCCCCTACAGTACTTCCCTAGCCCCAGCAAGGCACCGTCCGAGAAGGAAGCTTGGCTGTTCATCTCCACATGCCAGATCACCCTCAGCTAAAATGTTCCCTCTACCCTCTAAGTTATTGAACCATGTTTATAAAACTTCCCCTTTATGTTCCCTTTTGTTAAACAGACTCCATACCTAAAGATTTCAACCCACACTGTCTTTTTTTTTCCTGTTTGTAAGAGACTGAATGCTTGTTTACACTTCAAATTCATAGGTTGAAACCAAAACTTAAGTTATAGGAAAGGAGAATCAAGGGTCATATAATTAGGTCTTGATTTGATCAAGGGGGTGGGGAGATCCTCATTACGGTATTAGTGAAACTGTATTCAGAGAAAGGGAAACAGAAAAAGGTTTCTTGGGAGCCAGGAAGCCTCTTACTAGGAACTGATTTTTCAGCACCAAACTGTAGGGCTAAAGAGACACTAAAACTGTGAGAAAGAACTTTCTGTTGTTTACAAGAGTCTCTGGTATTTCACTACAGTGACAGAGGCAGATGAAGGCAGTGTTGCCATCAGTAGTCCAACGAAAAGTGATGTCATTACCTGTGCTCTGGATTTTATCTTGCCTTCAATGTTTTCAAATTGCCAGGTCAGCTCTTACTTTATAATAAACCATCACAGACCATCAGTATCTACATCCTATTTAGTGCTCACCACTGTAGCCTTACTTTCAAGCTTACTGAGTCCTTCTAAGGAGTTTCAAGTATAGCAAGATAATTTCCCCTATATTTATTTCTTAGGTAGTATAATGGAGATGGAATGTGTTGTTTGCATCCGTTGGCAGTGCTGAAAAGAATATCCTAAATGTATGGATGAAATTTTATCATTTTAAGGATGAAATTTTCTACAGTATTTCAAGTGATGTGACCTTCCTGACCTGATCATTTTCTTATTCTTTGCAATGACAATAAAAATTAGGATAGTGGGTAAATTATGATCAAAGTAGTTCATATGCATGTATGAAAATGTTTCAATAGGACCTAGTATTTATATAATAGCTGGTAGAAAATAAGGATGGGACGTGTTAGCTCTATTAACATACATGTGAAGGCAAAGATGCGCTTAGCCTTAAATCTAGTGACACTGAGTCTGTCTGAGGAGGAATGCTTCCTGGTGTCTTGTCATGCACTTATGCTATAGGTCTGAAATCTTGAACTAAGGGGATAATAAAAATCCCAACCTTCAAACACGCTTTGATCTCTGTTTGTAGCACAGCTAAATGGTGCTATTGCCTTACATGAAGGAACAGGAAAAGACAGAGGGCAACGTTCATATGAAAACTTAATTTCTATTCAATCATTTGCTACTTTGTTGGTAGTCTGCAACTGAAATTTACACCCTCCGTGTGTTTTCTTCATGCATGGAACAGGAAAAACAAAACGTGATTTGTGAAGCAGAGGCACGGTGACAGCGAATGGGGATTTTCTTATTTGTCCTTTCCTGTGAATTGGCATAGGCACCACGAAGAAGTTAAAATGCAGAGGTTAATTGAAAAAGGAGATAAACAAAGCCCCTTGAAGGTCTCTGAATAATTTCTCCTGGCAGCATTGACAGTCTACAACCACGAGCCACTAACACCTACACCAAGCTGCTGGAGATTAAAAAAAAAAAAAAAGCTAAAGTTAATTGTCTTTCTGTTCCTTTCAGCTCATTTCAGACCAATTATAACTTGGAAAAGTCATTCTGTCTAATTTCCATTAATGCACCTTTATGGAAAAATAGCTCAGACAGTATATTTGATTTTTTTTTTGATGTTATGGATATCTTTAAAATGCCTGTCAAAATTCCCAAAGGTAAACTATTTGTGAAGTTCCTAGACAGCAATTCTGAAATTTTAAATTACAGATGTTAGCAAAAATAGTTAAAAATCTCGAGGGAATAGTATTCTCTGGAGTCTGTCAATGGATCCACGAGTGTGTCCCATTTACTACTCTCAAGAGCCCCTCTTTGTGCACCTTTTGACCAGGCCTATTTCCTGGATAAAGATGCTCAAGGGGAGGGAAGTTGAGTTGCAAGGGAAGGTCACTCAGCTACAGAGAATGAGAAGACCATTTGAAAACCATATCACTGGACTTCAAATTCCTTATACTACAATAAAATGATGGTGTTTCATTGCTATCTTATGCTTATTTTGATTTTGAGTGTCATAGCAGTATCAATTAAACCTCTCTTTCTTCATCTATTGGTAGGGCAGGGTATCTATGATTAAGTCACACTTCCTTTGTGATCAAGCTCATGTGCTCATTCGAGCTACTGTCTAGATCTGTAGTATTTAGACTATTCTGTTTACCAGTCAAAGCAGCTGCAAACCCAAACAGCGACCAATGTTTTCTTGTGTTAGTTTCCTCCAGGTGCTGCATTCACAATTAAGTGTTCAGTGTTAAGTGTTAAGAAGTGTTCAGTGTTTTCATGGGAATATTTTTTGTTCATATAGTCATTCAACAGACATCATTATGGGAGATTAGGCATCCCTGGATATGCTTGACGGCTTGTTTTCTCTTGGAGTGGCATGAAAGTATTATTTTTATTGCTTTTCACTGACAGAGTAAGGAGCAGAAGCTGAATGTATTCAGAAACATTTGTATTAATAGGTGTGAGTTTCCACAGAGGCCTTTGTTTCTGAAGTGCTGAGCTCACGGCCCCTTTTTGTGCCTTTCTGGTGGTAAAGTGCTCATAATCACTAGGAACATCTGGCCGCAGACCATCGCTCCTCATTAGGAAGACACAGCTCTGAGGCTATTAGGGCTTCTTTGTGCTGAACACTGTGCTCTGACTATTTCGCCTTTCCTGTACTCTGTGAGAGTGTCTCACCACTGCTCCTTCTAGCCTAAGGTATGTGTTTGGCAGTTGCTCAGTGACAGCTTCCAAAACTTGAGATGGGAAAGCAACAGAGACACTGTGTTGACTGACATTGTGGTTTCTGTGTTTTCTGTCGTCTGCCAGAACTAAATAATAAATCCACAAGTGTGATGAAGGAGTGAATCTGCAATGTCTTGGGGGGAGGGGCATATAGGATGTTTGCATCTACACATTCAGCGTTAGGACCATGGCCTTTTGACTCAATGCCAGCTATTCCAGGAGAAGGAAAACTGGACTGGGAGCAGGGATTCCAACTCTAGCCATAAACCTTTTCGAGCATTAACTTCATCCTCACTGAGAAGGAGAATTATTTCCCCACTGCTTCCCTGGGGCGCTCATGAGTTCCAGCAGGCACTGGAAAGAAACTGGCCCACTAAATCAGTCTTTTTCATCATCATAACAACTTCTGTTTGGCCTTCACAATGTGCATTACCTTCAGCCACATGCACTGTGCCAGAGCATCCTCCTCTGCTTTGACCTCCGTGCTTCTGCCTTGGTGAAACATATTGTGTCTCCTCCTAGAGTCATCTGAAAACAAGGCTGGGAGGGGACAGTGGTCGTGATGGGAGCACCAGGCTACTCATATTTGCCTCCAGGTACTCCTTCAGTTTGGTTTCAGCCATGAAGACTGGAGCCAGGTTTACTGAAGAAGGGGAAATTAAGTCAGGGCAGTTAATATGACTGCTCGGTTTTACTTGATTGGAGGGGGACAGGAAGAGAGGGGGGAGGGAAGGGAGAGGGGAAAGGAAGGGGAGGGGGAGATACAAGGAACAACAGAGAAACATGGAGAGATACTGACACAGGGAGACAGAGAAACAGAGAGAGGGAGGGAGGATAGGAGACAGAATTTAAAAAAAAAACAAAGCAGTTACAAACAATGAGTAAATAGAGCTGTACTTTCATTAGTGATAAATACATAAGAAATGTCAAATTGTGATGTCTGCTGCTGGTTTTCTGAGTAGGGTTTCTAGTAGGAAGAGTGGTGGTAGCTGAGAAAAGCAAGTGGCAGAAGGGGGAACTAGTTGCCTGAGCAAAACACTTGCCAACCTCTAAGACACGGTTATTTGGTTTTTAAATCCTGTTCAATTTTTAAAACCATGTGTTTAGGGTGCAGCCCTTTTCACATATAATTGTAATCATCACTGCGAATGACTACTCCTATGGTTCTGTAAACACACATACCCACTCACACACCACAAACACACACCACATAAAACACACACACACACACTCACAGACACACACACATTCAACAAACATGCACACCACATAAACACACTACACACACATACCCACTACACACACATATCACACACACTCATAGACACATACACAGCACACACACACAGCACACACACATTCATAGACACACACACCTCAAACACACCACTACACACACACACACACACACACATGCACACACACACACACACACACACACACACACACACACACTGGAAAAAAGAAAGAAACTGTCTTTTTTCTGAAAGAAAGCTGTTCACATATTAAAGAAAACTTTAAGGGATTTAAGGGCTCCCTTAGAGGGTGACACAAGCCTGAAGGGCACGAGGTAGATGAGAAAAAAATAGTGAGGACTTCTGCAAACTGACTTAGCTGGAATGTGGGCCACTGAAAACTGGCAAAGATTTAATCGAAGAGGATAGGGACTGGGAAGGTTAGAAAGGGGTTCTTCATGTAAAATGGCTGCTGTAATCACACCTGTTCTTCTGCCAAAGTTTAATTACTTCTGTTTGTTTGTGTCTGAATTTTTTTGTAGAAATGGTGATTTCCAATTTATATTAAATAAATATAGATGTAAATAGAGTGTGTCTTAACTATACCATTTGAATGGTAATTATGGGATTTATAAAAGTCCAAATGTGTTGGTACACTCTAGATGGCTCATGTGGCTGGAGGTAAAACCAAAGTTTAAGCTTAAACAGAAAACATTTATGAATGTTATATAACCTCACCTAGAGCCAATGTCCAGCTCTAAATATTTGGCACCCCTCTATGAAGTTCAAGTCTATATGATACCCTGGATATCCATGAAATTGATGATTACAAAGAAACTCCAGAAAGCTTTGTTATAAAGACGTTGGCTAGCAGAGCTTTGAAATATTGTCAAGAAAGTAGAATGATAAGTTAGTTTCTATCTGGTCGGAAGGCTTGTTCTGAGCAAAATGAAAAGTACATTTGACAGTGCCTTATAAACATAGGTTATGTGTGTAAGCATCCCACCAGATCAAAACATCACGTTAAACCTCCTCAGCTCAAGGGCGGGGCCATAGTATTTCTTATGAGGGTTGGCAGTAAGCAGTGGAAGATTAAATATGAGTTAAAACTTAGCGGTCTTTGGCTTCTTACTTCAAAAAGAGCTTTGCAAGTTACACCAAGAACTAGTCTGAAAGAACAAGCAAGGACACTTAAAGTTAAATAAGAATATAATGTCTTTAGCAATGGAACATGAAAACTAGCATTCCTTTGCCAACCGTAGCCCGAATTTATTGCCCTGTGCTTCTCTTATTAGCATTGATAATTAAAGTAGTATAAGGAATGTCTTGTATTTGATGTTAATAGTGTCGTGCTGGCTGCTGCGGGACCCTGGGCCTGATCTTTATCCCCTCTGCAGGTAAATCTCTGAGTTCACCTTTAAAAAGCACATTAAACATTCTGGAAGCGAGTCTTTAAACTTGTAGGTTTTCCAGTGATCTCTTAAGTGTCAGAAGCTCAGATTAGAGGGCAGCATGTTATAACCGACTGACTGCTGCCTGTGCTGGGTAGAAACTGGACAGCATAGAAACCTGGCATCGCAGACCTTACGCTTCTATTTTTGCCTGGGGTTGACCTTGAGGATCCACTGAAACCTTGAAGAAAATATTAATACAACAGAGCTATACATTTTTTGCATGGCATTATTTTTAAAAATTGAAACACAACATTTGGTAAAATTAGTGATGATGTACGTTGCATTTGTAGTATCTTGTCAAGTAAATATGTGATTAGATCATTATTTAGCCTAAGGCAAGTGCATTTGAATTACACATTTCTATGATGTTTTATGGATCTTGATAGTTTTATGTTTTTTCTTTTAAAGCCAAGGAGTGCACTTAGTGCTTCAAAATTATGTGCATAGGTGTAGGGTAATCTACTGAAGCATAGACAGCCTCCTAGGGTGTCCTTGGAGAAAGACACCTCTCTCCTTTTCAAGCTGCACATTGTCCATTGCTCCTCGTCAATGGTTGGAACTTTGTGAGTCTCTGTTTTAATCATCATGTACCGCAAACAGAAGATTTTTTTGGATGAGGTTTGGGAAGGTATTGTGAAGTCATTAGAAGTCAGTTTGATACTACAACCACTTAGAATAATAATAATAATAATAATAATAATAATAATAATAATAATAATAATAATAGCAGGTTCTCCTTAGGGACCTATGGCATGACTAGCCATGTTCTTGGCTTCATTGACAGTGCCCGTCATTGATTCCATCTTATAGAGTGAGCTTTAACTATAATCAGGAAGTGTTTGCTTAGGTTTTACTTCACTATTGCAGCAGTGGGGTATGTGACTTGCCAGTCTAGTCATTATTAGTGATCACAGGGTTAATATCTGCCTACGACTAATAATTACCTTCTCCCACAGTCTCATGGCAAAGCATCCCTCAGCACTAGGAAAACTAGTTAGTAGGGATGAAGCATCTAGATTAGTGTTCTATGGCACAAGTTTGTGGTGCTTTCGGCATCATGGTTACTCTTAAGTTCTGGAGGGTTAGCCAAGAGATGTAGCCATAACCTAATTGTTTGAGGATCAATGGGACCCCAGTGACAACCAACTCCAAAAGAAGTGTTCCATACCTGACCTATAGTGTCTAGGAAAGATGACCCCCTTCCCCATTATAGCAATGGTAACTCCATTTAAACTCTTTATGCATGTTTCTATGTATGTACTTTAGGGAGTTTCTATGGTGATATGTTTCCATTTGGCCTTTCAAAGTCTTTGGTCTTAGTTCTTCCTCTCTACATTCTGTACTCTACTATGTTTGCTCATATCCCAACCCCTTTAGTTCCTTTTACCCCGTTATACAGTTTCATTCTTATACTCAGTCGTGTGATGTAACACACTCATGGGAGGGGCTATCCGATCATATTTGTAGTCCGACTTATACTGCATAATGGGTGGGAACTACAAGGACTTGCACACTGGGGCTGGAATCTGGGGGTCTTCTTAGAATTTTGCTTTCTATATTAGCCTTGCACAATACCCAGAGCTGGCTAATTGTAAGTATTTTGTTTTTAGATTTTTTCCCACAGCTGTAACTTGGTAGCATTATCCTAGGTCTCTGTATTTAAGACAATCTCAGACCGTTCTATATTCTATCCATATTGAACACACATGAGAATTATCACAGAATTTTTTAGAATGTGTAATTAAAATTCCTGGCTTCATCTGTTAATTTCGCCTTTTTTATATTTAATACTTTAGAGAAACAATAGGATTATTTTACTTAGTTTAACTTTTAATAAAAATTGTAAAAAATCAAACAGAAAAAGTTCAATCAGGATTAGTGTTTGAAGAGTTTTTTTTAAGTGTTAAGCTTCACTTGGCAAACATTTATGAGATCAGCAAATCCTATTCCAATAACCAGTGAAGGTACCATTCTGGGCTTATTTATATCATACAGTGCTTTAAGGTGTATATTATATTATTGGTTTACAATCCATAGTAAATACTAAAATGAGGGGGAAAGAACACAGTTCCATATTCATTTTATGAGAAAGTCCCTCTTCTGGGCACACCTGAAAAATGTCCCATTGAGAGCAAAGATGTACTATGAAGACAAATAGGCCTAAATCAGAGGAACAATTCAAACAAGAATATTAACAAGTTAACGATGGAGCAATCCTGTGGCTAAGGTATAAATACGTGCCACATCTGTGAGCCCAGCTTCTGCTGGGGCAGCAGGGTCCAGGGAGCAGCCAGTGTGTGCGAACATTGTTACTACTTGTTACAAAGACTCCTAGTCAGGACAACATAAACAGTTCTCTCAGTCACTGGTTTTGAAAGACTGCAGGGCGAATTCCAATGCTCCTTTTCTTTCTTTCTTTGGTTTGTAAGTATCGTATTGTGTGTATAATGTGTGCATTTGCTAGTATGGGCAAGTGTATATGGATGCTCATGTTCGTGTATATTAACCTTTGTGTGGATGTCAGAGGTCAGCATAGGACATCTTCCCTGGATCTTTCTTTTTTCTGTGAGCTTCAGAGATCCCTCTACCTTTCTCCATCTCCTCAGAACTGTGGTTACAGGTGCTTACTGAAAAACCCAGTGTTACACGGCCTCGTGGATGTTCAAATTTAGCTCAGACTGCACAGACACTTTACCAACTGAGCCATCTCTCCTGACTACCTAAGATCCCTTTTTGAGCAGTAAAGTGCTTACGTTTTAGAAACGCTGCACTGCAAAACAGAATTTAATGTCTAACTACCTGAGTATAGTGTTTTTCTTTCCTTTTTTTTTCTTTCTTTCTTGTTATCATGCCCTGGACCTTTGATGTCTAAAAACCAACAGTGGTCTGAGAGACTGAAGTAAGCTCCTGTCTCATTATTACCAGCCTATTCTTAAGGCTTGATGTTATTTTTATTTCACTGTAACTAAATCGGTAATCTCACTTCTCAATTAGGACCTTACCTCCCACACGTGTAGAGCCAAGTTGAGGTATTTATAGTTCTGTTAGATTTAAACACCCAGACGGAAACTGTCTTGACTTATGAACGCTGTGCAGACTTACAAGTGCCTCTAGGCACATCTAGTATGGTAGGAGCAATTTTATTTTTCTTTAAACATCAGTGTGTTTGACCACATGGTCATTTTCCCTTTCATGTGTTTTTCCCCAGGTCCTATTGAGTAGAGTGTAGGCTGGTTTCTTTCAGATATTAGAAAGTTTAGCTCAGGATAATTAATATAAAGTTTCTAATTAATTTCTAATTTATGCCTTCTCTATATCCCTCTGCATTTGTAAGGAGCCAGCCCGGAGACTTGGAGAGGGGAAGAGTTGTGACTTGCCATTTACTGTCTTTGGTACTATATCTTTGTCCCCTGTAGTATTTGAGATAATAATTCAAACTCGGTCATTGACCCAGTGCTGATCTCTTTTGTGTATTGAGGTTTCTCCAATTAAAAGCAAGTGGCCCCCTGGCTCTGCATGACTGGCATTTGAACCACACCCACATACAAGGTTCATGTGTAAATGATTCAGTTTATTGCTACTTCTTCAGGGCACCACTGTGATGCAAACAAGCCTGCTCCAGCTTTACTTCTCAGGACTTGAGCTGCTTACCTTCCTCTGTGCTTACCTTCTGTATACCTTCCTCTGAATTGGTTCTGTGTGACAAGAAATGGTTGTGCTATTTTATAGTCTCAGAGGGCTTCTCCGTGACAACAAAAACTCATCCAAACAAATAACGAGATGCTTTGACTTGTTTTCAGTATTGTAGTGAAAACTATTCTTCCTAGAAGGACAACCTTTCTTCTTCCAGTACTAACTAGATTTGCCACTACTTAGCTTCTGACATGAGATAAGCCAAGAGTTAATTTTTTCTATCCATCCATCCGTCCGTCCATCTGTCCATCCATCCATCATCCGTCCACTCTTCCATCCATTCTTCCATCCATCCGTCCATCTGTCCATCTGTCCGTCCGTACATCCATCCATCCATCTGTTCATCCACTCATCTATATCTATCTATCTATCTATCTATCTATCTATCTATCTATCTATCTATCTTTATGTAGGGTGTGTATGTAGTTTGTATCTGTGTCTCTGTGTGTTGTGTTGAGAGGTATTTGTGGGTCATGGGGATTTCTAGTGCTCACACACTGCCTTATGATTGTGATCAAATTATAAGCTATCAGCTATTCCTTTGCACCTCCCTCAGGAACTCATAGCCCTGACACTTTAAAATTAGTTAGCATTCTAACTAATTTGTGTTTGATTAGAGCAGTAGAAATGCAACTAAGTCAGTTTCTGTTTGTGTTGCTCACCCTTCCTTGTAGCAGCAATTTATCCTGACAAATCTTGGGTGCTTGAAGTATCTGGAGCTTGTAGTATGACAAGGGGAATCTTGGGTACAATTTAAGACTTTCAAGCTTTAACCAAAGGGACATAAGCAGAGTAACTTCATAAAAGAGATTGTAAGGGAAACGTAACAAAAACAACATAAGACTGAAGAAAAGAGATTTACAGAAAAGTTGAATAGAATCAGACTGATGTGTTGCTTATTTTAAACCAGTGCTGGTATATAACTAGGTGCAACTCACGCAGTGATTCCTCTGCGTTACTGTCACTCTTTCCTAGGTTTGGTGAGTTCTGGTGTCTTCTGCTGTGTTTGGGGTGGTGGGCACTTTTGCATGGATCAAATAGGCTGGTTATCAGTCCTTGAAGCATTTTAAAAGAGGACAGAAATATACTACAACACAGCCAATAGAACTTTAGACGGCATTGGACATTAGGATAATGATGTTTAGCTCTAAGCTATTCATTAGGAGGCTATGTGATATGTCATGAATCAGGCTTTCTCCACAAACTGATTTAATTTGTGATGGTAAGTGCTTTGTGTTTAATTGTGAAGAGATTTTTGTGACAGCTCATAATCATGGTCTTCTTGGTTTATTCATAAATAGAATGTAGATTATGAATGAAAAATGTTAAGGGAGATATTGTAGTAAGACAGTGCCTTTCAGATTTTAATAGCTCAGGGGAAGGGTATCACAATCTTCACTGTGATATTTGAAAGCAATGGCACAGTTGAGTCATAGGTCACTTTGGCACATTCTTTTAAATAGAGGACTACCAAGCAGTCCTAATTCCGTGTAATAGCTCTTGAATGTGTATTTGTGAACACTGACATACGTATGCCTATGTGTGTACATGAAGGTCAGAAGTCAAACTTGGGTGTCACCTCTCAGAAGCCATCCACCTTGTTTGTCTGAGACAGGGTCTTTCATTTGGTTTCAACTCACTCTTTAGGCAAGGCTGGCTGGCCACAAGTTCAATGGATTCTTCTCACTCTGCTCGCTGATATTGGTGTTCCTGGCTAGTGTTACCATGCCTGCCTCTTTAAAAAAAAAAGGGTTCTGGAGGATTGACCTTAGGTCTTCATTCTTGCTTGCTAACCACTTTACCTAATGAACCATCTCCCGAAGCTTTATGTCATTAACAAGATAACATTAGTGTGCTACAAAAGCTAGCTTAAGTTCTATTTACAGATTCATAAATGGAAAAAGTCAGAAAAGTGCGAGTTCCACTCATTTGGGAGATTAGTAATGAAGCAGTCTGATTTTTTTTCTCTCTGGCTTGCTGCTTGTTTTTACTTATTCTTTGTTATAAGCAAGTTAGTCCCAAAGAGATGTTTAGCTGTTTCTTAATTTCCTCCTCCTCCTCCTCCCTCCTCCTCCCTCCCTCCTCCTCCCTCCCTCCCTCCCTCCTCCTCCTTTCCTTGTCTCCTTTGAAAACAAAGGATCACGGCATATTCTCAGCTGTCCTCAAGCAGGGCAGCTTTCTGCCTCCCGCCTCCTGAATTCTGGACTTGCAGTGAGCCATTGCTATAATGCTGACCTCTGCTTCACATCACAGGAGGGAGCCTTCGTGCTTTAGCAAATACATCTTAGACTTGCCCAGCCAGCCCCTTAATTCCTAGCTTTTTGTCCAGTCAAACATTTGAGGACTTAAAACTTTGCTAAGTGTATTAAGTACTGAACTGTTACCTATACTGTGTTTTTGTGTTGAAAGTCTCAAGCATCTAACTTCTTCTGCTTCTCTTGCTCCAACCCGGAATTTACACCAGGTTAATTGTGTGTGTGTGTGTGTGTGTGTGTGTGGGTGTGTGTGTGTGTGTGTGTGTGTGTCCTCTATTTATTTTTGTTTGAGGAATTTAGTTTAAGGGACGTGTAGGCATTTTATCTATTATATTTTTTTGAAAGCTTTATTTATAGCAGCTTCATTTATGACTCATGACCTTTATGCCCTATTTAGAAAGTCTTTTCCCTGTAAAAGACCATAAATTTACCTATCAAGAAATCCCTATGAAATTCAGGGCATTTAAAACTTTAATTCATTGGAATTTATTTTGATTGCTACAGTGTGCTTCCAGCTATTTTAATTTTTTTTTTATGTAGACTACAGGAGCTCACACCTGTAGCAGGGGATCTGCATGGGTTCAAACAAACACTAAATGCCAGTGAGGAGCAGTTCCCATGCATGCAGGGATGCTGGCACAAGTCCCTGCTCCCTCCTGGCCTCTGCTTCACATCACAAGAGGGAGCCTTCGTGCTTTAGCAACTACATCTTAGACT
Source organism: Rattus rattus (assembly GCF_011064425.1). Classification (NCBI taxonomy): domain Eukaryota; kingdom Metazoa; phylum Chordata; class Mammalia; order Rodentia; family Muridae; genus Rattus; species Rattus rattus. Next base: position 127,136,899 of record NC_046159.1, read on the forward strand.
CGCCCAGCCAGCCCCTTAATTCCTAGCTTTTTGTCCAGCCTAGATTTGTTTCTTTTGGTTATGCAAAACTGTGTATTGAGATGGCCCGAAAATTTATATGAGAAAGTGTTCCACAAGGTAAAAATCCTACATATTGCTAAACTCATTAAGATATATTCTTCTACATAAGGAAGAGGTTTAACATTTATTTAATTAGTCTTTCACTCCCGACACAGTTATTGAAATGCCCTTTCTTAATAATGGAGTTCAGGTCAGATTCAGAGTTGATAGCCGAGGTCTTAAAGTGAAAAAACTAGGCAGTCAGTTCCCCACCCCCTTTCTTCTGCATGTGCAATAGAAGCCTGCATGTGGCACAGATAATAATGAACACTAACAAGTACCACTGCTCATTCCATATTTGTTTATCAAATGATCACTTTATTTAATTAAGCAGATATATTTTAATTTACTCCTACCTGTTGGTATTACACAGCTGCAAAATTTTGTTACCTCCACGGTTGTGGGTCTACCGTAACTGTAGAAGAGAGTCTATTGTTTCCAATCAATGGTAAATTGATACTTTCCTAATTTTTCCTCTGTATAATATGGAACATTGAGACTGTTTTGAGTGCAAGCCGTTTGTACTGTGACTATCATTTGCACTTTACCTTCTAGAACATGCCATAAGAAATGCACACTGTCAAGCTGTCTCTTTCCCTAGCTGTGAAGCATATGCATTTATGAATGTTCAGATGATAAGTGTAGTGTAAATGTGAAGTCCTCTCAAAAGACGGAAAAGGGCTCCCAACTATTCGAGCACATATCCGAGGCTAAACATACGGCCCTGTCATCACAATTTCCTACATCCCCTTTCTTGTGGTTTTAACCTTCTAGTTTATTTATTACTGGACTGCCTTATCTCTCCAGCCTGCTGCTCCAGACTGCTAGGCCAGGATGCAATGAAAGCATAAAGCAAGGCAACCGCGGCTGATCATAAAATAGAAGGGAAATGGCCACAGCCTCCGCTGTGCTGCAGCTGCCCAGGTTTTATAGCCTGAGCCAAACCGTTGCGCAGTGCTGATCATGCTTAGCTCCCGTTTCATTTGGCATCGCCAGTGAACCTTAGACTTCGCGAATGTGAAGGTTGTTCTTCGAATTCCGGGAAAATTGTCAGCCCGAGGAAGAAGAGAAAGGATATAGCTGGAGGACCTCAAATGCCAAGATGCCTTTTAAAGGGCAAACAGCCTCTCAGGTGAAGAAATGTCATGCAAATGAGATACTGGTAGGAGGAGGGTGGAGGGGAGTTAAGAAGACCTCTTTTATGTTTTCCCCCCCTTTCCAGTGCATCCCCTTCAAGAAGTGAGCCAGCCAGAGACTTGTGTCGCCTGCTGGTTGACTGAAAGTAGCAAACTGGGTGACAGCTGAGTCAGTATTTTCTGGGAGTTCATTAGGCCTATGGGTTATGTAGTGTGTGCCAGGGTTTCTCAGGCAGTGCCAAAAGAGAAGAAAGAATTCACTAAGTCTAGATGCCCTGCACAACCTCAGTAAAATGTATCCTAATAATGCAGCATTAATATTGTTATAGCAGTAATAATGATGACGGTATATTTTTGATCATTAAGCTCAAAGAGACATTTTGAGTGCTGATGTATGATTTTTCAAAAAGGCTGAGCAAACGGTAGTTGCAGTGATCAGCTGACTGGAATGTCGATTGATACTCTTATTTTAGAGGACATTTCCAATTCCTATTGCAATGTAATATATTTAATTTTTCAATATACCCATAGCTAGACATTTACTTGTGTAGAATATCAACCCAGCTAAATGAATGCTATATACTAGATTTTGAAGAGTTACAAAGGTTAAATGACAAAAGATATTATTCATATTTGTGGGACCAATACAATATTAGGACACATGAATATAATGGATAAAAGTCAGCCAGAGAAATGAGTATACCTGACACACCAAGTATCATTTTTGGTAGTGATAAATTCTCTCAAAAATTCTCTTTCCTTTGTAGAAGAATGTGCTATCTTCTGAGTTATAATTATCCTCTGTTGTAGTACCCATTTACCCGTTCTCCATAAGCTCTCCTTCCCAGCTTCTGGTAAACACTATTCTATCCTTGCTTCTTTGAAGTTGAATTTTTGGCCTGCAAATATGACATGTGGTACTCATCTTTCTGTGTCTAGCCTATTTTGCTTGAACATAATGTTTCCCAGATCCATACATATCCATTTATGATATCTACTGAAAAGGAATGAAGGTGTTCCAAATGTACATTACAAAGGAAGTTGTCAAAGATAGGATGCTAAGCAGTTATTAAAGAAACGAAAAGGAAATAAGCATTTTATTTCTGAACTCAGTCATTTAAGGGCCATGTGATCAAAATATGTGTCTGTGCCTCTGTCTTCACATCTGTACAAAGGTGTCATTGCACTATCTGCTCCAGACAGTGGGATGGGAAGGGAATGAAGGATCCATATGAGACTTTGAACATTGTGAGGAACACAATAGATAATAACTGTTACCTCATCAAATCCATCATTTTTCTGTATTTGCAAGAGAAGTGGACAAGCTAAATGAAAAGGAAACGCAATAAGTACATATATTGTCGTGCATTCAGATAAAAATGTGGTGTAACATTCACTATATCAATGATTCTTGTCATCTCTGTGGCTGGAGTTACGATAGGGTTTCATATTTTACCCTGTGTATTTCTAAAATATTTGAATTTTATCATTAAACTTTCAATACCTTTTCCTGTTTGCAGTTAGTAATTAGTCTCATACCATCTTGGGTCTTGGGTTTGATAAGGGTATTCCGTTATACTTCATATGGTCAGAGGATCTAGTAGACCCTGATTCTGGGTAACAGACATTGATTCTAGATCTGTCTCCCTCAAACCAACTTCTTATGTGTCCATTGAATTGGATCAATTGTAAAAAGAACAAAGACCCTTTGTCTTAAGGAACAGATTTTAGGATTATAGAAAGTTGAGTGGAAGATAAGGCCATTCCTCATAAAGCCTCTCTCCACATACCACAGCTTTACCTACCATCAGCACACAACTGGAAACCATCACGGGCATATCATTACAAACCAAACTCCAGGGCTCCATCTTATCGGCCACTCCTGGCTGTGCACATTCTGTGTGTGTTTTCATATATGTATATATATATATATATATATATATATATATGCTGACATATATCTATCAATGTGTGCCATACAGTATAGTCTCACTTCCCTAATATTTTTTCTGAGTATAATCTATTTCTCCCTTACTCCCTCCTAGACCCTGACAACCAACCTCTTTTTCCATTGTTTAGCTTTTTCTAGAATTCTGTGTTATAAGACGAACACAATGTATCGATTTCTTTATTCTTGTCTTATACCACTCAATAATTCACATTAATTCACATTTAAATTTCATTTATACCTTTGTGTGGCTTGTTAGCTCATTCTCTTTCTCATTGAACAATATTACATTCTTGGGACATGTTTACTTATGTGCTCATTTACTGGAAGACATCTTTGTGGATTCCAAAATTTGGTAGTCATAAATGAAGCTACTGTCAGCATCACAAACATGTTTTTGTACAGCCATCCATTTGAAAATCAATTTTAATTTTTTTTAGTTTCCAATCTATTATAGATTAATACTTTAAAATGAATTGTTAGCATAATGAAATAGATGAACGGGTTCAAAATACAATGCTTCACTGTTTATTACTTAATTCAACAGACCCATTAGTACTTCATCAAATGAATACAGAAGTTTTTAAACATTCAATTTACGTATTTCATTTTGAGCCATGAATAATAATAGTTCTGGACTGGTCCCCATCCAGATTCTATGTTGAGTAGCACTTACTCCAACAATTTAGGTTACTTGTAGAAACAGGAGTGGGAGTACCTCCCCCTTTAGTGTGGTAACACCTCCTTCACCTTCCCTGTCTGCTCTTAGATTTCTCTGAGTCTTTCAGTGAGGTAGATCATCTTCCTTTGGTTCCTTATTCTCTGGCTAGGATAGCTCATTGCCTGCAGCCATCTGCCTTGGCGTTTGTAGACAGATATCTATCATAGGACCAGTTTTAGTTAGCTAACTAACTAATGAATAACTACAAACTAAACAGATTTAAGTGTAGAAAATAGTTGCAACCTTAAGAACAAGACCAGTTATCTTTCTGCTTTCTGTAGAGGGAAGACATTAGCCTCCATGTATATACTAAATCCCCACTGTTCTTTCCTTGTTCTGTGATGTGGAAGTAGACTTGCATTCGTTCAGTTTATATTATAGACAAAATGTAACAGCAACAGAAAGCTACTAAACTCCATATTTATAGCTGTACAGACATATTGATTAATGTATTAATTTTACATATAAACAAATATGTGAGATCTATGAACATTTTATTCGACTTTCATGTAATAATTTAGTGCTAAAGTTCATTATTTTTGATGAGAGTCATTTTCCCTTACCAGTTTTAATTTATCTTAGATTTTATTTTTTTCCTAGCTTGTTTTGATGCTAGAGTAGGCCCCTTCCTTCCTTCCTTCCTTCCTTCCTTCCTTCCTTCCTTCCTTTCTTCCTTTCTTCCTTCTTTCCTTCCTTCCTTTCTTCCTTCCTAACTTTCTTTCTTGAGTAGGTGTCACTTTTTATCAGATATTTTATTTATATACATTTCTTGGTTTCCCCTCCGGCAGCCCCCTATCCCATCCCCCCCCCTGCTTCTATGGTGCTCCCCCAACCACCCAACCAATCCTGCCTCCGTGTCCTGGCATTCCTCTACACTGGGGCATGGAGCCTTCACATCACCAAGGGCCTCTCCTCCCATTGATGAGTAGGTGTCTTTTTAAAAAACAATATAAATAGTTACCAATGAAGTGAGGAATGTGCTATCTAATTAGAAGCATGGCGGTTATATTTTTGTTACATCATTTTCTGTGATAAAATACGTGTTAGCAAGTCCACATTCTTCAGTGCCCTCAGCAGTTCAAAGTAAAAATCATAAAATAATTCCTGTGGTTTTTGTCTATATTGACATAGATACATAGATCACTTGGGAAGTTATCCTGAAAAATAAAACACATTTCTAGGCACAAGTACTTATATACTTCAGACTATAAATTCACTGTACAGGGGTTTACTTCTGTTTTACATTATTGCGCATTAATCTTTATTTGTGATAACTATTCTAACCTTTTCCTCCTCTTTATAACCCCTATTGTTTACTTGATCTGACTAGAATTCTCAGAGTTAACTTTCTGAGACCAAGGTTGACTTATAGCTTCTCCTCTCATTCCTCTGTGTGTGCTCAATCAGATCTCAAATCTTGTCTTCCTCCTTAGGTATTACAAGTCTTCCTCTTCCCTCAGTTCTGTGGGGATTTATATCGGTTATTGCTTTGTATCTAACATCATCTTGCTGATTTTGTGACGATACGTTTTCTCTATTTTTTTTTCTCTCAAAAGTCTCTTTCTTGATCTATGTTTCTGATTTTGCCGGTTCTTTCTCATTGGATGGAATTTTAGATTAAGGCAGTAGTAGTGGAGATGATAAAATGAAAATAATTAATCCTAGACACACAATTTAGGTAGAGTTGACAGAACTTGCTGATAAATTTGGTAAGAGTTGAAACAGAGGAATCATACAGATTCTGGCTTTTAAATTAGAACTATTGGTAAAATGATTGCATAATTTACTGAGAAATAGTGGGATAACACTGTTAGAGTAAAGGATATTGAGATTTTTAAATAGCTGGTTTTAAGTCTGATTTGTTAATCAACTAATGGGGAAGGTCAGTGTGGTAGTCGGATATACCATCTGGAATCTAAGATGGGCTTTAGATGAGGGATATAAGAGCTCGACTCATACAATGATTTGCGTGTGTGTGTGTGTGTGTGTGTGTGTGTGTGTGTGTGTGTGTGTATGTGTGTGTGTGTGTGTGTGTGTGTGTGTGTGTGTGTGTATGCCTGAATGAGAAAATCTATAACTGCTGTCCTCAAGTATCTGTGTGCACCAGAATCACACTGAGAGCTGCTTTGCCAAACAGATTTCCAAGTACTAATTTCCAGGTATTTAATTAATTTGGGTTAGGATAAGGTTTGATAATTTTCATTTTTAATACCTCCAGATGATATCTCCTGCTGGTCCCAAGGACACATTTGAGGTTCACTGAAGAGGAAAAAAGAATAATTAAGTAAATACGGAGAAAAGATTGAGAATCGGGGTCAGGCATACCAATAGTTAGGATGTTCACAGAGGAACTTGAGAGGAGATGGTCATTGAAATTAGAAGAAATTTAGAACATAGTGATGCAGAGACTGAGAGAAAAGTGTTGCAGGAAAAGTCCTGTTGTGTGAAAAATGGAAGCTGAGTAGCCCAGTAAGAAATGACTCTGCAAAATATTTTATACAGCAGACTGGAGAACTGCCAACAAATTCTTCTTGGAACCAAAGATGATCAGCTTTGTGATCATTTGGAACAGTAGTGTATCCTTATGTGTCACCACATAAGTGGTGTGACATATACAGCTTGGTTATGGTGTTTCTTTCATCAATACCTGTGAACCACGATAGTTTATAAGGGAACAGAAACTTAAGGTAGTGCTATTGATCAAATGTTGATTTGCTCTAACAATGCCTCCACTTCTAAACTAGCTTGCCTCCCCCCTACTTGCTGAGCATATGCATTCTGCCTCATTTCTCAGTGTCCTAGGATAGTGCTATTAACTTCCAATTTTATCCGACTCCATTCTGGTACTAGATGGGTAAGACATAATGAAGCCATGGCCTCTCACTTCGTATGAGTGTTTTCATTCTCAGATTTCGGATGCCTTTGGATGAGCCCAGTTCTTTGATCTAGTCTTCCTTGGCACTACTCTTGGCCTAAGGTGCTTGCATGAAAATCCTTTGAAAACCTTAAGAAAATGAGTTCAAGGCTCTTCCCCACTTTTTCTTCTGTTAGTTTGAGTGTAACTGGTTTTATGTGGAGGTCCTTGATCCCCTTGGACTTGAGCTTTGTACAGGGTGATAATTTGCATTCTTCTACATTCTCATTCTGACTTCCAGTTGAACCAGCACCATTTGTTGAAAATGCTATTTTTGTTCCATTGAATGGCTTTAGCTCCTTTGTCAAAGATCAAGTGACCATAATAGGTTTATGGGTTCAATTCTAAACCATTGATCTACCTGCCTGTCTCTGTACCAATACCATGTAGTTTTTATCACCATTGCTCTGTAGTACAGCCTGAGGTCAGGGATGGTGGTTCCCCCAGAAGTTCTTTTATTGTTGAGAATAGTTTTCTGCTATCCTGGGTTTTTTGTTACTCCAAGTGAATTTGAAAATTGCTCTTTCTAACTCTATGAAGAATTGAGTTGGAATTTTAATGGGGATTGCATTGAATCTGTAGATTGATTTCGTAAAATGGCCATTTTTACCATATTCATCCTGCATGAATATAGTATCCATAGTATCCATGCATCCAATCCATGAGCATGGGAGATCTCTCCATCTTCTGAGCTCTTCTTCAATTCCTTTCTTTAGAGACTTGAAGTTCTTGTCATACAGATCTTTTACTTGCTTGGTTAGAGTCACCCAGAAACTGCCCCACCTGGGGATCCAGCCCATATACAGCCACCAAACTTAGACAATATTGCTGATGCCAAGAAGTGCATGCTGACAGGAGCCTGATATAGCTGTCTCCTGAGAGGGTCTGCCAGAGCATGACAAATACAGAGGCGGATGCTTGTAGTCAACTATTGAACTGAGAATGGGGTCCCCAATGGAGAAGTTAGAGAAAGGACTGAAGGAAATGAAGGGGTTTGTAACCCCATAAGAACAATACCAACCAACCAGGGTTCCCAGGGACAAATCCATCATCCAAAGAGTACACATGGACAGACCCATGGCTCCAGCTGCAAGGCCTCCTGCAGAGGATGGCCTTGTTGGGCATCAATGGGAAGTGCCAAAATAGATTATCAACTTAGAGGTACACTCAACTCTGACAATAAGGACCCCTGCCCTTGTTTTAGTGGACTATTGGAATATAGTGAGGACTGTTCTTAGTTTTGAGACAAGCCAGTTTAAACGAATAAACCTTGCAGTCATAATTCCCTAATGTTTTCATGCAATCAGTGTTGTATGTTTGAAGTATATGTGGGATTAAAACCATACAAACACAAAATTTCATTGCATCAAAGTAATCAGATATCATTAAAAGGCCTGCATGCATGCAGAACTATACCACTACATAGTAGAACATTAGTTTGGTTGATCAGCTCAACCCTGAAGGAATAGAGTTAGGGTGAATAATTATTACTGTGGTAAGATCGTTGATCTCAGAGAGCTGATCATGAGTTATTGAAATATGGGGTCCCAAATGCCAAGACAACTCCTTTTTAAGGTCACCATAATTTTTAAGGAAGGATGAAAGGACAAACGTACGATTTAATGGCCTATTAACAATTTCTTGAATGGCCAACTCAAATTGCAATGTTTGAACATAGGTTATTGTAGGTGCACAATTTTAAGTGTGACCTTAGCTTCAAATTTCTTTTAGGCCAATTACTTTTGCAAGAGGGCAATTTTCAATGAAAACCAGTAAAAAGAAACATTTCAGGCTGATTTTTCTCCATTAGATATATTGTATCTTTTTAGTGGTGGTAATTCTTACTGACTTCTAGTTTCTAAGACTAAAACCCATGGCCAGAAATGTATATTTAACTTAACCACTTATAAATTAAGCGATGAAACGGAGTGTTGTAATTCAGTGTTTGGAAGTCTTTGAAAGGTTGTTTTTCCTTCAGTACATGGCTTGCCACTTGAAGGTTACAGTGATAGCAAGACAAACAAATATTGTACAAGAAAATTTACCAGAAGTTTGATAGAACATCCTGGGATTAAGCAAAACTAGGGAGGATCGTGAGTAAGAACAGCTCTTTGTAAACCATAAAGCGTCGTGCAAATATTCATTGTAAGAAAATATGAAAGGGAAATTCACTTTGCAGTCATCTAGTACTTCTCTGAGGCTGACAGAAATATCACTCCTCTGCTAGGAAAAGTGATGCTTCTGATGCTGAGACCATATATACACAGTAAATAGAATTGACATGATTGTTAGGGACTTTATTGCTTTGTAAATACTAACAAAGTTTTTGCCACATTGTTAAGCCAGCTAGTCTATCAAACAAGCATGCCAAGGGCAGTGAATTGGTACTGAAAAGAAGTTAGACTCCGTAGAGAGGCATAGTGTTTTGTTTTGCAATTACTCTGCAATTAAGAAGAAAATGTACCACACAGAAAAACTTTATGTACTTATTCAAAGTGGTGTGTTTAATTTTTTTTTAGAAAATAATGATTTTATATTATCTTCCTGCTCAACTTGTCTTCCTCTCTCCCTCATACTATCTAAAGGTCTTTATACCAAGTACTAACCACTTCTGGATGTCATATTTCCCCATTGACCTTATTTTTGCCCATAAATGTTATGTCTGCCCTGAGGATGCTGTCATTTAATCTTAATGTTTTACTCCTGAGCCCCTGTGTTTGAATATTGCAGTGATTTCAGAAGTATTTATGCTTTTGGATTTAAAGGCAATAAAATGCTTTCTAGGTGAACATAGTACATCTTGTGTGTGTGTGTGGGGGTATGTGTGTCTTTCTCTCTATGTGTGGCTATTTGTCTCTCTGTGTGTTTGTGTCTTTTTTGTCTCTGTGTATGCATATCTCTGTGTATGTCTGTGTTGGTCTATCTGCATGTGTGTGTCTGTTTGTCTTTGTGTCTGTGTCTGTATGTGTCTCTCTGTGTGTGTATGTGTGTCTCTCTCTGTGAATATGGTGTGTGTGTGTGTGTGTGTGTGTGTGTGTGTTGATGTTCCTTTCATTACATTGCTGTTTTTACTACTTCTTAATGTTGAGGCTTTGAAATAATGATTATTTCCTAAAATAAGAATTGTCTTTAATTTTTACTTTTTCAACACACACACACACAGTGTAAACAGCAGGTTGTTGATTTCAGAGATAAATTTTGGATGCTGGTATTTCCTAATTTTGATCATTTTGCTTTACTTGTGTGTTTCTTTGCTTTTTCATGTACTCAGAATTGCACTGATTTGCTGAATTGGCTTCCCTTTTGCTGTTTGATAAAGAGTATAGCAAATGAGCTTTAAATCTTGTTAAAATTACAGAATTTTCTTTTTCCCAAGGCTCCTTACTCCAAAATAATCCAATTTTAAACCTAATTCTTTTATGGTTGCTAGATAACTATTATGCTGAATGAAAAGTGACTTTTGTTTTCCAAGTAAATGGGGGAAATTTTCTGAAGCATGTCATGGCTGTGATGAACTAAGGTGTTCTTTTAAAACATGTTTTAGGGGCCAAGACAAGTGTATGTTCAGCATTGAGAGCTAAGGGACTCAACAATTGAAGTAGGGTTGATTGATCTGCTTAAGAGAGAAAACAACCCACGTTTTTTGACAAGTGTTAATAAATTCTCGCCAGCAGTTGTAGGCTCCTTTCAAGATCTTACTGTTTGTTTTTGAAGTAATGAAATAAATAGAGAACTATTATAAGGTTCTAATTGAATTTCACAGAAGTAGCCCTGATGTGACCCAAAATGGAGGAGCAAAAAGAAAAGCCCAGCCCATAAACCTCCATGCCATGAAGCAACACTCTGAGAATATCTAGTAAAGCACATCGGGTGGAAAAGACAGGACCAACAATTAGTAGTACTAATGAAGACTTTTAAGATATGGTGAATGGATGTTGATAACTTCTGTGGAACATGGGGAGATGATAAAAATGATTGGCAGCCATAAAAGAGAAGTGTTTATTAAAACACCTCTGAAATGGCTATGGGGGTGTAGCAAAACACCATCTTAAAAGGAACTTATTAAAATTAGCCCAGATGAAATCGATAATTTTACCACCTGCAACTTTCACAGTGTTTTCTTGGCTTCCTGAAAGCTTTACACACTTCATGGAGGTGTTAAGTAGCTTGGGCTTCTCCTTTTTGGTTGCCATGTTAGACTTCATGCTAACAGGAAGGTTGCCTTATAACAACGTATGTAAAATGTTTTGTTCTTCTTGCTGGGCAATGACTAAAGAAGGGATAAATCTGTTATCTACCCAAGATAATACGGATACAACTTTATCTATGAGTTTATTAGTTTATACAAATGAAGCTTCCCGTCTAGTATCGCTTGAACTCTTTTTGCAGTAATCAATGGGGTTAAGAAAGAAGGTGATGGGTTCCTAATTTTCATGTGTATGAAGTGAGTCTAAGAGCTGAAGAGACTTACAGAAGGTCAGATAATCTTACATTATTCCCACTACCTATCAATGGGAAAGGGGACCCAAGCACCACATTTTCACTATACGACTAATAGTATCTCCTTTCCCTTATAGGTGTGTTATGAGAATCTGGTGAAATCATGTACCCAGGTTTTGAACTCTGTCTCAGAGCTATCAGTGACCATATTGTCATGTGCTACTAATTCTTGGAATTCATAAAACAGTTCCAAATCTCTCTCTCTCTCTCTCTCTCTCTCTCTCTCTCTCTCTCTCTCTCTCTCTCTCATCTATCTATCTATCTATCTGTCATCTATCTATCATATATCTATCTGTCTATCTATCTCTGTCTATCTATCTATCTATCTATCTATCTATCTATCTATCTATCTATCTATCTATCTATCTCTTAAGTTATAGTATAGATCATGTTCTCTAGATAATAGAACCTCTAACACTTGCTTAAATTCCTCATAAAAGAACTGCAGTAAACAGTCAGTATTGTTTCTACACATTCCCATTATGATGATTCTGTGACTCTGTTAGTTCAAATTGACACATGTAGGGATATTCCTTATATCTACCACAATGACATCTCAATGTCCTTGAACATTGATTTTTTTTAAGTTCTTCTCATTTGGTTGTACAGTTTGTCAAGGGTTAATGTGGGTCTGAGGATATTTGGATGGCATAGAATTTAGTTCTCAGAGGAACAAAAACCTGTGTTTTCCATGTCTGAGCAAATCCCTGGGGCTGTTTGTCTACTTGTTCTGCATATGATGGCCAGACATCCTGTGTCCTCAGGGAAGAGAAGCTGGTTGACATTTTTTTCCCTTGTTTCTTTATTTGTAGACAGAGTGTGAACTATCCAGAGCCATTTTCAGCAGTAAATGGTATGAATAACACTAGTAACCTGATGCTTGCCTTGGAATTTGACTTGGGCTGTGAATGTGTCTGTCAGGGTTCTTGCCTCAGTACCTGAGGGACCAGAAGTGCAGAGAACAGTCTTTCTTTGTGAATGAGTGTAAAAGCTCTGACCACGAAATTAAGTTTATGTGTGCTTCAGGGAGTCAAATTAAGATACAGTCATAAAGATGTTCCCAATCTTCCTTTTTTTTAAACATCATTATAAATGTCGAGCACTGGCATTGTTGGTGGGAATATTATTAACACAGCCACATGGAAAACAGGATCGAAAACCCACAAAAACTAAATTAATGCTACTGCAATTCAGCAAATGGATGTGTATACAAAGGGTACATAAAGAGCCATCTGCACTTTGCTCATGGTAGCCCTCACCACAGCAGCTCAGGAGTGGAAACAATTCTAACAATTCTAATGAAGAAATGGGTAAGATGCTACTGGCTCTGAAATAAGAAGTTGCATTTTGTGTGACAGTGGATGAAACTTGGAGGTCGTTGTGTTTCAAAAATAAAATAGGCCCTAAATGGCATTTATGGGATTATCTCACCCAATGTGAAGTCTAAAAGCACTGATGTCACAGAGGTTGAAAGTAGTAGAGCGGTTTCCAGGGACTGGAGAGGAGATGGGAAGAGAAGGTTGACGGATGGTAATTGGGTTTTAATTGATAGAATAAATCGGTTTCTCCTGTGCTGTTATTGAACAGTATGATGATTTTAGATGGTAACTTTTGTACTACCAATTTTAAAAAATGGAAAGAACTTTGAATATATTCACCATCATTCCATGATCATTGTTTGTTCGTAGATATCTGCACCTTGATACATGACACAAGGAGTCCATGCATAACAGCATCAGACGATGTTCCTAAAGTATAGATTATTTTAATGTATCAATGAAAAATACCAGCTTATATTCTTGTTTTAGCAGCAAATACACTAAATGTTGGAATGACAGAGTTATTACAACTCCTCAGTAAGCCAACAAGCAAATTTGTGAATTGTTCCAAAGTTCTCCCCCCCCCCCCCCCGCTTACTGCTGTTGGTTGCCTTTAAGCTCTACACATGGCAGCAGAGGCAGGCAGGTAACCGAGTTTGAGGGTAGTCTGGGTTACATAGCAAGCTCTAGGCTGAGGCTACATAGTTAGTCCCTATCTCAAAATGTTCCCACATATGACAAGAACACATACTCTACTATATTCATAGCAGCCTTATTTATAATAGCCAGAAATTGGAAACAACCCAGATGTCCTTCAACAAAAGAATGGATACAGAAAATGTGGTACATATACTCGATGGAGTACTACTCAGCAATGAGAAACAATGACTTCATGAAATTTGCAGGAAAATGGATGGAACTAGAAAATATCCTGAGTGAGGTAACCCAGATACAAAGAACACACATTGTATGTACTCACTGATAAGTGGATATTAGCCCAAAACCTCACAATGCCCATGACACAACCCACAGACCATATGGAGCTCAAGAGGAAGGAAGACCAGGGTGTGGATGCTTTAGTCCTGTATTGAGGAGGGAATAGGATCATCACAGGAGGTGGAAAGAGGGGAGACCTGGGAGGGAGAGAGGAAGAGAGGGAATAAAGGGGTCAGTATCAGGTACTGGAGGGGTTGGGAAGTTCAGGAAATCAAATAAAAATATGTAACTGGGTAGGGTGCCTGTGTGAGGGACTGAAGATAGTCACTGGAGGGTCCCAGATACCCAGGGAAGTGAGAGGCTCCCAGGACCCCAATGGACTATTTTCAGCAGAGGAGGGGAGGTAGAGCCTGTAGAGACCACCTGCAGTAGATAGGCATGGCCCCTGCTCCAGGGATGGGGCCACCCACCCATCTCAAAGATTTTAGCCCAGAAATGTTCCTATCCAAAGGAAAGACAGGGAAAAAATAGTGCAGAGACTGAGGAAGGGGCCTCCACTTGGGAGTCCACCCTGTCTGCAGACACCAAACTCTACACTGTTGCTGTGGTCAAGAGGCACTTGCTGACAGGAATGTGGTGTGGCTGTTCCTTGGTAGGTTCCTCCAGCAACTCACCAATGCAGATGTGGATACTTGGAGCCAACCATCCGACTGTGAACAGAGACTTTGTTGGGGGAGCTGGCAGGACTGGCAGAGCAGAGGGGGATTACAATCCCATAGGAAGAACAACCAGCCGATCAGACCTCCCAGTGCTCCCAGAGACTAGACCACCAACCAAGGAATGTGCAGGGAAGAGGGATCTATGGCTCGAGATATATACGTAGCAGAGGATGGCCTTGCCTAACAGCAAAGGGAGGGCAGGTCCTTGGTCCTGTGGAGGTTTGATGCCCCAGCACAGGGGGATGCTGGAGTGGGAGCCGAGGGTGGCTGGGGGAGCAGCCTCATAGAGGCAAATGGGATGGGGGGTTTGTGGAGGGTAACCAGGAAGTAGGATATCATTTGAGATATAAATGGATGGAATGAGTAAGAAATCAAAAACAAAAAACAAAAAGAAAATCTCATTAATAATGTATAGCAGCTTTTTATTAATTATTATGTTTACTTACCATTTTGCTACATTCATGGATGCTGAAAAGTTCTGCTTCTTGTGATACACACACACACACACACACTTGCACACACATACACACATACACACATGCACACGTGCACACACACATGCACACACACACACACACACACACACAGATAATTAGTGGTAAGGGATTGACAAAACAACACAGTTAGCACCATGCTGTACAGAGCTAACACACAGCTTGGGCTCAAAAAGTAAAGCACAACCCTATGGTTTCTGGTGCTCAGGCCTAAGAAAACAGCAGCAGAGAGAAACTGAATTTCTCATTCTCTTCCCCGCATCACACTTTAATGTAAACATCAGAATTCTCATCTTTACCCCAATGGGATGTGGACATGTTCGTCAGGGACCTAGGAATACTTAGGAAGAAGAAGGAAGACAAGGGACCTCTTTGTGAAGGACAGCTCAAATCTGAAGTAAAACAAGATAAGGAAGAGGGTGAAAGTCTAGCTTTTGATCTTTGGATTTTATAAAATTGCATTACCTCAACTCCTATAACCTAAAAATAAAATCCAAGTTTTTTCTCAGGGGAAAAGAGACAGTCCATAAAAAAGGGGAAAAAAAGGAAGAATGGAAGAAAGGAAGGAAGGAAGGAAGGAAGGAAGGAAGGAAGGAAGAAAGGAAGGAAGAAATGGCAGCCTATTGTTATAAGCTAGGATAAAGGAAAGAAGGATAATGCTTTATTTTTATAAGAGCAGGCATCTTATAAAAGGACATTTGCTTAAATGTACTTTATTGTTCAAAGCCTTGGCATGTATTTTCTTGTTTTCCAAGTAATGTGAGTATAATTTGTTGGATCAAAAGTGAATATGTCTAAACAAAACAAAACAAAACAAAAGAAAACAAAACATGGTTCAGTGTGCAAACAGAGTAGTGCACCATAGCAGGGTATTTCCTTTGAACAAAATTGGTGTTTCTGTTTTCCTGGTGGAAGCATTTTTAGCTTGTCTCCGACTTTAAAACACATTTTCTGACCCTATTAGTGAATTCAGGTTTTAGAGGCTTTCTGTAATTTAGAGAGCTGGCATAAACTGGAGGGATTTCCATATCTAGATGCAGTTGAAGAGGTTCAATCAGGACTCTGGCAAAAATCAAGCTGGCTCAGAAGTGTTTTCATAAAGATTTTATCCCCATCAAATACCTTTAATGAAAATCTTTCCCAAATCATCACACATCATCAACGGGTATTTATTTAGTGTCCATTTGCAAATCAGTTGATGCTGGATAGTTTTCAAACAGATTGAACGTCTGCAGTGCCTTCCTACTGAAATTTACAGTAAATAAGAACCTAGGTAAAAAGAAAAACCACCTCCAAATGATTTTTATGTGGAGACAAATGATACCTTTATTGGCAGACTTGTGATTTTCGCTGAAATGCGGTGGCCTTTTAATTTTAAATGGCATATGCAGATTCAGGTAGTGCAGACACAAATAATAGACACCCTCACATTCATGCATACATGCTTGGGAATCCATTGTCTGGTTGTCATTTAAAGGTTTGGGGAAAGGGGGCAGAAAAATAGAACAATAAAAACACCTCACGGAGCCTGAACATTTCCAGACCACACAAGGCACGACTTTATCAAGGGATGGTGGGCAAATGCACCATAACCATTTCAAAATAGGGAGTTTTTGTGGCAGGGCTGAAGAATAAATGAGAGTAAGTTCTACTTTTTTCTTTTTGGTCTCCAAAGATATGTGTTCTTCTTGTGGATAGAGAATCACCACAGCTCATCATTTCCCAGTGTAACCACCTAGGCAGAAATCTGTGGTTTTGGTAAAACGTCATCAAGGCAGTATCATCCATTGAGGATTTTCTTTAAGCAAACGAATCTGTAATAAACTACTTTTGAAAAATTTACGGACATCGATAGCTATGTGAGAGCATCCCAAGCCCTTCCCTTCCCAGGTATCAGTCAAGGTAGAAGTAAAGGAAGACACCAGAACTCATGATTTGCGGGCTGTGGGAAAGAAGTCTTTCTGCTTTTCACACATTTCAGAAGGGGGAGACCTTTTCCACTTATCAGAAAATGAAGATACAAGTCAAGCTGTGGATGATCTCACTTCCATCCGACCTTTCATATTGCTCTATCTACACTTTAATGCCCAGATTTGGATACAGTAGTATCAAGACTGCAAGTTAGCTTACCCACTTCAATCTCTTAGGTCTGGTCGAGTATTGTCTTTCTCTTCTCTGAATATCCTGCCAGATAAAACCAACAACAACAGCAGCAACAAGAACGAGAACAAGAAAAACAACAACAACAACAACAACAACAACAACAACAACAAGAATAACAACACATTAACTGGGTAGTGATAGCCAAAAAAGAAATGACTGCAGTGACATTTTATGGAATAGACTGACTGTATTTACCTTTGGGATCGTAGCTTTTGGCTGGCCCCTTGAAGCAAACCTGAATTTTACTGAATTGTAACTGGCAAGATAAATCACTATTTTGTCATCACAGGTTATGAGTTTTGAAGGACAAGTTGCTTTCTAATTTGTCTTTAAAAAATATAACTCTTTGTAATGGCAATAGCAATAAAATGATCTCAAAGCAAAACAGCTGTAGCAGACGCTTTGCTTCTACGTTCCCCTCAGGCCATGCTCAGCTAGCTGCAGTGTATCAGGTTGCCAGTTAATTACATCTTTTTCATATTCTCAATTTGTTGGTATTTTTTGTGAGTCGGAAATAAGATGGCCTCCTTCAGACTTGCCTTACTCATCTATTAGATTCCTTACAAGAAACAGAAGTCGTAGCAGCACCAGGATAACAGATATATGGATATATTTAACAGATAATGGATATATTTAAGTGGCCTGGTTGTGGGTACAACCTTCTGTGCCTGGACCAAACGCCTTTCACTAGGTTGGTGCTTTAGCTGCCGCATCTGTGGGAGCTGTACTCTGAGAGCCTTCCATTCCATGTTTCTGGAGTCAGGCTGGTAGGCAGAGTCAACCAGACTGGGGGTTATCTGGGATTTCCCATAACCGAACATTGCCTGCCATGGATGTGCGATGGCTTAATCTTTTTGTCTCAGGCGGGTATCACCTATGAGATTCAGTGCATGTAGTCCAGCTCCCTGTGTGACCAGGAGTGAGACTTTGGAAACTTTTATCTTTGCTTAGCTCCCTTCTTTCCTTCCCTTCCTTTTTATAACCTGCTTTATTTTTTTATTTTTTATTTTTTCTTTTTTGCCTCACAGTAGATCACTTGCTAAAGAATATCCTCCTAAGATCTGCTTCTGCTTCTAGAAAACTTGACCTAACACAAGCTGAAGAACAGGCAGACTATGTTGAGGTTTTTTTGCTGTTTTCATTCGTTTTTGGGAGATGGTGGAAGCCAAAAGTAGGAGAAAGGGCCTAAGAAGGGAGCATAGTTTTCTAATTTCAATATTTATAATGGCTGGTTAGCAATCCAGAAAGTCAACATTTAAAATTAAGTATGAAATAATCCAGACAGTCAGCATTAGACCAGTGCAGTATTCTCTTTGTTAAGAAATGAATTTTGCTAGTTATTTTGAAACCAAGCCATGTCTTCTGGCATGGTGTGACATTTGTCCCCTGGTCAGGGTCAGACATTCTGTGACACCAGATAGTCAATTTCAAGCATTGTTGGAGCCACAAAATGAGCCATTTCTATGCTAACAGAAGAGGCAGGTGATAGAGCCGGCTTGGGCTCCTGGCAAGCCTGTGGCAGGCTAAAGCCAGATGCCAAGCTGTTTTTCCGTCTGCTGTTGAATACACTCTGAATCAGTGAGAGGGGCTCTACACCTGTTGATTCGCAAACAGTGACAGCTTTGAAATTAGCAAATGATCTTTCCTTTCTAAGGTTTAGAAATAAACCTCCACAACAAAATCACTGATAGTAAAGAAGGACTATGAAAGTTTGGGTCCTTCTTTTGAGCTACTCAAGAAAAGCTTTCAAGGGCTCAAGCAAAGAAGCTGGGCATTCGTAGTTTATTGAGCAAACCTTTAAATAATTATTATCTCATTGAAACTCAAGAATTCTCCCAGAGGCTTGATGTCACTCCATCCTTAAACAAGGAGAGGCCTGGACATATCACTCACTTACTTAAGGTCACAAAGCCATTGAGTGGTGGAACAAAGACTGGCCTCCAGTTCAGATGATGCTTTCTGGATGTTCGGAATATCGCTTTGACAAATGAGAAATTTCAGACCAAGATGGGTTGGGGGGAGGGCGGTAATGGGGGGAGGATGGGGAGGGGAACACCCATTTGAAGGGGAGGGGGAGCAGTTAGGGGGACGTTGGCCTGGAAAACAGGAAATGGAATAACATTTGAAATGTAAATAAGAAATACCCAATTTAATAAAGATGGGGGAAAAAATGATGGCCGATGCAGCAAACATGGCAGCTGATATGATGGGGTAACATCACAGAAGAACAAAAACAGGTCAAGGGAGAGGCAGAACGTGGGCTCTTGGTGTTTCACGTGGTATCTCATTCATATGCACAAGCCTCAGTCTCTTCCTGGGAAGGGAAGCTTTCCTAATTGTCTTGGTTGCTCTCACACTCAGTCTAGAGAGAACATGGACTGTTTTCTAAATACTAGGGAGAAACTTACGTCATTAAGGTGTCCACAACTGAAGCATTTCACTTTCTTTTTTTCTCTTTTCTTTTGCATTTTATTTTCAAATGACTGGATTTTTGGTCCGTTATTTAATCTTTTTAAGGCTTGCATCACAGAAGGTATTTTATTGAGGTGACATAGTAAAGACAGGCAGTCTTATTGAAGGTCAGTCTCAGGACAGGTGTCTAGGATAGCCCTATTGGCCAAGATACCTGATGGTGGTTTACACACCCCTGATGATGCTAAGTCAGTGGTATAGGAGGCATTGCATTGGGTTTTGATATTAGAGTATTTTCTTCTTCTTCTTCTTCTTCTTCTTCTTCTTCTTCTTCTTCTTCTTCTTCTTCTTCTTCTTCTTCTTCTTCTTCTTCTTCTTCTTCCCCTTCCTCTTCCCCTTCCTCTTCCTCTTCCTCTTGCTCTTCCTCTTGCTCTTCCTTCTTCTCCTCCTCCTCCTTCTGATTACTATTCAATCTTTTCTTTTTACAATCCAGTCATTATGCTTCTCCCAGTCTGCCTTCTGATTGCTCCTCATCCCATTCCTCCTCCTCTGTTTTCAAGAGGATGTCCCCACTCCTCAGCCCCACCCCATTTCTCCACCTGCACTCCACCATACACCTCCCCACTCCCTGGAGCCTCGAGTCTCTCAAGAGTTTGGTATATCTTCTCTCACTGAGGCCTGCAGTCCTCTGTTGTATATATGTTGGGGACCTCATGTCTCAGCTAGTGTATCCTGCCTGGTTGGTGGCTCAGTACCTGAGAGATCACAGGGTTCAGGTTATTTGAAATTGCTGGTCTTCCTATGGTGACACCCTCCTCCTCAGCTTCTCCCTAACTCACTCACAGGAGACCTTGCCTTCTGACCGTTGGTTGGGTGTAAGTATTTACATCTGACTCTTTCAACTGTTTGGCCCCTTGGAAGGCAGCCATGCTGAATGCCTCAGTGATTGTCCTTCATACTATGATAATGTGGGGCTACAGCACCTGAAAGCCATGATTACACACTTAATGTCCTAATGTACGCTCTACATTTTTATTGGGGGTTGCTTTGTCTGCTTTACAGAGAACTATTATACAGATATATTGAGGATCATTCTTTGATTTATTACTCTGACATAATATTCAGTCTATTACAAGTGAAGTGTCAAAGGGAAGAGAGAGATTTTACTAAATTTTATCCCATTTTAAAACACAAATGTTAAAGGCTATGGAGGGATCTTAGCCTACAAAATGCTTGCTTGGCAAGTATGAGGATTGAGTTTGAGCTCAGCAACACATAGTAATGCCGGATGTGGTAACACGTGTTTTTAGTCTTAGTGCTAAAGAGGCAGACCTGGAGGATCCCAGAAGATTGCTGGCCAGCCTGCTCTTATCCCTAAAAATGGCTTTGTTGAGGATGAGACCTGAGATTACTTTCTAGTCTCCATGAACATGTATACCCCTGTAATATGAACACATCTGTATATATTGTAGGTAAATCATTAAAGGAAAGCATTAAAAGCTTTCTCCAAATAGGAGTACCAACATTAGATTATATCATATTCTTACATTTTTCTTAAAAACATATACAATAAACCTATATTATTTTGTGAACAAGGCAAGTTAATATTTTAAGAATAGCAAAGTATTAGCATATTTAGTCTTATCTCTAATCACCGAGGAGGGCAGTGATTGCTTCTCCATTTTATATTCTAACAGGGCAGACATTTATGGGCTTAATTGAAAGTGCTAGGTAGAGGCACAAAGTCCCAACAGATGCCAAGGAACTGTTGGCAATTGTCAGCCGCTGGGAGAGAAAGAATCAAGGGTCAGCTTCCTCAAAGAACAAAGCCCAAGAGAAGTGGCTCTAGTTGAAGGCCACAATTCCAAGAGTATTCCAAGAGCATAAATTAACCTTGATGGGAGTAAAAAGGACACAAAGGTGAGTGGGGGAGGAGAGTGAGTGAGTCTGGGAAGAATTGGGGAATTCTGGTGGAACTTTGATGGCTAGGCTTGCCCAGCACATGATTTTTACCCCCTGAGACATGTCAGCAACACTTAAAGCCTTCTATTGTAGAAACATACCTAGAGACCTGAGAAAACTTCTTTATTACAGTACATAGATTTTATATTGTTTCTCTAACTATTAATGAATGGTATCTATTACATTGTAATACTTTTTTTCTGTTACAAGTTGAGGATTTAATTACACTACAAAGATATTTTAAGTTCAGCTGAGAAGTTAGATTATCAGAATGACTCAAGAACATTTCTGGAAATAAATTTATTTTGCTCTGAGATTTGGATGCAAATGCAAATAAAAAGCTTTGTTGTTTTTGGAATCAAAGTTTCCATCTTCAATGAGATATACCAAGTGTGGTAATAATCTCTCCTTTCATGAAGAGGGGTATGTTTTACCTAGGCTCCAAAGTAGACAATATTCAACCATAAATTGACCTGTTTACCCTTTTCACCAGTGTGACAAAGTTTGTAGATTAATTAACCCTCTATGACTCTTCAGAAGTTGTTACTTTTCCTAAATATTCTACAAGAAATAAAAATAAAATGAATAGAATAAAATAGAATGACATTTTTATTAAGATTCTTTGTTGTGAAAAATAAGAGATCAACTTCCTCATTCATACTTTCCCATATTCAGAGCTAATATCCTTAAAGAAAATAGTGGGCTATGGAGTGGTCATGAACTAGTTTTCCATATATATTTAAAATCTTCTTTTATCTTCTAAAAGTAACTGGAAGGCCAATTAAATATCAGTTGGCTCTCTAGAGATTGCTTATCTGAGAAGACACCCAAGTCTTTTATGGTAATAACAAAATGAAACAAAACATAATTTTTAAAAACAAGGAGTGTCTTAGTTAGGGTTTGACTGCTGAGAACAGATACCATGACCAAAACAACTCTCATAAGGACAGCATTTAATTGGGGCTGGCTTACAGGTTCAGAGGTTCAGTCCATTATTATCAAGGTAGGGGCATGATAGCATCCAGGGATGGTGCAGGTGGAGCTGAGAGTTCTACGTCTTCATCTGAAGACTGCTGGGAGAATACTGGCTTCCAGACAGGTAGGAGTACAGTCCTAAAGCCCATGCCTGAAATGGTACAATTTCTTTAACAAGGCCACACCTACCCCACCAATGCCCCATCTCCTAATAGTGCCACTCCCTGGGCCAAGCATATTCAAACCACCACAAGGGGGAAACACAGGAAGCATACACAAAAACCCATAGAAGCACAAAGTCAAAGGCCGCACTATGAGAGAAAAAGACCAGTAAGACAAGAATTCCCCTCAAAAGCAATATGAGACAAATGTCTACAAAAATACCATTTACAGTTGTCATGGACCTGTCCATAAGTACTGCTTATATACTCATTGAGACTCTCTTAAGAAAACTAATTTATTTTTTCTTTTGCAAGAATGTATCAACTGAAGATAGCTTCTTGTTTAGGAGTAAGAGCCTGTCTTCACTTTCACCTCTCAATGCTGGGACTCCTCTGACTTGAACCTGTAAGCTCATATGCACATTAGTTCTACTGAACCTGGGAGACAGTTTCCTTCAAGTCGTTTATGCCTGTGACTCTTAAGCTTTTCTGTTTTCTTTTCCACATAGCACCCTGAGCACTAAGGGAAGGGGATTAATAAAGAGTGTTATATTATTGTTTTAGTGATCAGAAGTTGCTAATTACTTTATGATAGGAGAGCAAGTCTATGGGGTGAAGTGAAGTGTCTCTGACATTCCACCTGTCTCAGAAGACCTGTGGAGTAGACTCACAGTAATGACAAAAGTAGGTGATGTCATTATGTACAGGAGGCGACAGGAATTAGAAGCACTGTAGTCAAAGGCCAAGGGTATTATATTGATAATAGCCCAATGTATCATTCCTTGAAAGGAATGACACAGCTATTATTTTCATCTTCCCAGAGCTCTTTCTACTTTCTGCATTTCTCCTTCCTTCTTGTGAAATGCACATGTATTTTAGTTTCAAGGCCACTGTAGTGGGAAAGAGATCTAGGAAATTCAGGGAATTCCATGCCCACCCTATTGTGTTGATTCTCACAGAGATGAGCCACAACCCTAACTAAACCAGAGCTCAATCAAGACCCCTTGCAGTCACAGTACTCTAAAACTTGTTGCCATTTTTCATCACCAGAAACTTTGAAGAATTGAAGTATTTTTATTTTCTTCTGTGATTCATAATTTTATCCATCATTTACAATAAAGTACAGTCATTTTCCCCCACGATTTGGAAAAATCACCACAATTGTTTGGTTAGAAAATAGAATACTTCTTGCTTCATCTGAGAAATGAAAGAAATAATAGGTTCTGTGAAGTACTAAAACATAGAACAGCACAGGCACTTAGCTCTGATGATTATTTTTCCTGATGTGAGAACGGAACTGAAAGAACTTAGAATTTAGAAACATCACCAGTTCCTCCAGAGCCATATTCTCTGATTACCACATCATTGATGTCTGTGGGTGGGTACTAGAATAGATTTTTCCAGGCTTCCACATGACCATGGTTATTTCTATACCTTAGGAAAGATCCATTAAAAAGGATCACATTGTACCTAAAAATTTCAAAAACCAGTGCACTTTGCTTGGTGAACTTGAACTATCGTAACATTTGAGTTGCTAAAGATAAAGAAACATGAACATCTTGTGTTGCCACAGAAGGATGGTTTCTGATGATGTCATTTTGCATATAATCCTCTGATTATCAACAAGAGAAACATTTGCTAACTCAGCATACAAAGTGTTTGTTTTCTCTTAAATTGAAGATTAAAGTTAACAATAAAAGAACAGGAAGGACAATAAACCATATACAGTTGCTAAAATAGCCACCCGTAGTCCAGCGTCCATGTTATGCAAAGTATATCTGGTATTGGGGATTACTCACTTGTTGCGACAGTGTAAGAGTTATGCGAACTACTGGATTTGTTAGTTAGTGGGTACCATATAGCCAGGACTTTTACCATAGTGACAGACTAGAGAATATCAAGACATTGAAAATTTTAAGACCAGATCTTTCTTTAACAATGTGATCCATATCATCTCCAACAGGAGCACTTGTACAGATTTGACAAGGGAAAAACTTGCTTGACTTATTTACGTAATATAACAGTTTCTTAAGTTTTTCCATATATATATTAAAATGGAAAAATTTATATATATATATGTGTGTGTGTATGTGTGTGTGTGTATGTGTGTGTGTGTATGTGTGTGTGTGTGTGTGTGTGTGTGTGTGTGTGTGTGTGTGTGTTTTGCTTCTCTTCTTTCATATTGATTCTAGAATGGAACTTAGGTCATCAAGCTTGTTTTCATGTGCCAAGTAGTGCAATCCTGCATCCTTTATTTCTATTCTTGTTACTCGTTTTCTTGTATTTCTTTCTATCAGTCTATTCTAAGTTTTGACTCTAAGTCTAGTAGGAGGGTAGTTCAGTAAGAGGACTGTGAAGTTAGCCGGACTTTAGAATCTTGGAACATTGAGAGTCCCGGGAACTGTACACCCATGCCATTGACAGTGGAGACCCTCCTGGGAACAATAGAGATGTGATTAAAAATGCTTTCTGTAGGGACTGCTGGCCTAGCACAAAACTGAGGAGATTTTTCTGAATTTACTAAAAAAAGCTTGCTGGAAAGAAGTCACCACCGTAACACTTTATATGGGATGTGAAATAATTTAATATACTCTGCAGAGGTGACAATGAAAAGATGAGGATTATAAAGAAATTCATGTATTTTTTCTTTAGATTTACCAATTCCAAGATATGTATTTCAAGACACCTGAAAAATGAGGCGTGTTTTAGAGAGGAGGCTGTGCTATCATTAATTCAAAGTGGTGCCTTTACATTCTTAGTGGACCATAAAAAATGATATATCTGATAGTGAGTAGCATCATAGAAAAGTGAAATTATGTTGATCTAATTTGAGGTAATATCAAGTCTACATGAATGCTATCCTCTTCTCATCATTGTGATCATCGTCCTTGTCCTCGTCTTCATCATCAGTTATCATCACTGTCATCTCCATTTCAGAATTTATGACATGATGTTCTTATTTTTATATGTTTTAATTAAAGATAGTTTTTTCACACAATATATTCCGCAGTTCTTTCTAGATCTTGCCCTTTATACATATTGTTTGCTCTTTTTCTCTCTCATTAGAAGTCATCCAAGAAAAGCAATAAAATAACAACAAAAACAAACCAGAATAGGATGAATCAAAAACCATAAAAAAGAGCCAAAGAAAAATACATAGATCCAGAAATACACACATTAGAACACTCAGGAATATTATGAAAACAGAAAACCAGAAACCATAGTACATAAGCATAAGACTTTCAAAGTTAATAATAAAAAAAAACTGCCATAGCATTATGAGACAGAAACACTCAAAAAACACCATTGAGCTGGTTGAGTTTATTTTATGCTTGCCATCCAAAATTGTATGGTGTGTAGAGAGTAGATGAACTTGAAATGTTTAGTCCTGTATGGATGGTCTCCATTCATATATATATATATTCCCAGAAACTGTGTCAGTACATACAGGGCATTTACAGGTCTGCTCCAGATAAGGTCCAGTGCCAAGAGGGGAAGTGAACACAGAATTGCTCCAGTTGAAAACTGCTTGCAAAGAAAAATTAGTCTCGCCAATGAAATTGCACTGGGTATACAAACCACGCTGTCATTGCTTTTCTTAAGAGCTCTATTCTATTTAAGGACAAATTAAGTTTTTCCTAATCTATACTTGAGATCTCAATTTCACAGCCATATATTTACTACAGCTTTGAGAAGTTAGCCTGAGTGACTGTCAAAACTGTGCTGTGGAGATGGCTGAACCAGTAAGCTGCTTCCTGGGCAGGCATGAAATATTTGGATCCCTAGCAGCCATACAGAGAACATCTGGTGTGGTATGGCAGCATAAGCTTGTAAACTAAGTACTGAGAGCAGATACTCATTTTCTGACCTGTCCATCTAGTTGAACTGGCAATTGCAATTGAGAATTCCTCTTCAAAAATTAATCTGAAACTGGGAGAAGGAAGGGGGGGTGAGAGTGAGGGGGAAGGATGGGATAGAGGAGGGAGAGGGGGAGGGAGAGAAAGAGGGGAAGGGGAAGAGGGAGAGGAAAGAGAGAGGGGGGAAGACAGAGGAAGAGAGACAGAGAGAGACAGAGAGACAGAGAGAGACAGAGAGAATTGAAGAGAGAAACAATTGAGGAAGGAAGACATTCAGATTTCACTCTTTAGCCTCCACACACATTCTGTGAGGACAAAGATATCTGAATACATGCAAACACCACATGTTATTACAAATACACACACACACACACACACACACACACACACACACACACACACTAGAACAAGAGAAAGCCATATCCCAGCAGCTGAGAAACTGCTAGTGTGTTACACCATTGGTGGATCTCTAAGTATAATGCATAGGCAGGGAACGAAAAAGGTTGCTCACTTCGAGCTAGTCAAATACAAAAGAATCTTCAAGAAACAAACTTATATTTAAAAAAAAATAATTGCACAGTAGTGGTGATAATGAAAACAACACAATAAACAATATTTTACATGATAAACATTATTTGATACTGTCCAAAAATCACAAAAGCATTCTTATTTTGGATCAGTGCCACATTGAGGTTTCAGTGAGTCACTACATGGTTTTGAGTGTTTGTCACATAGTGGGGGAGCAGGAGGATGACACGTTCGTCAGCAGATAGTCTCTTATCCTGAAGCTGCTTACTCTTATTCTTAATACTGACTAATTAATCACTTAATCTTATCTTACGATCTCACCTCTTGACCTAGTGGAATTGCGTTCTTTGCAGGAGAACAAAGGATGATATACAGTGGTGACCAGGTGAAGTCGGAAGAAAGATAGTCAGTAAAGGGGAATGGTGAGCTAGTGGAACAGGCTGGGGAAGGAGAAAGAAGAAAGGGACCCCAGAAGACTTCTGGATGCCCAGAACTGCTTATCACTGATCTGTGAATGCCCGTTTAGTAACTTTCTCATAATATCATACCCTTTTCATCATGAGAACAGTCTTTATCCAGTGCCCAACTTGGTATTCTTAGATTAATATTTATACTTTCTAAGGCAAATAGTAACTTTCCATATTTCATTTTATTATCTTTCTTTTTCATTAAAATGAACATGCTACAGAGATCAAGATCTAACATTGAGGTGATAAAAAGTGAAAACTGTAAATGTCAGTTTTCTTTTAATGTGGCCATAATCATTTAATAACTGACACTCAAGAAAAAAATGTATATATTATGCTATATAAATTTCATATATCTACAAATATGTGCATAGGTATCAGTGTTATATCAATATAATGGCATTTTACAAGATTACTCTAAAGAGGAATAAACATTATTTTGTGTAAAATTGAAAATCATGTTTCTAAAAATCAATGCATTTTATTAGGACACTATATTGTGTTTATAATATATATGTGTTATGTGCCATATATAAAGAGTAAAAAATTATTATTTTCTGACAAGTCCAGACATGTATATAATATATATTAATCATATCTACCATCCCAATTCACTTCTTCCAAATCACTCTGGGTTTCTCTCTATACACCTTCCTTCCAACTTAATAGTTTTATGTTTTAAAACACATATAATCCAATTAGTGCGGCTCATATGTGCATGGGTGTGTGTCATCACTTGAGCATTGATGTCCATCAGCGACCACTCCTAAAAGAAAAATAATGCTTATTAACTCAGCAGCCATCAGTTGCTTCTAGTTCCTCACGGCATGAACAGAAGATCTATGCATGTAGCAACTTCAAGACACTTTGTGGGAGAAACAAATCAGAAGACACAACTTTTTTTTTTTGGCAGGGTGCTTTCTGTTTTCAGCTTCCTTTAGTCTCACAACTTTCTTCTGTTATCATCGAAGACTAGTGAATAAACAGAGACAACCGAGAGCCTTCCTACTTCCGTTGTTCCACTTCTGTTAAGGGAACTTTCTGTGCCCAATACTTTTTCAGTCTTAAAGTAATGACAACTGTATTCTATAATTGTTCAGATAATAATAAGCTAATATATGTAAAACCTTCCCATTGAAGCCATATTAAGTGCTTAGCTAGTCACTCCCAAAACATAAACATCAGTAATTTTTAGCTGTCTACTAAGACTACTGGTCAACCTCATCCATTTTACTGTTTCCTAAATCTTTTCACTGGGCTCTGTATAGTTCTAAGAAAAACAAAAATAATTCCTTAACACCAAATCATCCTCTTTTTATTGTTTTACTTAGAAAATTAATATTCTATATGCCTCATTTGTTTATATTGAGAGATCAATTTACTCTAAATGAGATGCATTTGGTTTAATATTCATGAATGAAAGTGTTTTTAAGTTTCCAACTGCTTGTTGTAACCAGAAAATGCTCCTGAACAATTAACCTAGTTTCATGTAATTTGCAGTTTTTCTGCTTTTCCTAATGTTGATTTTTTTTCTGAACTCACCAAAATATCCTGATTCTTACATATTTTTTTTTTACTGTGTTCTATATTCCTTTGCTCTCAGATGGAGATCAATGGAAAGCCAAGCACTTTACATTGTGATAATACTTTCCAGGTGTCAAAAGGGAAGGCAGAAAATTAACATTGATTCTAACTTTACCTATATTCTTATTTAACAGCCGCTTGAGGCAGGTACTGTCTTCATTTTACAAGAAAGTATAAGAGGTGCTAAGGGCACACAAATAATAAATGGTAGAGCTGGCTTGGAATTGAGGTCATCTGACTCCAAGGGATTGCTCATTTCTCCAAGTCACAGCACACAGTTCTCAGGTATGGAAAAAGATATATCTGAGGGAACTTCTTGGGTCAGCAATAAATTGTGAAAGCTTACTTTCTTGGCTATTGTCTGTGTAGAAATAGCCAATCAATCATTTTAAGAGAATTTACATCTTGGAAAACATGTGCTGATGTGTGTATTTGTGTATTGAAAAGAGAGAAAGGAGTTGTCTCTGATGGATTTCGGTGATAGTAAACATTTGGATCGTATTTCCCATTGTCCCTGTTTTTGGCAAAATGGAATTTGCCATCCTGTATTCTGAAAATGGCTCTGAAAATGTCACCATCAGTGTTACTTTCCTGCACTCTGGCAGAGGCAGCCTGATCTGTACAGGTAAATGAACTGGAAGATTAAATCATTATCTTCAGGATTTGATTAATGTGGAGAATCAACATGAAAATCTTTAATATTTTAAGCTATTTCCCCCCACAATTGTATATGTTTAATCTTTAATTGAACATTTTTTAAGCTCTCTGTGCAATTTTGACTCGAGGAAAAAGGTGTCACTATTGAAAAGGGTAAATGAGGAATGAGAGAAAGGACTAAGGTAGCTGAGGGGTTTTGCAACCCAATAGAAAGAACAACAATATCAACCAACTAGACACCCCAGAGCTCCCAGGGACTAAATCATCAGCCAAAGAGTACACCTGGAGTGACCCATGGCACCAACCATACTACACATATGTAGCAGAAGATGGCCTTGTTAGGCATGAATAGGAGTAGAAGCCCTTGGTCCTGTGAAGGTTGGATGCCCCAGTGTAGGGGAATGCTAGAGCTGGAAGGTGGGTGGGTGGGGGAGCACCCTCACAGGGGCAGGGCATGGGGTGATGGGATAGGGGGTTTCTGGAGGGGAAACGGGGCAGAAGGATATTTGAAATGTAGATAGAGAAAATATCCAATAAAAAATGAAAAATCAAAACAAAACAAACAAACAAACAAAAAGAAAACATTTTAAAAAGAGGGTTTTCAAAGCTCCTGAAATTAAAGAAGTGGATGTGATCCATCAGTCACAGAGCCCTGCATCCAGGCTGGATAAGGCACACTGACACTGACTTCAATAGCAATGTGTCCTCTGCCTCCAGGTTAATTTCCATCAGTGAGCACCAGAAAGCTTTCCTGTCTGCTAAGGCCTTGTAGGACCTCAGAGGCTTTCCACTGCATCGGTCTCCACAGATGACTTATCTTTCAGTCACTCACTGTGTGCCATTTAATGGTTCCAGATGTAGGTTTCGTCTGCAAGACTGTTGACTTTATGAAGGGGTTTGACACAGTCTTCACTGAACAAAGCCTTTATAGCTCTAAGCTAGATTTATTTCACTGGACAAGTCCTTCATGTTTAATGACGTGCCTTCCACTCCCTAGGTATCTTCTCTCTACTACCTCTTCTAGTGAATGTATGGCTTAATCTAGCGCCGTGACGTAGTGAAAACCACAGGCTACTTTTTTTGGAGTAATTAATTGTCCATATGCTTAGATGTGTGCAAGATGAAACCCTTCAATCTAACCAAGCAGGTTCCTGCAGAGCTCCTGGAGGAGCCAGGTCAATGAGGTAAGGTTGATGCAAGCAAAAGGAGGAGAGTGGATTTGATGTGTGCACACTGACAGTAACTGCTTTCTTCCATTTATTTTTCTACTTAGAGAGAGGGTGGCAGCCTGGAACCTCACGGCAGTTTCTCTTAGTTTTAAGTCTGGTATGTGCTGGTTAGTATTTAGGCTAGGTAGTATGGGAAAAGAAAATGTCAACTGAGGAAATCTCATGTCTTTCTTTGTCTTTGAACTTGCATTCAATATTCTACAGAGAATCTTATCCTGATATAACACATTTCATGTTTGACAGAGTACAGAGTTTTACTGATCAACCCAATAGACCTTAATAATAATAATAATAATAATAATAATAATAATAATAATAATGGTAATAATTTTAAGATTGAATTTTATATAACCATAGGCGTTAAATATTAAGCTTTACTCCTGTCATAAGTAATCATTATAATAGTACATGTCCCTAATCAAAACAATATAAACATATTACAAGGTTTCACACATAAGCATTGAATTTAAAATGTCAAATGATATGGATGGGTGAGGGAGTTGATTATTATGCTTTGACTAAAGGGATTGGAAAGTTGTTCCTTTGCTGCTGTGGAAAATTTGCATTTGGAAGGCAATTGCAGGTGAGATCTCTTACTCTTTTGTTATATGGAAGGCTGGTGAATGTCAGAGGGGAGCTGGGGAGTTTACAAAATTAGAAGTTTCTGCTATAAAGCTTCTGAAAGATTTATGAAATCAAATACTTATGATTTTATTCCCTTCCAAAAGCTTATAATAGTGTAAGAAGTAAGATAGAGCAGCTGAAGAGATGGCTCTGTGTGTAAAATGATTTCTACACAACATGAGGTCCTTATTTTATATCCCCAGTACCCACATAAAAGTTAGGCATGGCAATTCCTGTGTTAGCAGAGGGGTCAAGAATTACAGATCTTAGGAACTCATTGGGCAGCTGGCCTACCCAATCAGTGAGCTACAGCTAGCCTAGCCAATCAGTGAGCAACATACTCAGTAAAAGGCACTGTCTTAAAATAACAGAAAAAGGGATAGAGAAGGGCATGTGGCATCGACTTCTGTCATTCACATAAAGACACACGCTGTCATGCATACCTTAATACACTAGTAACACCTACACATGCATATATACACATATGGACCTGCAATGTTGTCATATACACAAGTCAGTGGACAAAGATGGATACTCAGGTGTCGTGGATGGAAGGACAGCAGGGAAAGGACAGTTGTTCAGTCTTCCTAGAGTAAAGAGTAAGGTTTTTAAAGGATTATGCAAAAGGTATTTGATAAGCAATTGTATTTGTTTTTAAAGTGTATTTGCTAAGCATGTAAAAAAAAAGCTATAATGTTAGATTCAAAGAAACACCTTTCATTACTACAGAGTATGTTAACTTCGTCACAGATTAGTAAATTAAGATAAAAGTAGAAATCTTAGCAGTAATTCACCTCCTCCAAAGTCAATTACTTTTTAAAGTATGGGTAGCAAGTCAAGTATTTGAGGATGGGGTTTTAGAAAGAACTGTTTTGGAATACAAATTGAGATAAGTCAAGGACTAAACATAATTCTTGTGTCAAATTGCTACAGAAAGCAGTAGTTAAGTGAAGGAGAAATAGGAAAACATCAGATATTACTAAGTCAACATAATAACAGGAAGCAAACCACACTATCTGATACTAACCTAAGTATTAATGGTCTCAATTCACCAATGAAAACACAGAGTAGCCGATTGGATTAAAAAAAAGACCTATTTTTTTGTTGAGACCAAGAAAAATACATCACCTTCAAAATAACCTTAACCATACCATGAAAGAATAGGAAAATGTATTTGAAGGAATGAAACTGTAAACCAAGTAGATATTTCTCCATATTTCAAACTGAAGTTATTAAGAAAAATACAAAGAAAATTATTCCACACTGAATAAGAGAACAAGCTATAAGGAGGATATTATGACTTTAAACAAATAAATACTAAACATTAATGCAAGCACTTTCATATGAAACACTACTAGATGTAAAGACAGATTAGCTTCAATATAACGATAATGAAGGACTTCAATACCCTAAAATAGACAGTAGATATTTCACCAAAACAACAAAATAAGCAAGCAAAAAATATCTGAGTTAAATATCATAGATCAAGTGGACCTAACAGATATTATAGCACTGCTGAATATTCATTGTGCTCCGGATCCCATTGGATTTTTCTCTGAGTTTGACCACATAATAGGAAGACATTTTGTTCAATTATAGGAGTTTTGATGTAATTTTTATCTGATCACAGCAGAATAAAATAATAAACAAACAATAGAAAGAGATTGTATAGGACATACACAAAATCATGGAGAATGAATAACATGCTGTTAGATGATTAGCAGGTCATTGAAAAATTAAGAATGAAATAAATGAAAATCCTGGGATGAAAGAGGAAAAAAGCAACATACAAAACTTAAGAGATAAGTGAAAACCTTAGGTCCTAGAAATAAGAAATGAATCTCAAGTAGATCTAAAGAAGTGAAGTCAGAGCATAAATTTATTATATGGAAATGCATGAAAATCAATATGAAGTATCAATAAGACCTCATAAAACTAAAAAAAACCCAAAAAACAAAAACAAAAAAACCAAAAACCAAACAAACAAACAAACAAAAAAACCAAACCTTAACTACATCAGTCTACGGAATAGAAAAAATACAAAGAATAATTTTTAAAAAACCCTAAACACTAAGAAAACAACCTAATTAAAAAGTAAGATATTTCTTACTTTTTTAAAAAAAGGAAATACAAATGGCTATAAAATATTTTAAAAGTATTAGCCAGCAGGGAAGTAGATATTAAATCTTCTTTAAAAATTTTCTCTAAATCTAGTTAGAATGGTAAGGATGAAGAAAATAAAAAGACTGCAAACATAGGTGATGTGCAGAAGAGGGGACATTTATGTACCGTTGTTAAGAATACAAACTGGCATAGTCATTATAGGAAATCAGTGTGGTTCTTCAGAACACTAGCTATAGATCTATCATATGTCTCATCTACACCACTTCTTAGCATTTATGTAAAAAACTGTATCCTGCGACAGAAACTTATGCTTACCTATGTCCACTGTTTTCTATTGATAATGGCTACAGCATAGAAAAAAATTAGATGTTTGTCAGATTATGGGTGGATAGTGGAAATGTGTTACATATGTATAACAAAATCTGTTGTATCGGAAAACAAAATTTTCTGGTAAGAGGCTCAAAGGGATTACATGGAATACTACAGGGATTGAGATAACATAAACTTTACCTAGAGGTAAAGAACCAGTGAAATAAAACATTTAAAACACTGAAGAAAGTGGAAGCTTTGTTAGTTTTTGGAAAATCAATGCAATTGGAGATAGTCATACTTGGCAGATTAAGTCAATAACAGAAAGAAAAATACATGTTTATCATGAAATAGAAGTGAAACTGTCTTTAGGGAAACAAAGGCGACTATTATCTGTTTACCCATTTGACTATATGCTATCTCAGGAAAATTATCTCTACTTTTAGATTTCTACAGGCTTTTTGTTTTTAAATCTCCTTTTGAAACTGGTTGGGAAGAGGTTAAGCTCTTTAGTGGAAATTGTAAGACCAAGCCTAGAACCCCATAAATCTGTAAATATTTGTGTGGGAGCAATATGCAGCCAGTTACTGACTGATTGACAAGAATGATACTTCTGTTATTCTTCCTATACTGAAATTTGTAAAGTTTAAAATATACTTCATAGTCTAGACATGGATTTTTTATATACTTGTAGACTTGATTTTATGGGATTGATGAGGAGGGCTGAATTGTTTGGATAAGAACAAACAAGTTAAATTTGCCTTATTATTATGGTTGTTTTATTTCTCAGCCAGTCTATAAATTCCTCTTTTGGCACTTTGAAATGTTTTTGAACCTTGAATCCTGGTGAGCATTTTTTCATTATTTGGGCTGATTTCTTTTGAGGTGATGCTTTCTATAAGGGAAGCTGTAAAGTATAAATATAAATATAACGTAATAAATCCAAGGGTACTATCTAAGACACAAACGTTGCTAAAAGAGCAGGCAGAATGAACTTTAGTCACTTCTTAGTGCAATAGGCCCTTCTGGGAGATTTTTCTGAGTAATTTGGAATTTGAACCTTGAATGTCATGTAGGCATTCCCAACTGATACTTTTCCTGCATACAACTCAGGGTTATTTGCATTTTATGTCCTGTGAATTGTGGAAAGAGATATAATATACAGCTATCTGTATTTCAGTAACATGCAGGATAGCCTAAAGGCTATAGAGGTCAGTTTGAAAGACCTGAAAGGAATAAAAATATTACTTTTTTGATCAGCAGAGCTTAAAGCCTGGGAAAAGGGAGTCAGGACCATATGTCCTCATGTCGTATACTCCTGAAGTACACTCCTGACGAAGAAGAGGAGGTTTATTAAGAAAAAGGAGGCATCCTTGTTTAGATTCCAGAGCCATTACGTACTTTATATACTGGATTTAGCTACATTAATTCTGTAGCTTTGATTGCTTCTTTCAACTTACTATAGTCATGGATTACCGACTGGTGATGCTACATGCTGAGAGTGCATCATTAAGCAATTTACTTATTATTCTGACTTTATAGATTGCATTTACTCAAATATAGAAAGCATAGTTTACTACACACACACACAGACACACACACTTCACAATACATTATACCAAACAACTTATCTGTATGGATGGTAATACCTCCAGCAGTTTTTTTTTTTTTTTAACTCAGGGTTGTTTTACGTATCCTAGGGTTTTCGTGTTTTTAGATGAAGCTTTCTTGATGTTAGTCACTCATCATATTTAATATGAAATATCAAAATAGTTTTAATTTGCATTTCTATGACGTCTAAGAACATTAAATCTTTTCATAGATGTTTCTCAGCCTTTGTTTTTCAGTACTTTGCTTTACATACAGAAAGAAAATAAAACTAGTATAGATGTTTATCTACTGATGAGAACATAAGGAATATGTGGTCTATATGGATACATAGCAGACTTCTCTTCAGCTTGAGAGAAAGAAGAAGAAAACTGAGTCATTGCAAGGAAATGAACAGAAAATATTATACTTAGAAAAGTTGAGACAGATAAAGGCCACATGTTTTCTTACATGTAGCCACTCCCCATGAACTCTTAGAGTTGTATACTCTATTTGAGTTGCATGCAGAGGTTAGCACAATAGAACGAAAACATTATGAGGAGAAGCAAAACAAGGGAAATGACTTAAAGGATGGTGAGGCAGTTGAATTCGGTTGATATGAAAGAAGAAGTGAAAATAATAGGACTGGAGAGATGTGTGAAAGTGGAGAGGGGGATACGAGAGTAGTTCACAAGACAGGTATATTGGGGAAATAGCTAATGCTAAAGTACAAACTAAGATGTATAAAGTAGCTGTATTGAGACATTTTATTTTATAAAAATATTAAAATATAGCTATGACTATTTTTGAACAGATACAATTTATGTTTGTAGTGGAGGGCATAAGATTATTCATCTAAGAAACTATAATTAATTAAACAAAAATATCAATTCCAGATAAGGGGTAATTCCCAGGAAGGAGAGGCTGGTCAGCGCAGTCCTAGAGCCTCTTAAGTAATACAGGCTTTGGTCATTACTTTTTGTTGTCTGTAAGATACCATTGTTGAAAACGTCATATGGTATAGAGCAATCAAGCTTGTTGCTTCCTCCTTGCTGGCAGATTTCATAATACTATAAAGTCCTATGTAAGCTGCTGGGGAAGAAAGGCCATCAAAAATCTTAGCATGATATCAACTTTGTAAGAAAAAAAATAATAAGCAGTTTGGTTAGATAAAGTTATTTCTGCAACCATAGCTTGAATGTTATGGGGGCGACCAGGCACTTCCTGATTGGATTCAAGGCCCACTTGACAAGAAGGACCTCATACTTCATACTGTAAGTCCTGCCAAGAACATGTGGCACAGGTCACTCCTGAGAGCAGTGACACATTTCCTCTAACAAGGCAATGCCACTTCTTTTTTTTCTTATAAATGACAACATTTCATTTCAGAGGTTCAGTCTATTATCATCAAGGTAGAAGCATGGCAGCATTCAGGCAGGCATGGTGCAGGAGAAGGTGAGAGTTCTACATCTTCATCCAAAGGAAACCAGGAATGAATTGTCCCACTTCTTATGGGC
The DNA here is from genome assembly GCF_011064425.1 of Rattus rattus. Lineage (NCBI taxonomy): Eukaryota > Metazoa > Chordata > Mammalia > Rodentia > Muridae > Rattus > Rattus rattus. The sequence continues at coordinate 127,173,841 of NC_046159.1, forward strand.
CAAGCATTCAAACACATGAGTCTATGGGGCCATTCACTTCTATTTAAACCACTACACAGTTGAAGGACAAAGAATAGGAAATGGTGGTACTTACAGTCCAATATGAGTCACCTATAACTTCTCTTTCAAGGTTGTAGGATTATCATAGAAGAGTTGTGCTAGAAAGAATGGAAAATCCATATAATGGTGTATGTATTAGGTAATGATGTCTTTTGGGGTATTATGTGACTACCTCATTCATCACCTCAACTTCAGCTGTGGTTATCTGCACAAGATCTGCTCAAGATTGAATCTGTTAACATATCATGTAGAAGGAATGAAATTATGACTTCCCATAACTCCTGAGGGACTATAGATTGTTAATGGTGGTTGGAGGAAAGAATGTTATTTTCCTTGATATGAACTCACTGATAAGACTTGTGTTGCAAGAAATAAGTTCTTATTTAAGCTCATGCACTCAACTGTGATTAAGCAAAGTGTAATACATACACTCATATATATATATATATATATATATATATGAGAGAGAGAGAGAGAGAGAGAGAGAGAGAGAGAGAGAGAGAGAGAGAGAGAACAGAGGGAGAGATGCAATACATGAAGTAGGCAAGGCACTTGTTGAGAAAATAATTTTAATGGAAGAAGGAAGGAAGATAAAAGAAGGTAATGGACAACAAAAATAACTAAAATTTGCTGTAATTGAAATAGTAACAATTACTGTTATAATGTATGTTTTAAACATATTTTAAAATCTATTTTAAAATCTATCTATTTGTTTTATTTTACACAAGTATTTTGTCTGTGCACAATTGTGTGCACTACATTATGTATCTGTATCTGCACGGTCAGAAGGGGGTGTTAAATCCCTTGGAACTGGAGTTACTCATGATGGTGATGACAGAACAGGGGTCCTCTACATGAACAACAAATGCCCTGAATCAATGATGCATTTTTCTAGCCCCAACTATTGTATTCTGATACATAACTGCATTATATTTTCCTACCACTGGGAGTGGAATATGTTTCTTTATGTAAACATCATCTCAAACTTGAGTCATAAGTTGTACCACAACACTACAATGTCTGACAATAAGAGAAAATAAGAAATTTTCAAGTCCATGATAATGTTATAGGACTACCATACCAACATTTGTCATTTGCTGTATGTATCACATGGATGAAAAGAGATCCCAACAATTCCATCTAGTTAATAGATAGCCCTCTTTATATATCTTATTTTTTAAATTTTTCCCTTTTGAAATTTTTAGACAGGGTCCCACTATACAACTCTGCCTGTCTTGAAAGTCACTATGTTGGCCATGCTGAAGTAGATTTCACAGAAATTGACATTTCTAAAATCTTCTCAAATCTCTAGTTTCTCTTGATTTCCATTGCCACTAGTCTAATGTCTTTGCTATTAGACTTTCCTGGGCATTCACCTAATATTCTCCCCTTTGTGTCATCTTCTCTAATACACCCTGGTGATGTTTACAGAGGATAACACAGAACACTTTTCTCACCATCCACTTCTTTCACATGAAAGCTAAAGGTCTTTATCACTTACTCTATCACGGATCTCTACAGTCCTTTAACTGTTTTGTTTTGTTTTGTTTTGTTTTGTTTTGTTTTTGAACAGATATCCCACTTAGGTGATTAGCAGTTTCTTGGTTTCCTCCTTCATAGTTCTACTCATGATGGGTGTTCTTTTCTTTTTTCTTTTTTAAAAGAATTATTAATTATGTATTATGTTCTGCCTACATGCATTCCTGAACACTAGAAGGGGGGAGGCAGACCTTATCATAGATAGTTGTGATCCACGATGTGGTTGCTGGGAATTGAACTCAGGACCTCTGGAAAAGCAGCCAATGCTCTAAACCTCGGATCCATCTCTCCAGCCCCTGATGGGAGTTCTTACCACACTTCCAAGCTTATTTCTGCTTTCACCTCCTCAGGAATCTATATCAGAGGGTTCATGACTTCCTGTTAGTATTTTTTTTTCAGAGTCACCAGTGTGGTAATTAAGCTTGTATCTGTATAATTAGCTGACTAATATTTATTTCCCCTGCTACAAAATAGGCCCCAGGAGGGCAGGGGACAGATGTTTTACACATATTGAACCTCTGTAGCTTTGCCTAAGCAGTTGCTCAGTAGCTATTTGTTGAATGAATGAATAAATAAATGACCAGACATTTTCTAGTGAAGAAATTGAAATTTAGATGGGTAAGTGATGGAGAGAGATGGTGTTATTCAAGGTTCAATTTACTCTAAAGTCTAAAATTTTTCTATTTAAATTTGCAAATTATGTATTATTTTTAAAGCTATTTGGAAAGTGTTTCAATCGTATTATAAATGTTATATTGGTGTTACACAGCCAAAAATCCTAGAGACAAATATCACCTTGAGTTAATAAAAAGTAATAAAGTAATACATGTATATAAACACACGCACACATCCATACACACACATGCGCACACACACTTAAACACACACCACCACTACATCCAAAACTCAATTGGGAGAATTGAGCATAGTACCCTTAATTGGGAGAAACTGAGAATGTGCTGACTCTTATCAATGTAGCACTTGAAGTCTTAGGTAGAGCAGTAAAGCGAAAGGAATGCATAAAGGGACTCAAACTGGGAAAGAAGTGAAATTATTTCTATTTCCAGACTACTTGATTCTAGGCTTAAAAATCACTGTGCACTCCATCAGTGTAGCCATGTATTTTTCCACCTGGCCTCTTCATTCCCCAAAAAACAATTCTGAGACTTATTATACATGAATAAATGCCTAGGCCAATAGCTTTGGGCTGTTCTTCAATGATCTCAACTATCAATAAACTCATTACCTGTTTATTCTCTTTTAAATCCTGCCACATGTGTCTCCTTCAGTGTTCAGCGAAAATCTCCTATGCCTTTCTGTTTCCCAGAAATCTATGTCTCTCTGCCGTATGTTCCATCTTCTAATCCTGCTTCAGATCATTGGCCATAGGCTTTTTATTGTCAGGTGATGCTTCCACATAGTACATTATACAAGTGATTCTCTCTACACATCTTCTGATCCTTTAGATGTGATAAGCACTATCAGTAAAGTTTAGGATATAAAATCGACAGTAGTTTTTTTTAATATTTATTAATAATGAAAAAGAGGAAATTATTCCATTCATAAAACTTAAAATATAAGAATAAACAAAATTAATAAAATTAATGAAGTGAACCAATTTTGCATTAAGACCTTAATACATGGAAGAAAAACATTGAAGGCATAAAACACTGAAAAGTCTTGATTGGCAGAACTAAAATTGTGTAAGTAGCTATAGGACCAAAATTAAACTACAACTTTCAAGTATTTTCCATAAAAATTCCAATGACATCCTTCACTTCTATGAAGGCTGACTTCTTTGGTGATTCTCTTGTAGATAAATAATTGTGAAATACGTTTACCTTGTTTGAAAAACAACACACTCTGTCCTTTGGTTTTTCCTTTCTCACCTGAATCTGTATTTTGAATATTTGGAACTTTTCTATGAACTCTTCCATTAAGGAATTATGTCATAATTTCTGTCCTTCTTGTACACTAAAAGACAAAAAAATAAATAAACTGAATTTGCTGCTGAGAAACTAAATACTTGCATGCTTTAAAGTTTATTCCAGAATGTATTTTAAAAAGAGTTGTTTTGTGGCTGAAATAAAAGTAAGAGGCATGGGGACAGGAAAAGTAGACTATGTATCTTTATCTTTACTAAACAAATGGTTGACTATTTTTGTTCATTTAATGTTACATAATTCAAAATAATAAAACAAAATTAATTTTTAAAATGCGTGATGATTGTCTTAAAAAATTACCTTAGGTATTTTTGGAATCATGCCCTAGATTTTTATTTGTAAGCCTATTGCATCTTGAATGTATCTACTATATTAAATATAATTAAATTATTTACATAAATTAATTAAGGAGTTTGCAAATTGAATTGCACAATGGATCATTGAGTTTACATCATAGAATTCTACCCTGAGCTAAATTAAAAGTAATCACGTGATGTTTTGATATCTGCTAGTAAAACTTCTAATAAACTAAAAACTTGGCTGAATTTAAGAGCAGCAATTTATGCAAAAGTCTTTGTTAGGTCTGTGAGAATATAAAAGCTATTTGGAGAAGACAATGAGTTGGAAATTAGCACTTTAAAATATTATATAAAACTTGTTATAGCTGTAATTTAACTTTAAGACATTTTTTGGCTATTCTGATTTGTTTTTCCCTTTAAAAACTGTATCTCTTAGCACAGACTGATTATGACCAAGCACAGGTTTATTAGTGAAAATATGAGGGACAGGACAAGACCATGGGCAATCTCAATCTTAACGAATGACTGCTGTGAGGGATCCCATCTCTTTCTCCCTCCATAGCCCAAGTTCTATATTCTGAACACAAGGCATTATTAATGGCTAGTTATAGCCAATATGGTTCAATACGTGCTGACTAACTCCTCTCCCATTTGTAAAGAGAAATGGCATCATCTTCAAAGTATAGAAAGGGGAATTCACATCATTGCAATTTTCATAAAGTAATCAAACAAAATAATTGAAGACATTGTTCATGCCTTGCTTTCTTAAATTACTAGGATCAGAGAGGAGACTTTTTCAACTATTCTCATTTTTATATAAATTTCAACAGTCATTAAATCTCCTGAAACATTATAATAAAGATTCAAAAGCTAAGAATACAATACTTTAACAGGTTTTTTTCCTAATGAGATCATTGAGATCTTGATGTAAGTCAAAGTAAGTTGGAATGGCGATAGGACAGGATGGATAATACAGGGACCTAGATTTCATAGCTAGAACAAATTACAGGGTCCTAAGGTAAGAGATGGTGCAATCAGCCACTGTGAGTAAAACATCAGGATTCAAGAAAACACACCGAATCTTAAAAGTATGGAATCAGAACTATGAAATAGATGTGAAGCAGAAGCTAGAAGACTTCTTCCCAAGAAGAGGAAAATGTAGCAATTTATAACTAAAATCAGCCACTCATTCCTGTCCATGTGAATTAACTAGTTTAAATGCAGTATACCCTAAGCTTTTCTGAGTCACTCAGACCAAATTAATTGGTAGTTGATATTTATATGTCTCTTTATTCATACATTTATTTGTCACTACTTTATTCATCACCATTTATTTATGACTTAATATCTCCCCACACTTTGGAAATGTTGAATACATAAATTTAGAACATGATAAAATGATCTATAAATTATGGCACACACTTAACTCAAGTTCAAAGAAAAGCTTGGGAAATAGACAAAAACCCCGTTGAAAGATGTGCTTATGGGATTAATCAAAATTTCTTGTGTTCTGAAGACCATAAGATAGTAACAGCCATAGAATCCATTGGACTACAAGATGTTCATGGCCAAGTAATAAAGGTTCATTGCTTTTCTTTGTGCAGTGCAAACTCTCATAATGGCAGACCACAGCCTTTATCCAAAGGAGTCAGGTTTGAATTTTATATAACTAATCCTGACAAGACCTGCTTAGAAAAATGTAAGGCTAGACATAAAGTAGTTTATTGTAGAGAGCGGCGCGGCGAAACAAAGATGGCGCCGACATCCAGCCTTGTCTGGATGTAGACAACTTACTGCACATGTGCAGGCTTGTCCCCTTGCTAGGGCTCCCTCTAGTGGTGAACAGCGGTACTGCACATGTGCGGTTTATGCACCAGGTGTCAGTTGACCGTTAATATGCTAATGAGGTGATTCATTCTCCGCCAATCCCTGGAGGACAAGTAGTGGGGTGATCCATGCCCCACCAATCCCTGAGAGATAATTAGCATACTGTTGTCTATATAAGTCGAGCGATTTTGCTGCTCGGGGTCCCTGTTCAAGAGAGCTGTAACACTAAGAAGAGCTGTAACACTAAGAAGAGCTGTAACACTAAGAAGAGCTGTAACACAGTAAAGGCTTGCTCGCAGAAGAATCCTGTTGCCGCGAGTCGTTCTTGCTGGCGGGACATTGGGTGCGTGACAGTTTATTATTTTCCCTTTCATTTTTTGTTAAAGGCAAGGTCTCATTTTATAACCCAAGCAACTCTGAATCTTCCTGCCTCAGCCCCTAAGTACTCTGATTATAGACATGTTGTCTCCATACCTCGTTATAGTTCCTTTTAAAATCATATATATGTATATATATGTATATATATATATATATATATATATATATATATATATACACACCAATACATTATTACTATGGAAAGTGCAAAAAAGAGACTCTTTTCTCAGGTAATTCTGGTCTGTCAAGTTAACCATTAAGGCTAAAGAGAACAAATATTAATACTGGTTTGTTCTATCCTATAGTTAATCATCTTGTACTGATGTACTGACTTTGGATGTATGTACTGACTTAGGATATATGAACTGACTTTGGAGACCACTGCTAAGTTTTATAGAGAACCAAATAAATTGAAAGAATGTTCTTCAGTGTAACTACAAGCAACATTTGAAGTTCTTAAAGAAATAAAACCATACATTTATCTTAATAGAAGGCACGGTGATAGGGATATATATATATAAATTATTCTTCCTACTCCTCTCAGCCCACCTCCCGCCATCCCTGTACCCCATACCCACTCCTCCTCAGTTTGCCTTCGAAGAAGTGCAGCATGCCTCCCATAGATATCCACTGACCGCAGCTTAACAAGATACAATAAGACTAGGCATAAAGTCTCATATCAAGGCTGGGTGAGGCAAACCAGTAGGAGGAACAGGGTTCCAAGTACAGATGAAGGAGACAGAGACGCACCACTTCAAATATTAAAAGTCCCACAGGGGTTGGGGATTTAGCTCAGTGGTAGAGTGCTTGCCTAGCAAGCGCAAGGCCCTGGGTTTGGTCCCCAGCTCCGAAAAAAAGAAAAGAAAAAAAAAAGTCCCACAAAACCAGCAGACTATATAACCATAACATATGCAGAGGACCTACCATAGACCCATGCATTCTCCTTGATGGTCAGTGCAGACTCCATGAGCTTCTATGAGCCCTACTTATTTTATATCCCATGGTTGTGCTCCACCAGATCCAACTGGCTCATAAATTTCTTCCTTGCCTCTTTTGCAGAGTTTTGAGCTCCAAGGGGAAGGTTCTGACATCTAATCTGTGCTCTCTTTCTACCTAATGTTTGGTAGTGGATTCCTGCATCTGCTCCCATCAGGAGCAAGTCTCTCTCATGATGATTGGTCCAGGTGCTGATGTATGAGTATGTTAACACATCACTAGGAATCATTTTATTTATTTTTTTCTTCTACCATATACCATCTGGCCTCCAGCTTTTGGTCAACCAGGCAATTTCATGTCAAGTATAGGTTAACGGCTAAGTTTTTAGCATGCATGCCTTTGCATAATATATCCATTAATATATGTAAGGGTTTCAGCTCCTACTTGAAAAAAAGATACATCATTTCCTCTCTTAGCATGCTTTAAGCAAAAGAATTTGGAAAGCAGTATATGTTATCTTTTTGTGTAGTACATGTGACCCTGTGTGCAGATGCCTGTAGAGGCCAGAAATTGGCATTGGATTTCCCAGAAAAGGGATAGGGATTACAGGCTCCTGCCAGCTACCAGACTTGGGTGCTGAGAACTGGACTTGGGTCCTTCTCAATATCAGTATGTGCTATTAACCACCAGGGCATTGTTCCACCCACCACCTAGTGTGCTTCTTTTAAATAACAGGAATTGTTTACCCACTTCTTTTTACAATCAGCAGTCAATTGTGACTTCTGCCTTGTCTCTAGAAATTGAAGAAACAATATTACATGGTTTACTCAATTTTAATACATGGTTTCAAAACCTGGTTACTATATTCTGTGAATACTTATTCCAAGAGTTCATAACAGTTTTCAATAAACCAGGCTAGTCAAAGAACATCCTTCATTCTTTGGTAGCGGAATTGTTATGCCCTTATTACATGCAATCACCACAGGATAGACAATAGATAAAAGGAGTGGATCATGTTAAGAAAAATAATTTAATTAGTAAATTTTCCCATGTCCATATTAATCCATGGAAGAGTTGTATGTTACAAATTTGATATATGATTAGTTCATTTTGAATGAAAGGCTGAACAACTAGAAAGTTTGTATCTATCCTTTTCTTATGGACAAGAATAGAAGTGTTCTTGAAAATTATGAACATTCATTAAACTGTTTCCTTGCAAAGTATCTTCCATTTTGCTAATTTTTAGAGTTGGATGAGAAGTGTATTTGCAGTAGAAGTGGAGATAAAAGAGTCAGGAGATAGCTAATGGGCATGGTTTTATCTTCTATCCCAGTCACCAGGAAGTAATCACCAGAGTCTCTGGGAGTTCTGAGATGATATGAGCTCCTTTTAAAAGTTTTTAACTGGTGTCATTAGTATGTATACTTGCTCATCTGCTCATCCAACATTCATACTTTATCAAATTATAAGTCATCTGGCCAGAATTTATTGTGTGTTTTTTATGGTGTAGACATTGCCTTAGACACCAGGCAAATTAAACATGATTATGTAGGATCCCTGGACTCAAAAGGACCTAAAATGATGTGACTTACTGATGCAAGGTGGATTGATTAAAAAAAAATCTGTTTTGTATCATGAATTTGATTTCATATCATCAATAAACTTGATCTATATCTTGTTAAGCATAAAATGATTAATAGCTAGATACGAATGTTCTTTCTTTTCCCCTCTCCCCTCCCCTTCCTTTTCATGCTTTCTGTATTTCTAATGTATATATCTGTATATATGAATATCATATATATGTTTGAATGTTCATATGTATTCAGATGTATATAAATGCATATAGGAATGTATGGAGGCCAGAGAATAATTGTTGCTGTTTTCCCTAAGTATTCCTGTAGGCTTAGATTTTTCTCTAAATCTACATTTTCAGGGTTCTAGAATACTTGTTTCCCTTCTAACCTACCAAGAAGACGTAGGAAAAAAAGATTTTCAGGAAAAGGGAGTTGTGGATCTGTTTAGAAGTAGTTCTTTGGGGCAATTCCAATCTTCATTGTCAGGATACCAGCAGTCCAATGCAATAGCAAACAGCAAACCTGAATCAGTAGCAGTAGTTTGATTCAGCAAAAATTGCAAGGTTCCACCCAGATGGCACAAGTCAGCAGAAGCAGCAAGAATCAGCTGGAATACCACAAGAAGTTCTTTCATGTCTTTCTAAGAAGTGAAAGACAGTGAAGCCCAGAGAAGTGTTACATGACATGGCAACGCAAAAGTGTCCTTTCACTGTTCGTGAAGTTCTACTTATATTCTTTGCAAACATCATGCACCCTCTCAAGCACCTGCTTCGCTGAAACATCATATGCCTTCTCACGTGTCTGCTTCAGCAAAATACCCTCCCACAAGACAGCTTTCAGAGAACCATCACATGACATGACTGAGTTTCCAAAGAAATCAAACTTCCACTTCATATTCCTCTACCTTAGCTTGCATATTACTGAGCAGACTAAGCTGATGGCCCAGTGAATCTCCAGAATTGCTTTATGTCTGCCTCCTCAGAGCTGGATTTGCAGGTGTGTTTTACTCTTATTGGTATTTTTTAAAATGTGGGTTCTTGGGTATGGAATTCAAGTTCTTGGGTGTGGAATTCAAGTGATTGCAAGGCAAACACTTTAATGACTAAGCTATCAAGTTTCTTCTCTTCCCTACCCCCATCCCTGCCCCCTCTTCCATCCCTGCCCCTCCCCTCATCCATTTCCCTCTTCTTCCCCCTCTTCCTTTCCTCCCCTTCTCTCCCTTCCTCTCCCCTCCCTATTCCAATTTCCTATCCTCCCTCCCTTTTCTTCCATCGGAATCTAAGTCTTACTATGCAAGATAGGTTGTCCCGGAACTTAATTTGTAGCCTTACAGGGCTTTGAACTTGGACGTTTCATATCTTAGCTTTCCAAGTGCCTGGATTACAGGTGGGTGTACTAGATGCTCTCTGTTGTGGAGATCAGTTGCGTTCTCCAAAGGGAAGTGGGAGTTGGATCAAGGATCAAGATAAGCTTCACAAGGCAGGTAGGAACCAAGGTCTGGCCATTAATCAGGAAATAACTGCGGAGGGATCGAGCAACTTCTAGCCACAAAAGCTTTGGGAAAGAGTTCTCTTCCTCAAAGTGTTATAACTTTATATGTCAGATGCTCTCAGACAGTCCTTGATGAAATAATTTGTGTGTGTTTTGTTCCTTTCTAAACAGGGGCTTATATACATTTTGGAGACAAAAAGCAGATGCTTTGTACTGGCTTGGTCTGAGATGTTAGGGACGCATTTGGAGGGGTTTTGGGCACTGCCCCTATGTGACTGATTGGCATTGCCATCTCCATGGGGTGTTGCGGTCACATGTTCCAAGACAGGAACGTGGTCAAGAGTAAATGAAACTCCTACTATCGTCAGGTATGAGAATACCAGGGTTTCTGAACCCACTTGAACTTACAAAGTTCAAAGTTACAAAGTGGTGACACTTCCGCTGGCCCCAGAAGTGTGTGCTACCTATTTAGTTTGCACATTTTATCTATAGATGAAAATATGTAACACTTTGGCACCTTCACTGATACCTTTGCTCCTGGTGACCTTCAAGCTTAGTCTCTGTATTATTTATTCCTAGTATTTATAAAAATGTATTTTATGTTAGTAGTCATATAACAATGGTTTGTATGCTTTCTGTCTGCTAAATCTTCATGAACGGGTTTATGTGTGAAGTTTTGTTTGATGAGTTATTTCTTGCTTTACCCAAAGTTCCTTCAATTGTTCTGTTCTCATAAAAATATAGTTTAAGTCATTATGTATTATGCATGATTCTTTATGATAAGTAACTCACTGCTCTTCTACCCTAGGGTATAACTATAAATACTCATAACATTTAGCCCTGGCTATTGAGCAAGCATGAAGAAAATTTAGAACCAAATGGGAGCCATTGCTTCACATTTCATGATTCTGTATGCAATTTCTATTTTAAAATGCCTCTTTTATTATTATAAATATATTCCTTCCTGCCTAATTGTAACATCCTGAAGAGCAATTATTACCAATCGAGTTCACGGCACTTTAAAATAAGTAACTCCTGTGATTTGAAATGAGTGAAACAGTAATTCTATCGAAGAAAGAATATTACAACACCATTTCCTTAAATCTTATCTCCTCTAGTATGTATGGTCTTCTGGGGCTTGTTATATATTTACATTGAATGCTGATTGATGAAAAAGTTTAATCTTGGAGTATAAATTTAAGAAAATGGGCGCAAGTTATTTTAGTATGCTCAGGGACACCAGTATAAGAACATTGAAAATAGTTTTGGAAAGAAACTCCAAGTCTTACTATTCGTGCAGTAGAAATATGTCCATGTCCTATCATCATATGCAGAATCCTTAGGATGGATGAGAAACTATGACATAGGAAATTGTGCCTCCTATCCTGGAAAAACTATTCAAATACAAAGAGAGTTAGAATGAGGGTCTAAGTGGGATGACATATGAAAAGCATCCAAACTTCAATAAATGTTGATACCGTAAGTGGCTGCATGATAGAAAATAAGGTAAACTTTTAACTGTGCTGTGTGTGCTTAATTAATAGTGGTCCATCAAGGGTCTGATTCAGTGATAATTGCAATGACAGGGAAGCCTTGGCTCCAACACTTCATTACACTTCTATTTTTATGGGGGATTTCTTCATTTCCACTGGAATGAGCAAGTCAACATGCATGACTTATTCTGCAATGAACTTTGATGAATTTTTCTAAGTACATTAAAAATGAGTTGCATCCTTCTCTTAATGCGAGAAGCCCCTATATCTACACTGATAAACCCTCTGATGCACATGTAAGAAGGCCGGATAATGGGCATGAAGGACAATCATCTATATGTATATATAAAATAGATTTTTGCTTGTCAGTAATAACTCTGAACTGCCTACAGCATTCACCGTGCCTCTTAAAAGTCAGGTATTGTACTGAATTCAAAAATTCTCTTATGCTGAGCAGGGAAAGGAAAAAAAATCAAACACTTTCTGAATTGGGCCCAAATATCCAAGGTTAATTTTCTGAGAAAGCTGCAGCGGCTAGATAAGGCCATCCCCTGCAAATTAGTTTTGCCTGCCTGGATTACAGCTAAATTTATGCAGCTTGCCTTATCCTTTCGAAAGCGCCTCTGAAGTGTCGTAATTAACTGGCACACATAAAGTGAGCGCATTTTCTGCTTGGTGGCGGCCATTCCTCATTTCATCTCCATTCTAACCCAAACGGAAAGGTAGTTTCTTATTCTTACTGTTAAAAACACACATGGATGCACTTGTGTGTGTGTGTGTGTGTGTGTGTGTGTGTGTGTGTGTGTGTGTGTGCGTGTGTGTGTTTGTGCACGTAGGAACACATTCTCCAATATTATACCTCCACAAGTCTTTGAAAACAATCATAAAACAGCTTCAGAATGCAGTCTGGAAATTTTAAAGAGGCAAAAATACTGCTGAGAGAGCAGGGAGAAATTTTTCATAAATTGGAAATAAAGAGAACAGACACCTTTTATGAAGTGGCTAGACTTTTATTTTCTTCCCTTTTTCTTTGTAAGACTTGCGTTTTAAAACATTTCTTTTGTGCATTTCTTGGGTATTTGAATTTCAAGGGAAACTAAAAAAATCACTAAGAACTGGTGACACATATATCCCTTTGTTTTGTTTTTATTACTGTCTTTATATTTTATATCTCACCTTTCATTTTTAATATTAATACAACCATTAAATTTATTTTCCTAAATTAACACCAGAAAAATCAGTAGGTACCATTTTGAAGATCTGATTCTACCTTTCCATTTTTATATGTATTCCTAAGTACATACGTGTACATTACACATGTATATATGATCACTTTGCTTAGATAAATTTTATTCTGTTGAACAAAAGGCTAAAGAAGTTAGTCAACATCAATGAAAGACTTTGTCACAGTCCTCCTCATCATACTATTTGACTTTTTTCAGACCATCAGTCAAATCCAGATCTTCTAGTGAATCGTGCTGACATTCTTCACTATGATGTATTTTGTTTTAGAACACAAAACATGGGCATTGAAGATGATCAATTACTACTGTACGCGTTTCAGGCTACCAGAGTCAATAATGATTGCTACTGGGAAATGTTTTCTTACTTCGACCACACTTCCATTCTTCTTTGGCTTCACTTCCTCCTCTAGTTATGAGGAGGATTAAATGAGTTAGTATATTTAAGGTGTTCATGTCTATGCCTGGCACACAACACATGTTCAGTAAACGATAGCTGCTCCTCTTTATTTCTCAGGAGGACGCTGCTCCCACATTAGATTGTGGATCAGTCCTCTGCCGTTTACTCAGACGGCAGCTGCCTTCTCCCTTCTTTATAGCAGGTGAAGCGCATTAGTGTTTCATTTCTCTTGTTAAAAAGTTCTCCTATTTCAGAAATCAGGCAAAAAGAATACACAGCTTTTCCCATTTTAATGACTATTTCCTGTCTTTCTTCCTTCCCCACTCTCTCATCCTGATATCCTCTCCACCCTCTTTTCTTATCAATGAGAAATGAGATATCAAATGAGATCTTTCTTCCTTCTCTATTTTGTCACAGTAGCCTCCTTTCTAGAAGCGCTCATCCCTTTCTACCAGCTACCACAAGAAACCCTTCGTGGTTCCTTAGAAGGGTATTATCTAATTACAGAAGACATCTGATACAGTTTAGAACAGATTGGCTTTCCTTGATTATTTCTTCCTGTGGGAAAATTATCATACCGACACTGTCTTTGTTGGAAATAAATTCATTCCAACTCTATTACACATGCAAGAGAGAATCAACAGTGCAACATCCATCAGTGAGGTCTACAGATTTTAGTCTATTCTACTTATCATACAGATAGCTTCCAACTGACATCAACTACACCCTTGGGAATTTCCTGAAAGAAAAGCTCCCTTCTATTCTTCCTGACATCCGAGATGTGTATGAAAGTTTGTGGGAGGCTTTACCTTTTGGCACCATGTTAGAAGTGGGCAATAGAGTCAGAGGTTTCCTGAAGACATGTACTGTGTCTTATTTAGAACATATATATATATATATATATATATATATATATATATATATGAATGATTCTGAATACTAGGGTGTGGGATAACTTTTGTTTGGAGGCCTATTTCAAAGCTTAATACATGGGGAGGTTTGGGAGTGAACAATAGATACTTATATCATTACACTACAGAGGAACAGGGAGCAATGGCCTGTTGCACAACCTTTCCTGGGGACGAGTGAACAAACATCAATATATCTGAGATATGGTGCAAATAGATGAAGGAGCAAGAAAACAATTCAAGTTTAACCTTGTGATCTGGTAAATTAACTGGGATTACTTACAGGATATAGGTAAGGAGCTGCTTACAGAAGCAAGAACAGCTCAAGAAGAATTACATTGCTCAGGAGCCCATTCCAGCATGGGTAACAACTCATAAAAGTGTGTCCCTGAAGCTCGCTCCACAGCAGGAAAATTAAAAGGCAGAAGGCTCTATGCATGTGAATGGTAGAATACAGGTACTGTGAAGGAAGAAATAGCAACAATGCGGTTGGAGATTTAATTGGGGAGGGAAGAAGAAAGACAATACAGAGGCAAAAGGAAGGAGGAGGAATAAGTAAAACGTAGGATGTCTGAAGCAGTCAGTCATAAAATATTGCATGTACATTGATTTTTAGTAGGTTGATTATTTTCACTATATTGGTCCTACTGACCTATGAACATGAGAGATTTTTCCATTTTCTTGTGTCTTCTTCAATGTCTTAAAGTTTTCATTATGCAAGCCTTTCACTTGCTTGACTAGAGTTAGCCCAAGATTATTATTTGAGGCTATGGTGGCAGGCACTATTAGCCTAGTTTCTTTATCAGTAGGCTTGTCATTTGTATTTAGAATAGCTACTGATTTCTGTCTCTCAATTTTGTACTCTGATATTTGTTGAAAGTACTTGTCAGCTGTAGATATTGCCTGGTGAAGTCTTTATGGTCTTTTATATATAAAATTATATCATCTACAAAGAAAAATGTTTTAACTTTCTCCATTCATATTTGCATCCCCTTGATACCTTTCAACTGTCTTATTGTTCCAGCTAAGACTTCAGGTACTTTATTGATTAGGTGTGTTGAGAGTGGATGCACTTTCTTATTCCTGATATTGGAAAAATGCTTTGAGTATCTTTCTGTTTAGGTTAATATTGGCTATTGTCTGTGGGCTTGGTATAAATTGCCTTTATTATATGGAGGAATCATATCAATTATATTTTACCTAATATATAGGTAAATATAGTTTAGATATGCATAAACAGTAAATGAAATTATGTTACTTGGGGTGCTAATGCTTTCCCCAAGAACAATACACAATAAAACTCCCCCCAAAAAAGAAAAAAGAAGACCCTGCTTTTAGTTGTTCAGGAGAGTCTCTGAGATACCCTAAACAATATACTGACCCTGAGCTGCCTCGCAGAGGTTGAATGCAGATTCCTATTCATGAAGAAATTAGAAACTTTATATACAACAATTTCAGCTGGATCTGACCTGAAGACCTTGTCCCTAAGAACTATCTTCCACAATAGCAGATGGTAATAAGTAATCTTGTAAGGAAGCAAAAGAGTAAATAGTCCTACCAAGCTTTGTCAACTATAAACCACAAGGACCAGTAGAGCACTCATATCTCGATGATGACCAACAGCTCTCTAATTTGACCTAATGGCTACTCCATGGGAGGAAAACAATGGCTAGTATTGGAAATTTAGCCTATCATCTTTGGCTAGTGGGGTAATGGATCTTAGAGTAGAAATGGGTACTGACAGTTTTCCTAAAGTACAATAATTCCTAACTGTATTCTAAATATTTATCCTTAAATTCACAGGTAAATATAGCTTTGACTCCTCATCAAAAAGATTCCTTTTGCAGTAGATGCAGACCATTATAGAAAGACACAAGTGGTCAAAATGCAGAGAATTCATCGACTTTGGGTTGTTCAGCCACAACGGATAAATCTACAATACAACCCCCACATATAAAGCTCATGGAACATCGCAGAAGAGGGAGAAGAAAGATTGTAAGAGACAGGATCAGGAAGTCTGCTATGAAATTGTATCTTTCAGACATGACATGGAAGCTTCAACCATAAAATTTCAACAATCTGGTTACCATAATTAGACCTGAATAATAAATATTAATACCATTTGACTTGTCAAACTGGATGGGGAAAATCTCATGGGCCTTATATGTAACTGAAGAATTACAAACATCCAACAACTGCTAGAAAAAAAGAATTAGAGAAAAGTGTCCTAGTTGGTTATCCAATACCAATGGCCAGCTTTAAAAATATGTACATGCAAGTAACACTAAATTGACTCATTAAGTAGTTATGTAACTATTCTAGATACTATAAAATTGAAAATGCACTTTTATAAAATGCTGCATATTCAGTTTTAAGTTTGAATAATGAACAAGTTAAAAATATGTAATTCTGCATGTAAATATATATTTCATATTCTTTGCTATCCATTTACCAATTTAAATATACATCATGTGGTAGAGCATGTCAGTTATTTTATAACACAGATATTTTATTACAGATATTTGATAATTCATTTAGAAAGTGTGTTGCACAGAGAGCCCACACATATTTCTTCATGTGTTTTTATTTCAAATATCTAAAGATATGAAAGGGGACTTTAAAATATAACAACGGTGCACAGATAGTCTCACTTTTATTGAGCGCATTAACATATTAGAATGACTACCCAGGGTGATCTACAGTGGGGCTTATGCATAATACCTCTAATCAGTGATCACTAAGAAATGTCAAGAAATGCATGATTTCCCTGCCCATGCAAGGAGAGGTTGATCTCAATTGCCTCTTTCTAAAGTTTTATTAACTCCTACAGGGAGGGATGAGGGGACGAATAACTTTCTTTCAAAAGAAAATCCAGGGACGTATTCAGAATACCATATGACTATTTGACTTGAATCAGTCACCTTGCTGAGCTGAGAAAGAATACGTCTTAATTAAATAGCTCTCATCCCACTTTAAAAGTCTCTCCATAATGTTTTCTTCTGAGAAATTTCATTGATTTTCACATTTGAAAGTATGTATTAAAATAATTTCTTAGCATTATGGTGATAGTTTTCATGTGGAATAAATTCTGATTCTCACTCAATCTTACACATCAAATACATTTTAAGTAAGATGTTTGTTCATATTTCTTATGTTATAAAATGTTTGTCACCGAGCTGATGCAGCTACTAAGTGAGTCCCTAGGTTCCATTTTTAGCACCATAAAATCAGCAAACAAATGAAACATACTTTGTCATTTGTGATAGATTTGAGCACTGGCTTCAGAGTTTCTTACACTTTGAGAATGACAGAGTTAAAGTTCATCATTTTCTGGAAAACTCAACAAAGTTCAGGCCTTGATGAATAGGAACAAAGGTATTAGATCATTAATTTAAGGTACATCATGAAGATCAGTCTGACTAAAACCTGAGAGCAAAAATTTATGAACACCTGAGTAAAAAAAAAATTAGTAATTTCTAGAAATAATCCAAGGGATCTAAACCAGGGCTCCTACTCTACCTCTGGCCCATACCTCTAGCTGTAATGATTGACTTCTAAGAACAGCAAGAAAGACAATGACCATAAGACTAGCTACTTTTATAGAGGATTCGGACTCAGTGTCGTGCTGTCCAGAGTTAGATACAACCAACAATAGCCTTGTAGCTTAGAGAAGGAGAGATGTTTACCAAACAACCAGAAAGTATGTGAGAGCATGCTCATTTTGATCTTGCTGTTCACATGTGGTCATGCACAGAACATTCTCCCTCAGTTTCTCTTCCTTTGCACTGGGCTATTAGGTTAGGCTATGTTTAGTTGTTTTCTAGGATAAAAACATTTATTCTTGCTATGTATTAAGAAAGCAGAGGAAGTGATATCCAGCTTCTCCTTAGATAGGGGATAACTCCCCTTTCCCTAAAGGTATTACAAGGCAAAGCAAAGTGAGCGAGACACTCTGGACAAGAAGCTACCTGCTTCTTCGAGCATTGCCTGATGACAAGGGTTCTTGCAGTGTTCTCAGAAACTTTTCCCAGCACCAAGTTAGCAGCAGCTGTTCCTTCAGTAGCTACTGACAGAAGTCATTGTCAAACCAGGGATGTAGCTTCCAGGGATTGACTTCAGTAGAGAGGAGTGCAATAAGCAACAACTTTGAGAGGGTCTTCCTGGCCTTATCCTGTGACATGTGTCTCTAGTAGTGGGGCTGGTTTGTCCAGCGTGTTCTGTACCATGGTGACCACTTGGTGAATGGCTAACTCCGCTTTCATCACTAGAAAGCAAGAGTTACTTGCTGATTTGCTCTCTGTTACACATCACAGTTCACTAAAAAGACGATAAAAGAATGCGAAGAAACAGCACTCTGAAGTATCAAAATTATTTAAAGTTGTGTCTGGGCCAATTTTAAAGTCTGATTTTTTTCACTTATTGCTCTTTCCTATTCTTGCAGGTAGATGGTATCATATTCTGGTTTCTGATTCTTTGTCCTGCTTGTTTGTTTCTCATTCTTAGATCTTCTCTCTGTCTCTCTATCTGTTTCTCTCTCTGTTATATTTTGTGCATGTTTGTGTATTTCTATTTTTGGAGTGCAGTGTATATATATATGTCTGCAGTATGCCGGTGCATGCGGAGGCTAGTGTACTTGACCCATTTTCCCATGCTTTTGTTTTAATAGTCTCTCATGGTACACAGAATTCTCCAATTCCTATTGACTCTTAGTGTTTCTCAGTGTTCCTGTCCTCACAGCATAGGGAGAAGGCAGTTAAATGCTGATGTTCAGTCCTTCCATTTATGTCCTGAATCCAGATTTTCAGTAATAATTCCAGAAGGCATAAGAATCTTGCCAGCACTCCTGAGTAGTGTTGCACTGACTGTGTGTTTGGATACCTTCCTTCCCACCTGTATCAGATTTGCTTTGTCTGTTTACAGCTATCACCCATCTCAAATATTTTTCCCAGAAACAGATTGTTAGCCCAAAGATTAAATTCTTAAGTTGAAGATGTTTAGAAGCTGGAAGCTTTGTTTAAGCTCTCTAGGAGACCTGCCAACCCTTAAGGAAACTTATACTAGATTTTGTCGCTAATATATCAGCACCAAGGTAGTTTCTTCTGAGTTTTGCATCTAGGGTACTTTCTGACCTCCCAGAACAGCAAGTAGGAGAGCACTGCTCCTTGTCACAACTTTAAGTGACCCCTTAATGTGTGGGAAAACAGATTGCTAGAGATTTTCCAGATGCTGATACAATTGAACTTGAAAAGATCCCTCCTTTTTTTCTTTCCCTTCTGTATCTCTCTGCATGTATATTCTGGGTCAGGATGCAAATTTAATTCCTTGAGAAAAGTTCCCCAAGGTACATATGCAAATGTACCCTAATTATGGTTATGCATTACATATGACTATGTCCTACCTTGTTAGAGTATTGGTTTCCATTATTAGAAATTTCCATATATTAAATATTTGTCTTTGCTGTGATAAGTTAACATGGGATCACGTCATTGACTCTTTTACAAGTTTTTTTCCTCTCCAATATGTTAACATTGGGAAACTGGCATAATCTGATCACTGGAGCTGTATTTGATTGGAAATAAATTTTGATCACATGATGTCATTACTGTTGAAAATTTCCACCTGGGAATATCAGAAGAGTTAGTAAACAAAGAACATGGAAAATAAATAGCTATAAATTATTTAAAAAATTGAAAACATATCAATAATCAATCATGAATGTGGGGAGATAATATCAAGGATTTTGGTTTGACATATTTTAGACATATTTTAGAAGGCTAGGTAAAAATCAACTCATGAGAGAAGGTGATATGCTAGAAGAGTTATGAGAATATGTAAAGTTTATTAATAGTCAGTGGTAAGGGTATAGATTTCTAAATATAGTTTAAGGGTATGACTTTTAATTATTTTTACGTCTTATTCAGTATCAGTATAACTTTTGGAAATCTGAATATTTTACTTATTTTTTCATTTTTCCTACTTTATTAAATGACATTCATAATTATAGTATTTATGTCAGAAGCGACTGTAAGAACAACATATGCTTTGTAAATTATAAAGATCCTATGCATACCAGTTTTTTTTACCTATGGATTCATTCTATGATTTTAAAGAAAGGGAATAACATTTGAAATGTAAATAAGAAATACACAATTTAATAAAAATGGGTAAAAAACAGCAAGAAAATAATCTCCACGCAATGAAACCAAAAGAAGAGAGCAACATAAAAGTAATTATAACTCTAAAATAAAAAAAAAAAAACAGGAAACAACAATCACTATTCCCTAATATCTCTTAAATCAATGGACTCAATTCCCACATTGAAAAAGCAATGCTCTAGGATATGTGCAGACTAAAATTTAGTTTTGAGTATGACAGACAGAGGCTCTGGCATAATAGAGTGTTTAGCTCAAAGTCAGAATAGTATGAATGAGTTTCACTTTGTGTTAAAAATCCACTAGAGTTTATCTTCAGGGCTCAATTTTATGTAAGTTTGATGAATATTTTGAGAGTTGGAAATACCCATGTTTACCCTTTCATTTATTATGCCATGTAAATATGTTGAGCAAGGGTTGCATTCAGATGTTTATAAATTAGGAGAGTGATCCACTGAGTCATTCTAACTAGAACTGTTCATTTCTTCACTTCAGGTTATAAGCTACATACTCAAAAGTTAATACTTTAAAATTAAATTACCTTAAAAATATTCTTTTGACAGTTCAATTTTATCTAATTTTAAAGAATTTGGTTTAAAAATATTTTTGAGAAATCTCCTTTGAGAGCTACAATGCTAGGTAATTTCATTTTAATTTTTAAAGTTGTATTTTGAATTACCTTGCTAACTAGTTTTATAATGTTCTGTCACTCCAAAAAGACATAGATTTATTAAATTAAAATTGTGGAACAAGACATACAGATCCCAAACCAAAATCCTCCAAGCCATTGCCATTGTACTTGATTACTTATCAAAGTTATGATGTAAGACTGCTGTATAAAGACACATTTCAGCTACAAGACAGAGAAATCACTCTCAGAAGAACCAAGAAACTTCATATCTGCTGTCTAGCTTCTATAGGATTTTAAAACACTATGTGGGCTGGTGAGATATTGGGAGTATCCATTGTTTTACCCCGTGTGGGCTCTCCATGCTACAACAGACATACTGTTGTATGTGTGCCTACTGGTGTACAAATACCAGTACTATTATAAGGTATCAAATGGCATTCTGATTGGAGGCCAGATCCGAAGGAAGAAATTTCAAGCTTAGTGTTGTAATCCTGCCAAACCATTCCATAGTCATATGTCTTAGGGTAGAATCTGATGTTGTTTTGTTAAACGATTATTTAATAGAAGGAGCACTATTTACACATTTGTTGCTAAATGAATGAATATATACAATGCATACACCTTTTGAGATCTACTTCACTCATTTTTGGTGTAGGAACATATAGAGAATCTCCTTGATCTAGAATCATAAAATATCCTATCTCCACTTTCAAACTCTGAGTAAACATATCATCTAAGGAAGAACAATTTTCAGAGGGATGTAATCTATGGATTCATATTACTGAGCAAGTCCTCTATTCCTCAGCTATATCCTTCCGGATTTGAAGCAAGGTCTCACCAAGTTATCTGGACTTAGCCTTGAACTCACTCCAAAGTCCAGGTAGGCCTAAGATCATCCTGCCGCAACCTCTGGAGTATCTGGGATTACAGGACAACTCCACTAGCTTCATAAAGCTGAATGATGACATATTTGATTCTCCATTTCTGTGTTGAACACTGGAAGGTCTTTCTGAATCTTTCACATTTTAATTGAAGACAATGATAATTTTTATGTGTTTTGATGAATTTGTATTATAACTTTAAAATTCTTTACTTGGATTAATTCAGGAAACTGTTTTGAAGGCCACCGTTTAGAAATCTTATTGTTTTTAACTCTCAAATGTTCTGTCCATACCAAGAGAAGGCATCTTTTCAACATGAGATCCAGAAGGATTCTTTCCCTCATGATAGAGGATATCATGAACTTGGCTTTGTTGATGCACCAGAGTAAAAGAAGGTTGCAGGTATGATGGCTAATGGTACTAAGATACTGGGGTTCATACTCCATGTCTGATAAACCCATTTCCCCCCACATTTCTTAAATGTGTTTCATATAAATGGTAAGGTCTTTTTTTTTTAAAAAATCTGTCTGTTATCTAGTTACAACAAGATTAAACAAATTTAGAGTTCTACTGGAATGGAAGATAAAAAGAAATGAGAAGATGATGGTTAGGCAAAATGCATGCAGTAGCCTTTTAAATAGGTGAACATTTATTTTTGACATTGTCTATTTGGTTATTAAGGATATTTGAACTGGAGAGATGGCTCCGTGTGCAAATGCAATTGCTGCCAAGACTGATGACCTGAGTTTGATCCTGAAACTCCCATGGTGAGTTGTATAAAAATCAATGAGGGGTAAAATAGTTCATTTAAGTGAAATATTAATTAGATTGAGTATATCAGTTAGTGTGGATTAATCTGTACCCTGGAGGGGAGAGCTGAATCTTCCACGTAAATACACACACACACACACACACACACACACACACACACACACACACACACTCACACACGCGGGTGCGCGCGTGCGCACACTCCACTAAACCTCAGGAAAACTGTGTTTACAATGGACCCTATCATAGTTGGATAGAGATGGCCAATTACTTTAAGATAAAATAATTTCAACACAATTAGAAGATTTTCTATATTTTTTCTGGTTTTCCTAATAAAGTTTTTATAGGAGATTTTTATAGAAACTGAACAAAGGAAAGATTGTCTAATCAATCAATCTAGGAGGATTATAAAAATAAGAAAACTCAAATATTGACTAACATGAATGTCAATATCACTTTTATAACATAACAACATAGTTCAAATAATTAAGAATCTTCAGTTAAACTTTATTACTGATGTGGAATACAGCTCCAGGGGAGTCCCCAAGGCCTGACACTATTACCAAGGCTATGGAGTGCTCACAAAAAGGGGCCTATCATGACTGCCCTCAGAAAGACTCAACAAGCAGCTGAAAGAGTCAAATGCAGATATTTACACACAACCAATGGACAGAAGCTGCTGACCCTTATGGTTGAATTAGGGAAAAGCTTGAAGAAGCTGAGGAAGAGAGATGACCCCATAGGAAGACCAGCATAACTTGTACCATGAGATCTCTCAGATACTGCACCACCAACCAGGTAGCATACACCAGCATATGAGGACCCCAACACATAAACAGCAGAGAACTGCTGGGTCTGGGTTCAGTCAGAGAAGATGCAACTAACGCTCAAGAGACTGGAGGCTCCAGGGAGTGGGGAGGTCTGGTAGGGTGGGGCATGGGAAAGACATCCTCCTGGAGAGTGGGGTGGGGCTGGGGTAAGAGGTATGGGATGTGGAACAGTCAGTGGATAGACTGGGAGGAGGATAAAATCTGGAGCGTAAATATA
Source organism: Rattus rattus (assembly GCF_011064425.1). Lineage (NCBI taxonomy): Eukaryota > Metazoa > Chordata > Mammalia > Rodentia > Muridae > Rattus > Rattus rattus. The sequence goes on from NC_046159.1 coordinate 127,197,412, forward strand.
AAAGTTAATTAAATTATAAAATGATGATGATGATGATGATGATGATGATGATGATAAGAAAAGCTGCATAGCCTGTACAGTGTGGACAAACTGGAGCTGCACCATTCTCACATATTAACCTCTCCTGCAGCCAAGCTTGTCATATACTACCTCAAGTCAATGTGGAAGCCTCTACAAAGACCACTGAGCCAAGTGCCATGGTAACTCCGCAAGGTAGCTAAAGAGAGCCAGACTTTGCTCATGGAATACTCAGGCCGGAAGGGGGAAGGGCACCAGTGAACATCAAGGGACCCAAACCCAGCTTTATCTATGTCCTCTTTGTGCCATTGGACATACAAAGATGACTTCTGCTTTTGACATCTGACTAGCTCGGCCTTACATGTACTCATCATGCCAAAAACCAGTTCATAATCTATGTCTTCCAAATGCAGCAGATATGATTTTACTAAATTTTAAGTTATTTAGTAAAGTTTTCTGCTTTGGCATCTGCTATTGATTTCCAATCATGAATACTAGCAATCGAAGAAGTAAACAAATAAGAAATCAAACAAAAGGGTCACCAAATCTCTCATGGAGTTCCAGAATGTGTAATTTGCTTCTATAAAGTTATCAGCCCCTCCCAACATTTGCGAGCATCTTCTGCTGAGGATAACACAAGGTCCTTTTAGCTGGGAAATGTCAGGCTCTGTATCATGTGATCCCCCGACTACAGTGGTTTCAGTGAAGAATACAGACTTTAAAGCCAGGCTAGCAAAGGGTCAGAGGGTACTAAGCACAAACTTGTCGACCTGAATTTGATCCTTGGAGCCAGTTGATGGAAGGAGTAAACCAATGCCTGCAGTTGACCTCTGACCTTGAGAGGAGTGGGACAATAAAAAAAAGTTTCAAAGAAAAAAACCTTTGTTAGTGATAAGAAACCAAGGAAACTATAAACATTATGGATTTACTATTCATCAAGCTTCATAACAGATAATCTGTCTAACATTTATCCATAACATCATATAATTGTAGACTATGGGAGAAGGATTGCTTATTCTCTGAAGTATTTTCTACTTTTTTCACTGACCATAAACTTAAGAATCTCCACAATTGTTCTCATATAGGAATTAAACCTCACAATGTGAACACTCCAGGGTAATTTCTACATTGAATCAGGGCCATGTATCTGATAGCTGTGAAAACAATGTCTCTATTGTAGTAATTTTAACAATACCCATTGCATTGCCATTTAATTAATAATATTAATTCTTTTTCTAAGTCAACATAATATTTTAATAACTATTAGTTATATAACTATTAGTTATATAAAACTGAAGGGCTGGTAATGGGCTTAAAACATAAATTCAGTGTTTTTTTTTTTAGTCTTTTTAAAAATTAATCATTCAATTCGTTTACATCTCAAATGATATCCCACTTCCCAATTATCCCTCCACAAATCTCTCTTCCACATCTGCAATCTTCCCCCTCCCCTTTGCCTCTATGAGAGTGAGCCCTCTACCCTCACCCTTTTAACTCTATACCTCCCTATCTTTAAATGCCTGTCATCTCTGATACCTAGAACATCTGTAGAAGACTCACAGCTAAACTGAAAGGATTTTGCTTTTCATTTTGTGCTTATGTACTCAAATGACAGCCAGCTTTCAGTGTTTTTGTGTAGAGGACATTATGTAGTAATCTACAATCATCTTTTAAGACCAGTACAGTTTGTTAAAGTTTTATGCTAAGAGATTCAAACTAAGGAAACCAAGCTAAAAAGAAAACCATTCTATCTGGCTTGTCACTGTACAGAAGAAAGCCTGTTCCGATGTAGGAGAGACGCATAACATTGCAGAAGTGATGCCCAGCGTCCTAGGTAGCAATGACACAAATCTAATGCAAGCTGACATTGATACTCATTAGACTCTGATCCTCTAGCTGGCCCTGCTGATTCCTGGCTGGGTGGCAGTAGGTATTAAGGCTGGGGATCTTCTGTCAGTTTTCATTTTGAGGATACTTGGGAATTTGCAGTGAAGAAACATGTCAGTTGGGAGCTTGACTCAAGCTGCCAGTTGGTAAATATGTTGGAATTGTCCAATCATTCCAAGTCCTTCTGAACATTCATGTTGTGGTTCATATTTTTGCATGCCAAATCTTTCGAAAGCAGAATTTTTTATTGTATGTCTTGTAAGAATGTCTACTCAGATAAAATTTTTAAATTTTAGACAAATAAGTTGATGCTCCATTTTTCATCACTCTTGCTACTTAACATTGAAAAAAGCAACTCCCAGAATCCCCAAATTACTTTAAGTCTGAAAATAAATACTCTGATTCTTAATCTGTCTGCTTTCTAATTTGATAATTGTTGGCACTGTGATCAGAAGAGACGTTTGCCATTTGTGTGTGATTTCAGATCCTCTGTAGACATTGGCAATGCATATAGAAATATTTCAAAATGACATCTTGAAGTAAATACATGAGCAGCATGATAATTACTCAAAGTCATACAAAGGAAAGTGGTTCAGAGGTAGATCTAAGACATGGGAAGATGGGGGTATTGCAAGGTTTGAGAGTTCAAAATTTTCAAGTCTGAAGGAAAAAAAATTATGTCATTTGGAAAGCTAAGAGAGTGTTGGGGCCACTACCCATATGTCTTCTTTGTGCCGATTAGGAAAGGCACCCCTTGTGAGTGATTAGTCCATGGGTTTATGGCTTTCAAAGCAGATGGTGCTTTTGTATGAATATTTTACAAAAGCATCTTTTCCTCTGGGCAGATCAATCCTGTGCCAGAGAACATGGCTTGGCAAGAGGAGTATGGATGGATTTATATTTCTTGCTTCCTTTTGGTGAGGGCCATGGGCAGACAGTACTTTTCTCACCCATTAACGTGAGAAACAGTGAAAGTCATGAAACAGTTAAAGAGAGTTGCTTTAGAATGATGAGAGTGTTATTGATAGGATGTGTTTTTGAAGTTTTTATTTAACAATGAAGGATCTTTGATGGCAAGAAATACAAACTGTTGTTGATTAATGCACACAGTATTTCTAAAAATAATGCAAAGTAGTTCCCAATATTAAAAAAAATGAAGCAAAGGCTTATGAAGCTGGGGGACTTTTGTCATAGCTGAAGCACCAGGACATACATGGGGAGTATGTTTTAACCCAGAACATTAGGTCTCAGGTTTAATGGAACTTCAAAATCACTTTCACGGGTTTGAAAGTCTTGATAATCTGATGTCATGTTCCAGAGAAGAATGTCTTAAGTACATACAGACTGTCAATTTTAAATCTCCCCAAATAAAACATTCTTTACATTTTAACACTTAGGTGACAAAAACTAATGGAATTCTATCTTTATATCATTATTTTTAAGATTTAGATTCTGCCATCAATATCAAATCCTACAATTGTGACCTACTTGTGAACTATGCTGGTATGATAGTGGCAAAAATATTATGGAAGTAACCAATTTCTTTTTTGATTGAATTTAAGACACATTCCATGAAATGGAACCCAAACATGTGGCGAAGAGCCTAAGACTGACTAGGTCATCAGCCCTAAAGGAAAACCTTTTACTATTACTCTGCTAGCTGAACATAGCAATAAATTATGATTCCTAATGACACATTGCTATACCCATAAATCTCAGATCTCTCAGCCATTATGAGCGAAACTTCTTGCAGCTGATGTCAGTAGGTGCTAATTAGAATGAAGACCAACAACTGAAGTATCTGCAGAGTGAGAGACTGTGCAGCACTCAGCTTGAAGGGGATGTACTTCACCCTCACCTTCCCAAAACTCAGATGTCCATGCAGAAGAGGGCGTGGAAGAATTGTTATAGCCACAGGTGGTTGATGACACCAAGGAATGAGAGGCTTTCAGAAACAACATGTCTCACCATAACTGGGACAGCATGCCCAATATCTAGACAAAATCTTAGCATTGAGAAGAGGAAGTGAACACAAATGCCCACCACACAGGTAGTCAGTTGATACCTGGTGGTCAAAGGGATGTCAGTTTTATAGAGAGGAGAGACACTGGGTATACCAACCACACTACAGGTCAGACTCCATGGCCAGAAGTAGCTGGCTAATATAAAACAAAAATCATGTTTTTGTGTGTTTTCTGTTTTGGTCTCATTTAGTACTAGTTTTATTGTTTTTGGGATTTTTTTGTTGCTTGTTTCTTTTCAGAGAGAAAGAGAGAGAGAGAGAGAGAGAGAGAGAGAGAGAGAGAGAGAGAGAGAGAGAGAGAGAACACAAAGTTAGGTATTGTGGCTTTTTGAAGGATTTAGGAAAGGAGAAAGATATGATCAAAACATGTTCACATACATAATACAATGTATATATTAAACAAATTTTAGACTCTGAGTATCTGGTTGTACAGATTTAACCTTAAGCCCAAAGAGGAAGGGATCCTGAGCAAAAATCTGTCACGTTGTTTAATGTAAGCCTCGATTGTAAGATTGGAAGGTTATGGAGCCTAACCATAGGAACCTTTGTTTGCAATAACTACCTTTGTAGTTAAGCAATATATTGAAAAATGAAACAATAGTTCATGTATGATACTTCTGTATGGTATTTCTAGTATTTATAATAGAAATATAGGATGTCTCTGTTGCCATGGCAAGAATCAGTGTTAATTTTCACACATAAAGCATGGATTTGAGAGTGAGCCCTCCAGTCTTCACATCAGTCTTTCATTTTACCATGTCTTATGTGGGAGAATTTCTACAATCTCAGGAGTATGTGCTTGCTTGCTACCCACATAAGGACACCAATGGGACAGCCCTAGGCTGATAGAAGGCAAAAACTTCACAGATAATTTATGTTCTCTTTCATGTCCACATTCTGTCAGTTGCCTCTAAATTCTTCCTAATGTATTCCTTCATTATATAATTTCATAAAATCTGATGGAAAAAAATCACTGAGTGTGCTTTCGACATTTCTCTATGATTCTATTGTGAAAGATTTCTCTTGATGGCTTACAACATTTCACAGTAATTTGGGTTTCTAACTTTTCAGTGTCCAGCACATGCTTCTTTTAATCTCTCAGCTCATACCTGTTTGACATCAAACATCCATACTGAAAGTTAGGCATCCCATAGATTCCACACCAGAGGCTTCCTAGTGGCCTCTTAGAACAGTTCATGTATCTCCTGGATGGACTGAAAACTCTCTGTCAGCCTGCTCTTGTTTTAAATGCTTTCCGTGACCATGCAAGGAATCAAAGGGTTTTAAAAAGTAGGAATGTATGGCAATAATCTTTTGTTTTAATGGGAGAAAGAGTTTGTTTTGGCTATGGTTCCAGAGGAGGCAAGACAGCAGGTGGCTGGTTCAGGAACCAAGAGAACACATTTCTCCCTGGAAGCAGAAAGTAAAAAGAGGAAAACTGCAGGTGAAAGGGGATTATATATTCTCAAAACCCACCATTCGAAATGAATGCAACTCCCAAACCTCCCCAAAACAGCATCACCAAATGAAGACCTAATGTTTCAAACACCTGAGTCTATGAGAGACACTCTCACTCAAAACACCAGAGTGGATACATATTTTTACTTTTTTTTCTTTTTTGACAAAATAAAATATAGTAATATAGAAAACTAGATCCAAGTCAATCCAAGAAGAAGAAAAAAACCCCAAGAATAGGCACAAGAATCACAGTCATTTAAAATACTAAGACTCATATAAAGTCACCAAGCAGACGGTATAGTATACAATCAGAGGACTTGGTGCAGAGTCGTTTAGATCTTGTGCTTGCTGATTTAGTCTTTGTAAGTTCATATGAGCCTTGCTTAGTTGATAAAGAGGGCCTCGTTATCTTCTATTTCCTCTAACTCTTACACTCTTTCTTTCTTCTCTTCTGCTAGGTTCCCTGAGTTCTGAAGGGAAGAATGAGGCAGGACATTCCACAGAACTGTGTTTCAAGGACTTCTGTTTGTGTAATGTCTGGCTTTGGATGTCTGCATCTGTTCTCATCTGCTGCAGGAAGAAGCTTCTCTTATTGTGACTGAATAAAGCACTGATCTATGAGGATAATGGAATACCATTAGTAGTCATTTTATTGATACTTTACTTTTTTTTTAAACAGAAACATTTTTTGCCATAGGGCATTAAGCTATCTATTTTCTGGTTCTTGGTCTCCAAAGCAATGTCAGGTATGGGTTCTATCTCATGGAGTGGTCTCTAAGGCAGATCAATTATTTGTTTGCAACTCTTATATGTTCTGAGCCATCATTGCCCTAACATATCTTGCAGGCAGGATAGATTGTAGGTTAAAGGTTTTGTGGTTGGGTTGTTGATTATGTTTCTCTTTTGGTAGCTAGCAGAGTACCCTCCCACCCAAAGACACTGGAATGTAGGTATTAAAGCCCATCATGGATTTCTCCATATTCAGTGTGTTATGTGAGTTTCGTTCTCAGCAGTGTGCCCTGATAGTTTGTAGAGATTAACCCATTGTACTGGTAACACTTGGGTTGTTTGGGGATTTCCAAATGACCCTTTTGGCCAATAATTCAATTCAGTCCAATCCAGTTCTGGAATTGGAGGCTTTGATGAGTAATGGCCAGTGAGACTCTGTTGCCCCCAGTATTAGGAGACCTCAGTAGCCTCTTCTTTATCTTCTTTAGTAAGTTTACACCATACCATATTTCCATACCATGCCCTTCAGTTCCAACTGTTCCTTCTTACAAATCTACTCTTAACTCTATCTCTCCTCTAGTTTCTGGATATATGAATAGAACAGCAGTTAACAATGTTGGGCATAATCTTTAAATGAAGGACAACTGTTCAATTGTAGGTATATAATCACCTATAATTTATGCATTTATGGGGTGTTTGATATTTTCAAGTTTTACATCTCTTGAGATTTACATAATATGTGTCGTTGTGCTTCATCTCATGCAATGTGACACATATTACAATGTGACAAAGCATGGAGGAAGTGAAAGGAACCCTCTTCTCTTATCTAAATCGTAACAAACTTGGCAAACAGTGGCCTTTGAATTGAAAGTGGCTTATAAACAAGGAAAGTTATATGAGATTACTGCTGGATCTGGACTCAGTCAGAGATGATGCACCTAACTTAGAGAGATATGGGGCCCCAGGGAGTGGGGAGATCTGGTGGGGTAGGAACAGTGGGGACATCCTCTTGGAGATGGGAGGAGGAGGACAAAAGGGATGTGGAACAATGGGAGAGTGGACTAAAAGGGACATAATGTCTGGACTGTAAAAAATGTTTAAGAAATAAAGAAAAAAATAGAAATGAAGAATCAAGAAGATATGGTTCTAATTAAAAAAAATCAAGATTTCTTGTTCTGTAGTAGATAGATCAACAAATGGAACAGAAAAATCTTCCTGAATATATTTCAGCTTTCTTATTGGTCAACATCAATTATGATTAAAGAACATCCAAAGATGTTTAAAGAAAGCATTGTCACCAAAAAATGCTATTTATAGGAAGCTAAGTATATATTTTGAAATTAGGGCAACAAAGAAAGCAATGGAAACCTCAACTAATATCAGTCGTCAGCAGGAGTGGGATATTGATGCAATAGATTGGATTATGTTTTGGAGAGGATTGTGGAAGGACTTTGGAAATTTTGGCTATAAAATCCATTGAGTATTGAGAGCTTGGAAGATAAGGATGTTGAGAGCAGTGCAGAAGATGGAGGCCTGGCTTGTAAAGTTTCAGCGAGAAGTTTAAAGAATCTACTAGGACCATTTGCAACTTTTAATTAAGAATCTGTCATTCTGGGCTGAAGAGATGGCTCAGCCATTAAAGGATAGGCTCACAACCAAATATATAAGAATCTGTCATTCTGGTTAGCTGTGACTGAAGAGTCAGGTATGCCTAAGAAGAGTCTAGTACAATTGAAGTGAAACCTTTGCTTTATTGGGACAAATGCTGCTGTTTAGATAGCACTAAGAATTTAGTGGTAGCTAAGTTTCACTGAGGTAAAATCTTCTGGTGTTTCTTTAGAGTCAGTATACAGATGCTGTGTTCCACAAGTGTCCAGGTTGTACTTTGCGTTGCCAGCTGAAATTGGCAGATTTTATTTACTCAGGTTTTGAGGGGTCATGAAGAGCAGGTGAACCTTGGCACTTTGAAAGGCAAGGACAGGCCATTAGTGAAGGTCCAACCTTGGTGACAGTTGAAGGCTTAGGATTGAAAGTATCATGAAGATAAGACTTGTCACTATAAAGAGAGTCTATGAGAGATAGGCTCAGTTTTCACTGAAACCACCACCATTTTGGAAATGCCAGTATAAAGAATAATAGCAGCTGTAGGGTGAAGCAAGCCAGAGCCCAGAAGAAAAGTTGTATGTGCTGTAGACTGCATATCTAGAAAAGTGACTCAAACCCCTTGGAGAATCCCAGAAGATCACAAGCAAATCCACAATATTGGATGTTGAGTGATCGTCACTGTTAGATGTTGGTTTTGCTTTATTCATATTGTAACTGTGCCCTGATTCTTGCTCTTGAAGCAAGGATGTATTTCATTTATTTTTGATTTTACAGGAGCCAACAGTTGAGAGGTTGAAGTCTTAAAGAGATTTTAGGTTTTAAAAGAGACTTTGAATTTTTAAAAAGACTGAGTTTTGAAGTCTTTGAATTTGTAAAGAATCTAGGACTTTTTAAAGTTTGTAAAATGTTTTATATTGTGAAATTAATGTTAATGTGTCATCTTGGGAATGAACAAGAATAAAAAGGTTGTGGTTTAACAGTGACCTGTTTGTGTCTAAAGTTGACATGGGGTCAACTATGTTAGATAATTTTATGTCCATTTGACACATATGAGACATGGGAACATCACTTAAGAAAATGGACCAAGTCCATTGTCAGTGGTACCATTCTATAAGAAAGCTGGCTGAGGAAGACAGAAAGCAGCACCCTCAGTGGATTACAGAGATCAAACTCTGCACATTTTTATTTATTATTAATATCAATATTATTATTATAAATGATTAAGTAAAAAATTTTAAGTTGTTTTTTCCTTTTGTTTTTACAAGATGCTTAAAATCCATACATTAAGCAGTTGAGGGAGAATGGATACAAGGTATGTGAGATCAAAAAGTTAACAGACAAAAGGAAAGGCAGGGACAAAGAGTGGAGCAAAGACTGAAGCAAAGGCCATCCAGAGACTGCCCCACCTAGGGATCCATCCCATCGGCAGATACCAAACCCAGACACTATTGCTGATACTAAGAAGTGCTTGCTGACGAAGCCTGGTTTAGCTGTCCCCTGAGAGGCTGTGCCAGAGCCTGACCAATACAGATGCGGATGCTCACAACCAAACATCGGACTGAGCATGGAAACCCCAGTGGAGAAGCTAGGGCAAGGACTGGAGGAGCTGAAGAGGTTTGGAACCCCATAAGAAGAACAACATCAACTAACCAGACCTCACAAAGCTCCCAGGGACTAAACCACCAACCAAACAGTACACATGGTGGGACTTATGGATCCATTTGGATATGTAGCAGAGGACTGTCTTATCGGCATCACTAGGAGGGGAGACCCTTGGCCATATGGAGGCCTGATGATCCATTGTAGGGGAATGCTAGGGAGCTGAGGCAAGAATGGGTGGGTGGGTGGGTAGGAGTTCACTCTTATAAAGGCAAGGGGAGGGGGTTTAGGGGGCTTGTGGAGGGGAAACTGAAGAGGGTGGCATTTGAAATATAAATGAATAAAATAACCCAGTAAATGAATAAAATAAACAAGTAAAAAAATGAAAAAAAATCTACCAGAAAGATTTTTTTCTCATGTCAGCAAGATGACTGTCTATAAACAATAACGTGAGTTAAGGAATTGTTATGCTTCTCTTAAGGCATTCATATTTCCTACAAATTTCTTTGGCCTATTTCCATGGGAAATATGCAGGAAGTATTCAGCTTCCGTAAGACATGAAGTAAAAATACCACATGCTCCGAATTACTGTGATAGAGAGAAATTTCACCTAAAGTTAATCATCTCTTCTCCCAGAATAAATGATGTACCTAAAGCTGCAGTCTCATTGAATAATTGCTTTTTTTAGTGGATTTTGAGTTTCTTTGTAATATATGTGAAGTCTGTAAAACAATTACCATATGAATGAGGTGACGATGACACCCTTCTATGTCAGCTGATATTGGGTACACAGAAGGCAGATGTCATGCTTGACTTTCTAGTATTTAAAATGTGTAAAAATATTAATAGGTAGCTTGAATTCATGAAAATCATTGCTAAATAATTTCACATAGAGATCAAAGGAAAATTGATGGGTGTGTTCTGTTTTTTTTCCTCTTTGATTGCATTAACTTTGGGTCCTGTCTTTTGTTAAAGTCTTTTTTCATTCAAATTCACATTTAGGAAATCACCTCTGAAGGTGTAAAATATGTCACTCAACCTGTATGGAAAATGGAATGTTAATGCCTATTATATAGTTTCTATTCAATAATTTTCATAATGTATATAGTAAATAATAGGGAAATGACATCTCATATTCTTCTAACCCATCCTCCACATCCCTTTTCCTGGTTTATCTGTTTATGTTGGTTTGTTCTACTGAAATCTCATCTGTTCACAATAATTTCAACCTTTACTTACGAAAGGCTTTGATAAGGTTTATTTGCTTTTCTATATGAGAAAATGAGTATTGATGCCCTGAAAAGTCTAGAAGTGATTGGTTTGTGAAGTGCCTATTTCAGACTCCAATCTAGGCCTTCATGGAGGCAGTCTGCTAGACACCTTTAAGTATATTTAAAAGTCAGAGTTCAATATAAAAGAATGACATTACATAAGTAATTAAATTTTAAAAAAGAGGCACATTCTTGAAACTAGAATCTTTATTTTGTATTACAGTGACAACTTACATTGTCGCCTAAAAATGAATCGACAGACACCTCTTCTCCATCCTGAATACCTCGGAGGCTATCTTAACCCTTTCTAGATGCTATACTGTACTTACATAATAATCCAAGACAGAGTACTCATGTACTTGGAATTGAGTGGTTGGAATGCTTTTTAAGAAAATGTGAGCTTTGAAAAAGTTAAAGTGGCAATTATTAGATAAGATGAGAACAAGAAAGATTATGCAGGAAGATGTTTTCAGGCGCTATAGCATAGAAGGGTGAAAGAAAGCTTGTCAAAATTTGGAATCAAAAGTGCAAACATATTTTCAGGGCTGAACTGGGTTTCAATTATGAAGGCCAAGGAAAGTTTTGGCAAGAATATAAAAATATAAAGTCACTTAGAGAGTTTGAAAGATAGGGAAGGGCCGATTGGGCCAATTTAGAGAGTGTACAGATCTATTTGTCAATGAGGACTTTGGGCTGAAATAAGAACATATCCCCTGATGAGATACAAGCTTTGATTATCTTGAAAAAAAGTTGAGTCAGTCCAATTTCACCCTTTCACTTAGATTTTGTCTTATATGGATGAAGTCTTGTAACCACTGGTGAGTGCACTAGTTAATCTTCATTTTGAGCTTAACTGGACTTAGCAACAGTCTCTAGGTTTATCTGTGAGGATGCTCACAGAGACATTTAACTGAAGTAAGAAGAGCAGCCCTGAATGTGTGAATCACCACTCCATGGGCTAGAATCCCAGAAAAGGAGAAAGGAGCTGGGTAGCAGGATATAGCTCGTTGTGCTTCTTGACTGCAGACATGAGTAACCAACTGCTTCACATGCCCACCACATACCAGTTTCCCAACAGTATGGGCTGCTTATGTCATGCCACAGAAACAAGAGAAGTAAATGATGTAATAGCAGTAATATAATGAATTACATCCATACCAGTTTGGTATGTTGAAGATAAACCTGCACTCTTATCTTCATTTTAACATTTTTATAATAGCCAAGATATAGAATTAACTTAGTCTATCAGCATATAAACTAATGGATTACATATGTGCACATATGTATGTATAATGTATACATACATATACACACATATACACACATTACTTAAGATAACTATACAATGTTTTATATATAAGTGTATGAACATACACAGAATTGGGTATTATTAAGCTTTTAAAAAGAAGAAAAGATTGCTATTTGTGGCTAAACCAAGATGCACAATCAGTCAAGCAAGGCTAGCACATAGAGACAGTGTGCTATTTTCTACATGATCCAGGCTTCTCACTTCATATGTAGCAGAGAATAGCCTTGTTGGGGCACAAGTGGAAGGGAAAGCCCTTGGTCCTGTCAAGGTTGGACCCACAGTGCAGGGGAATGTCGGAAGGGGCAGTAAGGGAGTTGGATAGGGGGGCATCTGTATGGGACATGGAGAGGGGATAGGGGGCTTATGGACTGGAAACTGGGAAAGGGAATAACATTTGAAATGTAAATAAGGAAATATATCTAATAAAAAATAGGACAAAAAAAGTGAGAAAGAAAAATATCAGGACCACAGGAGCAGAAGATAATGGTGGCCACAGCTGTAAGAGAGGGCTGGAAAAGATGTTGGTCAAAGTGTAAAAATTTCACTTCGATGATTAAGCTCTGAGGTTGGGAATTCCTGGCTATATTTGATAATAAATCACTTGATATTAGCTAATGTTCTTACCATAAAATGCTACATTTATGAATTGTTTTGTAGTTCTGGGAATGTTTTATTTACTAATTTCCAACACACACACACACACACATCTATCTATCTATCTATCTATCTATCTATCTATCTATCTATCTATCTATCTATCTACCTATCTATCTGTCAACCAACTGTTTATCTATCTCTATATATCTATATATCTATCTACAGATATAAAGAGTCACGTTTGCTTTACTTGTCAATTAAGTTGGGAAAAAAAGATTTGATTTTTCTAGTGTTGAAGAGGACAGCAGAGTCCCTGAGGTCTTTGTTTATGGTTAAGTCTTGCTCTGTGTGGAGATGATAGAAGGTTGTTTATATTGTTCTTTTAGAGGGTCTAGGGCATCAATAGTTCAGAAATACCACTAAGTCAGGTGTGCTGGTACAGTCCTTCAAGACCAAAACTTGGGAGCCAGAAGTAGGAAGATCAAGGAATTCAAGGCCAATTTAGTCCCTGTAGTGATTTCTTGGCTAGCCAAGAAACATGATGAGACCCCTATCTCAAAGAAAGAAACACCACTCACCTGATATGGGCATGAGGAATTAAACTTCTTTTCACTACCATGAGTTAGTAACTAGTCAAAAAACTTAACCTTGTAATTTAGTATAAGATAAAACATTTAAATTTAAGTGTGTTTTCAGATACTGCTGTTTTCAGACATAAAGAACCTGTATGTCTTAGAATGAGTTTTCTTCACATCAGTAATGTTACTCTTCACTGGTTTTCTGTAGAAGTCAATTAAAATAGATTAATCACACTTTCAGTCAAAAGAAAAAAGTTTCATTTTTTTCTAGGTTAATATATACAGTAGTTTTTCTTTTTTGTTCTTCAATTTTTATTAAATTGGGTATTTCTTATTTACATTTCAGGTGTTATTCCCTTTCCCGGTTTATGGTCCATCAGCCCCGTAACCCCTCCCTCTCCCCTTATATATGGGTGTTCATCTCCCCATCCTCCCCCCCATTACTTTCCCCACAACAATCCCCTACACTGGGGGTCCAATCTTGGCAGGACCAAGGGCTTCCCCTTCCACTGGTGCCCCAACAAGGCTATTCACTGCAACCTATGCAGTTGGAGGGTCAGTCCATGTATAATTTTTTTTTATTAACTTGAGTATTTCTTATATACATTTCGAGTGTTATTCCCTTTCCATGTATAATTTTTGGGTAATGGTTTAATCCCTGGAAGCTCTGGTTGGTTGGGATTGTTGTTCTTATAGGGTTGCAAGCTCATTCAGCTCCTTCAGACCTTTCTCTAATTCCTCCAACTGGGGGTCCCGTTCTCAGTCCAGTGGTTTCCTGCTGGCATTCGCCTCTGAATTTGACTTGTTCTGGCTGCTTCTCTCAGGAGAGATCTATACCCAGTTCCTGTCGTCATGTACTTCTTAGCTCCATCCATCTTATCTAGTTTTGGTGGCTGTATGTGTGTGTGCGTGCGTGCGCGTGCGTGCGTGCGTGCGTCGTCTTGTCTGCGTGTGTGTGTGTGTGTGTGTGTGTGTGTGTGTGTGTGTGTGTGTGTGTGTATATATGCCAAATGTGGGGCAGGCTCTGAGTGGCTGTTCCTTCAGTCTCTGCTCCAAACTTTGCCTCCCTATCCCCTCCTATATATATTCTTGTTCCCCTTTTAGAGAAGGAGTGAAGCATCCTCATTTTGGTCATCCTTGAGTTTCCTGTGGTCTGTGCATCTTGGGTAATTCCAGCATTTGGGAAGAGCAGAACACTCTGTTCCCATAACTGGCTGAAAGAAAACAGGAAAACAGGTTTACAGGACTGCTGGCACACTGGCCCACAGGGAGGTCAAGCCACCATTAGAAACAGCAAGAACGGCTAACACCAGAGACAACTTGATGGTGAGAGGCAAGCGCAGGAACCCAAGCAACAAAACCAAGACTACTTGGCATCATCAGAACCCAGTTCTCCCACCAAAGCAATCACTGGATATCCAAACACACTGGAAAAGCAAGACCTAGATTTAAAATCACATTTCATCATGACAATGGAGGACTTTAAGAAAGTGATAAATAACTCCCTTAAGGAAATACAGGACAACACAAGTAAACAAGTAGATGCCCTTAAAGAGGAAACAAGCAAAAAACCCTTAAAGAACTACTGGAAAAAGTTTCATTTTTAAGTTAAAAAAGTTGCAATCTAAGGATAACTTCTCCTTATAAGAGGAATTCTAGTGGGGGAGGGAGGGTGTAATATAATATTACTAGATATTACCTTTCCAAATAGAGGACTTAACAGTTTGTAAGTAGTCACTGCTTGATTTGGAAATGTCAGAGACAGTTTCTCTCCCACAGTATCACAGACTCTGTATCAATGGTGATGGATAACTTTATAAAGGTGCAGTCAGCAAAGAGAGAGAGAGAGAGAGAGAAAGAGAGAGAGAGAGAGAGAGAGAGAGAGAGAGAGAGAGAGAATTCATATTCATCAGCAAATCCCTGTCCCAAGTCATCATATATTGCTTTTTCAAAACGGTGGTGAAGAATTATTTGACAGATAAAAGAGCAATACAATTTATAGTTCATAGAATCTTACGTATGGGAGTGGGATGGTTTTAGACATGTATGATTTTGACTGGGATTACGAATAAGAAAGTTAGGTTCTAACAAACCTATTCCTTTTGTTCTATAAATTCCTATTAATATTAACAGAGAGCATTAAGGAAAACAGTGAGATAGAGGGAATAAAAGCAGATTGTTAACATCTGGTCACAGAACATCAAGGAGTGACATTGTGAAAAGGTTAGAAAGACTGTCTTTGTCTGCAGGTGTATAAAGTACTTACTGAAAAGGGGGAAATGCTATATGCTTCCAGGAGATCTCTGGGAAACTCTGCCTTGACACCTTGCGTCTGGCACAGAGTGGTCTCCACTTCTGTGTTGCCTTAGGATGGTACAACAGTCACAGTCTTCTCCAGAAATAACCTCATGTCATTACTTTCTTTCTCAATCGATGTCCCTGGCTTATGACTATTAGTCACATTTCGTTGAAATCCTAAGTTCAGGCCCATTAATAATAAATTCTTATTAACCTTTTCTAAAGGACAAGGGTAAGGTTCTCCTGGCAGCTGGATTGATTTCCATACTTGAATCTCTTTCCATTGATCTACCCCTTCAGAGAGCCTTTCAAGTGAAGTCCAACTGTTTTGATTGTATTCCTTTTGTTTCGCACTTAACCTCTAATATTTCGTTCTACTGGGATAAAACATGTTGTGTGGGACAGATGTATTATAGTTAGGAACTCATCAAATCCTGAAAAGATGATTATAAAGAAGAATATCCAAAAGCATGTGCACAGGAAAAATTGGAGGAGAAAGATATTTTATGTATTTACTTACTTATTTATACTTAAAGGAAAAGAGATTTTGAGAGCAGGGATTGAAATGAGGACTTTTCATGCATTGGATAATATCCCTTCCAATATAAACTAAGTTTCTGCTCCATGTATCTTGCCTCTTATCTTTTACTCCCTCACACATTGGAAAGCTCAACCATGATCGACTGGAGAAAAATCAGTACAACCATCTACCTTGCCTGTATTGTACCTGCTGGTCTATCTTTGGATAACGAGGTATCTGACTGTGAGTGATTTCTATGCCTCTCAGAGGAGAGAGTCAAATATACAGTAAGTAGACTTTGGATGAGTGGGAACATCCTGTTTCAACTGGTGATCTGGTAAATTGGTTTTCTGCTTCAATTCAGCGAAGATTTTTCTGGAGTCAATAATGGAACTGTGAAGATGCCAACTTTTCTGTGAACCCTTATCATATTTTCTCAGGAAAAGTGCAGGCTGGCACTTAGTTATTATTAATGGACCAATTATAAGCCCACAGAGAAGACAATCTTTACATCTGTTTACGCAATGTCCATTGGCTTTCGAACAGCTCAGACAAATCAAGAAGGGTGCAATTTACAAGTTAGTGAGACACTCTTTGTACTTTGGAATAATGGTTTGGAAGTACTAAGGGTCATGGAGTTATTTTTCTCAAAATAAAAACTTAATATCATTTTCTAATATTAAGAAGCAATGAAATAAGTCTTTGTGCAAAGTGACAAACATCACAGGAGATGTGTTAGGGGAATGCTATAATTTGCAAACAAGAATCATAAGATTATGTTTCAATCTACCAAAAATAGTTCAGCTCTTTCAGCAAGATGATAAGCTAAAGTTTAAGATTGCATTTCATTTTTTTCTCCAAGTAAAAGTATGTTTTAATATTTTATAGAATTTTGATCTAGAGAATCCTAGTGTTTACTGTGCTAATACATTGGATTATACATTAAAGGTAACTCAGCCTTTGGCTGCAGGAGCCAACTCAATTTGGGTGAGAGGGAAGCCTTACTTTCCATAGCAAGTGCTTATTTCCTGTGTAAGGAAAATACCTGCTTCACTGGGCTGGTCCTGCTCTGAGTTCATGTGAAATAAGGAGTCTGTAGATGAACACAGGCAAAATGTTCAGCCCACTAAATATATGTGTACAGTGACAATGCAAGCTATATGCCCAGGACTACATGACTAAAGCCTTACATTTTTATCAATAATCAGTAGAACATCCCCTTTTGTTTTCTGATGTAGATAATGAAAGGATATAAGGCTTATGGGGGAAGAAAACTATTAACTAGAGATGATTTAAGAAGCCTAAGGCGCCTTTAATTAAACTTACCTAGCCAAGAACAGAAGGGAAAAGTGATCAGACCTGGGAAACTGAGGTTACAAAACTCAGACTATAACTAAGTACATTGAATATCAACAGCTAATAATCCCAAGTGGCAAAGATTTTCATGTTTTCCAAAATTTTCACTGATATTCTTCTAGTATGTATCATTAGATAAGTTTGATAGAAATTAAAACATTTTTTTTTCAGATTATAATTCAGGAAGAGAAATATTGAAATAACAAGAAGACAGGTGTACACATATATAAGTATTTTCTTTGTCAAAAATTGAAGCGAGAAGCAGAGTGATGCTTTTTAGGTATTGAACGCTTTGTTTTCAAATACCTTTCCTTGATGTATGCCTAAAGGGCTCCATATTTACCAGCCATGTTCACTGCTGCTATATTCACAATAGCTAAGGAATGGAAACAATCTGAATGTACTTGACTTGGTGAATATATTACATACATACATACATACATACATACATACATACATACACACACACACAATTATATACACAATGAAATACTATTCAATAGTAAAGAAAAAATGAAATCATGAACTTTGCAAGTAAATGGGTGGGTCGAGAAAAGATCACACTGAGTGAAATAACCCAGACCCAGAAAGATAATAGTTGGATGGTCTTTCTCACTGGACGCTCTTAGCTCCCTATTTTCACAAGTGAGTATATGCCCTGGGTTACTTGCAAAACCCATGAAAGTAAAAAACGTTTTCTAAAAATAGTTTGCCAGGGTTGTTCAAGAGACTCCCAAAACATAAATGCAGCTGCTATTGCCCTTTGCTAACTCCCAGTAGGGAATGGTAAGTCCCTGTTGCTGAAGACCCCATGCACTTTAGATACAGGACTCAGATGAGCTAAAACTCATTATGTAAGCATCTAAAGAAGGGAAGTAACCAACACACAGACTCAGTTATTACACCTGTGAACCACAGCACAAGTAGAATGGCATTACAACCAGAAGGGGCACTTATTGGTTTTTAAGAGTTCTCTAATTGTACTTAAGATGTGGCCCACACATATACAGCCACCAAACTAGATAAGATGGATGAAGCAAAGAAGTGCAGGGTGATAGGAACTGGATGTAGATCTCTCCTGACAGACACAGCCAGAATATGGCAAATACATAGGCGAATGCTAGCAGCAAACCACTGAACTGAGAACGGGACTCCCGTTGAAGGAATCAGAGAAAGGACTGGAAGAGCTTGAAGGGGTTGGAGTCCCCATATGAACAACAATGCCAAGCAACCAGAGCTTCCAGGGACTAAGCCACTACCCAAAGACTATACATGGACTGACCCTGGGCTTCAACTGCATAGGTAGCAATGAATAGCCTAGTAAGGGCACCAAGTGGAAGGGGAAGCCCTTGGTCCTGCCAAGACTGAACCCCCAGTGAATGTGATTGTTGGGGGGAGGGCGGTA
The DNA here is from genome assembly GCF_011064425.1 of Rattus rattus. Lineage (NCBI taxonomy): Eukaryota > Metazoa > Chordata > Mammalia > Rodentia > Muridae > Rattus > Rattus rattus. Next base: position 127,216,065 of record NC_046159.1, read on the forward strand.
ATGGGGGGAGGATGGGGAGGGGAACACCCATATAGAAGGGGAGGGGGAGGGGTTAGTGGGATGTTGGCCTGGAAACTGGGAAAGGGAATAACAATTGAAATGTAAATAAGAAATACCCAAGTTAATAAAGATGGAAAAAAAAATCCAATCAACAGGAGGGAAATCATGCCTGTTACTGGTAACCTAGTCTGCTAACAGGCCTAATAAAATTATGAATTTTGGAAGAGAACCTAAAACCACCACTTTACTAAACCAGCATAATACATAAGTACACTCCAAATATTTGTCCTTATATTCTTTATATTTACAGTTTGTATTATCCTCACTCCTTACCAAAGAAACTTCTCTTTGAGAACTTTGAAACTTCTCAACATATGAGAACCATTACAGAAAAACCACAACTAATTAAAAATAAAGAATTGCAGAGCCCAGTCCCAGTGAATACGTGTAAACCACTGTAGTGGATATAGGATCAGAAAGATTATTATGACCCAGAGAATCAATGTCGCTTCTGTCTCTGTCCCACAGAAAGGAACGACACCATGACATTCTTCTCAAAGCAGTTTATTCAGGAACCTTACAGCATGTGAACAGGAATCTTTCTTTTCCTTTTCTTCTCTCTCTTCCCCAGCCCCCGAGCACACTCCCTTATACCCTCCCTCAACTCCGCCTCCTCAGTCCAGACTGCCTAATGTCAGTTCATAGGTCCACGTCACATGGCCTGATCTTGCGTCATGGTGCGCCTGCGCAGCTCTCACAATGGACGTGGCTAGTTTCAGGTGTGTGAGGAAGTCAGGTGCTAGTCATGAGACTTAGCTGCAGTCCCGGGCGCCATCTTGGGACTGCCGCCACACCCGCTCCCCACAAATCAAGGGTTCTGCTATAACAGCATGTCTTCTAGAAATTTCAGAAGCTACACTGATACATTCTCATTCTAATGAATTCTTAAACATGAGCTGAACAAGAATAACCAAAAACACATGCCAAATATATAGTGATAAGGCCCTGAGAATGCAACTCTATGCAAAGAATTATGGCAAACTATGGGATACTGAGAGTGGGAAAATTAGTCTTTCCTAGAGAAGAACATATCAATTGGTTATCCAAAACCAGGTTTTCAGCCTTGAGAATGTAACAAGTAAGATTATACAGACTGAAGAAGATGTATATATGTATGTATGCATGTATGTATGTATGCATGTACATATGTATACATGTATATAGGTATGCCTGTATGTATGTGTGTATGTATATGCATGTAATAATAAGTAATGAAAAATTAGTCTAGGAAATTGAAATAAAGGTTGTATGGGAGGATTTTGGGGAAAAATGGGAAGCAGAATGATGTAATTGTGCAATTATTATTTAAAATAAGAAAAAAAACAAACTTTGTTATTAACCTTAGTTTTACCATTCAGTGCCTATTTGCTTCTGATTTGGGTGTAAGTTGTTAAAATCATACTTCTCTGATTCTGAATAAGGAAAAAAGTACTTGCAAAGTATCCTGAGCAGTATCTACGTGAGGGTAGTACTTAGTTGATGCTAGTTGGCAATGCTTCCTGACTGACTTGATAACTAAGTATAATACATTTTCAGGTGCTGTAGTAACATGTCAAAAAATAGTTAACTTAAAAAGAGAAAGTATTCATTTTGTGGATGTATCAGACCAATATTCAGGCAAACCAGTCACATATCCTGGAGGCAGCATATGGTCCAGGAAGCTTACTGTAAGTGAAGGCTACTGAACTAGACCATTCTGTGGGTAGAAAGAAACCTTTATTAAGGATCAAAGTGCTGTCTCTTGGGGGAAATGAAGAGTAGGTGTTGGGAAAAACCTCTTCAGTTTCATGGGAACAGGTAGTAGTGGGGGAACAGGAATGTTTGAGCCAAAACAGCCAGGGAGCTAGAGCACTGGGAGATACAGTATAGGCTAAAACAGCTGATGGCTGGTGTGGGAACTTTAAACTGGTATGGGCTATTTGGGGTAATCAGGAACTAGATCCCGTTTGGCAGAAGTACTTGACTGTTGGGAGTGTGTAAAGAAAGTATTGTCTTTGCCTGATAAACAAAAACCTGGTTCATGAGATTTCTGAAGAATGCTGACATTAGGTTTTTGTTTACCATGTCAGAGTACAACCTGAGCTGAGCCCAGACTCTAACACAGGACATTGAGAGTGACAATTTTGGGGGCCTGCTTTGGACCTAATGAAGACTGGGAAACAAAGATAGAGAAGTAGGACCAGGTTCTAATGTCATTCTCAAGAACATATTCATATATTATCTAAAGGAATTTTGTGGGGCTCTGTGCTGGGGACTCCCCAAGGAGATTTCTGGCCTGGCTAGGTGTGTGGGTTTGGGTGAGCGGGAGAGAACTCAGGCAGGGAGGGGGGACTGCTTCTGCCTCCTCCACTGCTGGTCCTGCTCCTTTCTGTCACTGCCGCTGCAGTTGGTTGCTTGGCACAGGAGAATACGCCTGCCATCCCTAAGGGTCCCCTGAGGATTTGACTATCTAGACCAGGAATCAGGGTACATTTCACAGCTCACTGCTCTGCAGAATTTCACTAGGCTTCATTTGTTAAAAGTCCTACCATTTTTCCCTCATCATGGGATGTTTGGGACAGGATGCTATCCACCTAACAGCTGGTATAGTTAAAAACACTACAACTGCATCTCATGAGAATTGTCAAGGGAGAAACAGAGACTCATCACTGTGTCTGCTTTATCAATGTTATATAGACTGTGATATGGTAAATAATAATTTGTGTTTATAGTTCCAGAACTATGAACCTGGAAGCAAGTACCCTGACTGCCACACCCCCTCTGGAAAGTCAAGAAGGCTTCTTCATCTTCTTGTGCTTCATATATCTCTTGTATTGTGCTTGAATTTTCTGATCCCTTGCATGTTCAATTGCTTACCCCTGTTTCAAGCTACCCATCTCCTTTCTTGGGTGCTTGTGATATACAATCGGGTCTGCGCAGATGATTCAGGAGAGCGTTCTATTGTGGGGTCAATGAGCAGCATAATCCTCATAAGCTCACACGTTCAAACCCGTGGGCTCCAGCTGGTGGCTGTGTTTGGAAGGGTTGTGGGATCTTTAAGAGTGGAACTGTACTGCAGGTAGTGGGTCAATGGGGTAGGCCTTGAAGATTTACACTCTAACCCTGTGTGATGGTGAATATGCTTGGCCCAGGGAGTGGCACTATTAGGAGGTGTGGCCTTGTTGGAAAAGGAGTGGACTTGTTGGAGGAAGTGTGTCATTGAGGGCTTTAAGACTCCCATCCTAGCTCCCTGGAAGCCAGTCTTCTCCTAGCGGCCTTTGGAACAAGAGGTAGAATACTCATCTTCTCGAGTACCATGCCTGCCTGGGCACTGCCATGCCTTCTACCAATAATGATAATAGACTGAACCTCTGCACCTGTAAGTGAGCCCCAACTAAGCATCGTCCTAATAAGAGTTGCCTTGGTTATAGTGTCTGTTCAAGCAATAAATCCTAACTAAGACACCCTGCTTCCTGTTTACATTATGCTTTCTGAGTGAGAAAGCAAAATTCCAAATAATCTTGTTCCTGCCTCTGAGCCTTCCTGTTTTATGCCAAATCTCACTATGAGAGTCTAAAGTTCTGGACTATGGAACAAAATCAACTCCTTCTCCTTTAAGTTGTTTTTGTCAGGATATGTTACTACAGTAAAAGGAAAGTAACTAAGATATTTTCTCAATTCAAAATCCTTAATTATATGTAGTGGAAAGATTATTTTCCTAAATCAGGCAATATTCACAGTGATTTGGGTGTGTGGTTAATTTTCAGAAACAGCACTGAAGGTATTATAACTCTTTTCATGTCATTAGTGGTTTTGTTTTTAAAATTTTGCTAATACTTTTAATATATTTTGATTGACATATAATTATATGACATTCCTCTTCCATTTCCTCATACCAGCTTGTCCCATGTACCTTCCCTGAGACTACTTCAATAATGATCCCCAATTCTCAAATTGATAGCTGCTTCTTCTTTGACATTTTTTGTTGTATTCGTATATATGTCCACATGCACATACATATATGCATAGATATGTACAAGTAGATCCTACTGAGTCTGATTTTGTTTGTGCACATATGAATTCAGGCATGACTAGTGCACTGGACAATAAGTAAAGGCCATTTCTGGAAGAGACTATTTCACAGCAGTTTTCCTGGTGTTCTCTCACAATTTTCCTATCCACTTTCTGTGGAGTTCTCGATGCAAGAGCTTATATAAAGAAGTATTTTTTGTGTGGTTAGGTTCCCCGCAATATGCTATTTTCATTATGTCAAGTTGAGATTTTCTGTGCTAGTCACCAACTACTATAAAGAGAGGATTCTTTGCCACAGAGTGGTAGCCACACGTATCTGTGGGCATAAGGATAAGCTTTAGGATGTAGCAAGGAATTAAACTGGTCTAACACAGTGGCAGTAGATGAGGTTTTTTCCTAGGGTAAATGAACTCACATACCCTAAGAAGCTGGCTAGTTTTCCAGTATCAAGAATGATTTCCCTCTTGTTAAGTGGACCTTAAGGTAGAAAGCTGTTGCTTGCTGGCAGCCAATGAGTGCTATTTACTGTTCATTAATGCATACCTTCACATGGTAGGAATTGTTAAGGTTCACAGGTGCTGCACTTAAAGGGAATCTGTTTAACAGTCTTACTCTCTGTAACTTGTAATGTAAAATTTCTCTTTCTTATAACTGTCATTCTTTATAAACTCCTTCACAGTACAAGTCATTCCTGGGAGCTTACTTCTACAATCTCAATTTCTAGTCCTGGAAATTTCCTTGACATTCAATTCATATGTCTTGTTTTTGATCCTTGAGCCAATCTTTTCTCTCTTAAAGTGGTTTCACGTGAAGCAGATGGAGACCATTACAGAGCACCACAACTTGTTAAAATACAAAAAACAACTGATCCCAGTAAGCCAAAATCCAGTGGATACATCTACAATCCAACTTCTGCATTTAAGTCTCAGTCAAGGAAGAAGGGGGTCGAAACACTGTAGGAGCCAGAGGACCAGGAGGTCTTCTATGAGATCATGCCTCCTAAAAATGACAGGGAAGGTATACTCCTGATATCTCACCAATATGGCCACCTAAACCAGACACAACAACATCAAAAGACATGCAAAGGGAGAAGGAGGAAAACTAAAAACTATAGATAACTATAGATCTCTGATTTCCGAGAGAATTATCATCAGACATGAGACATCAATCTGGTTACCCAGTTCCAGGTTGTCAGCCCTGAGTTCATAGACCCACAAGCAACGGTAAATGGATGCAATAGGCTTTCTTTATGTATCTATTCATTTATATACATACAAAAGAGTAAATGCCATGAATTTTAGGGGGTAAATGAAGGAAGGAGCATAGAATGGATGAGAGGGAAGAAAGGGAATAAAGAAATGATATAATTATATTTTAATTAAAATAATATGTACTATTATAATATAAACCTAATTTGTCTTTTTATTGATTTTGTTTTGTATTATATTTATCCTATTACTGAGGATTTATCTGAAAAAAAATCATCCCGGGGCTTAGTTAAACTGAATAATCTTTGCCAGAATGGAGCTGGAGAATTTGTTCTGAATGTCATATCTTTTTCTTTTTCCTGTTTCAAACACAAATAATTACATTGGATCTTTGTATTCATTCAAAAGTGTTGTCGTTAAAGGTGACTTCAGTTTTTGTTATGTTGTTAGTACATATACCATGGCCAGAAGAAATTTAGCAGAGGGAGGAAAGGATTTGTTTCAGCTTGTGGCTTATAGTCCATCACTGAGGGAAATAGGGCAGGAACTCAAGGAGGAACTTGAACAAAAATCATGGAGGGACACCACTGCTTGCTAATTTCCTTGCAGGATTATGCTTATCTAGCTTTTTTATAAAGCCAAGATTAACTTGCCTAGGGAATGGTGAGTCTCATGGTGTATTGGGTCTTTCCATATTAATTACTCGTTTCCAAAATCATAGGCCATTTTGATCTGAGAAATCCCTTAATTGAAATTCTCTTCTCAGGTGAATCCAGGTTGCAGTAAATTGACAGAGATAACTGGGTGGAGGGGATCCATACTGTTGCTAATCCAAGGAATTTACTATAGACTGAAAGCAAGAAAATCACTGTTTTTAAGCCAGGAAGTAAGCCTGTACCAGACTTGTTAACTTTCTAGGTTTTCTATCTGTTAAAAAATGTTTATTTTTAAATAAAAATAATTTTAAAATATTTTAAAGTAATGTTTTAAAAACATAATTTTTAAAAATTTATATTTTTAAAATAATTTTTAAAGAAATTATATTTTTGTTATAACAATACAAGTGAAGATAAAAGTTTATGATAAATTAATAGCTCCTCTTCACTGACTTTACTTTGAAACAATACAGAAGGCAGGCAGGGTTCATCAAAAGACCTGGAAGCAAGACATGGACCAACAATGGAGGCGTGTAAGTACTTTTTTAAATTAGCTTCTGGTCACTGAAAAAAAATGAAAGCAAAAGCACACATATCTTGTTCTTGCTTTTACAGTATACTGTAAAATGATACTATAATAAATACACTATTTAACTTAAGTCGTCCATAGGAAAGGTAGCATGTTAGGTACAGTTTAAGGTAAGCCTTTGAGAACCAGTCTTGTTGCTGGCTTCTGATCCTAGTTCCATAGATAATTGTGTGGGTGGTCTTTAGTAAGATACTTTTCCTTCCAGCCAGCCCTGCTTTCTTCTCGCTCTCTCTCTTTCCTTACTTTCTTTATTTCTTTTCTTTTTGGTGGAGGGTTGTACTCAGTGTTTATTTAGTGTTTTAAAATTTTTAAATTTTTATTTATTTATTTTTACACTCCAGATTTTATTCTCGTCCTTGTCCACCCCTCTCCCCCGACAGTTCCACATCCCATAACTCCTTCCCACCCCCGACTCATGTCTCCACAGGGATGTCCCCACTTCACCCACCCCACCAGAACTCTAAATTTTCTGGGGCTTCCAGTCTCTTGAGGATTAGGTGCATCTTCTCTGACTGAACAGAGACCCAGGAGTAGTCTGTGTATGTTGAAGTAGCTGTATATGTTGAAGGCGTCATCTCAACTGGTGTATTCTGCCTGGTTGGTGTCCCAGTGTCTGAGAGATCACAAGGGTTCAGGTTAATTGAGACTGTTGGTCCTCCTACAGGGTCGCCCTCCTCCTTAGCTTCTTACAGCTTTACCATAATTCAACCAGAAGGGGAAGCAGCTGCTGTTTATTGGTTAGGTGCACATATCTGCATCTCACTCTTTAAGCAGCTTGTTGGGTCTTTCAGAGGGCAGTCATGATAGATCCATTTTGTGAACACTCCATAGCTTCAGTAATGGTGTCAGGTCTTAGGGCCTCCCCTTGAGCTGGATCCTACTTTGGGCTTGTCACTGGACCTTCTTTACCTCAGACTCTTCTCCACTTCGATCCCTGCATTTCTTCAGACGGAAAGAATTATGGCTCAGAGCTTTGACTGTGGGATAATAGCCCTATTCCTCATTTGATGCCCTGTCTTTCTAATGGAGGTGGGCTCAACAAGTTCTCTTTCCACACTGTAGGGTTTCATCTAGGGTCCTCTCTGAGTTCTGATGGTTTTCACCTCCCAGGTCTCTGGTACATTCTGGAGGAAACTTCCAACCTCCTTCCTCCTGAGGTCGCCTGTTTACATTCTTTTTGCTGGCCCTCAGGGCTTCAGTCCTTTTTCCCCACACAATACCAGATCATGTTCCCCTCTACCCCACTCTCATCTCCTTTCCATCCCATATCCCTCCATCCCTCCCTGCTGGTGGATGCCCTCTTCTTCCTCCCAAATGGAACTGAGGCATTCTCACTTGGACCCTTCTGCTTATTGACCTTTTTGAGTTCTGTGGACTGTATCTTGGTTATTCTGTACTTCTTTTTTTGGCTAATATCCACTTATTAGTGAGAACATACCGTGCATGTTCTTTTGGGTCTGAGTTACCTCACTCAGGATAATATTTTCTAGTTCCATCCATTTGCCTGCAAAACTCAGGATGTCCTCATTCTTAATAGCTGAGTAGTATTCTTTTGTGTAAATGAACTACATTTTCTATATCCATTCTTTTGTCGTGGGACATCTGGGTTGTTTTCAGCTTCTGCCTATCACAAATAAGGCTGCTAAGAACACAGTGGAACATGTGTCCATGTGGGCATGGGCGTCAGGGCATCTTTTGGGTATATACCTAAGAGTGGTATTTCTAGTAGGTCTCTTTCCAATTTCCTGAGGAACGTCCAAACAGATATCCAGAGTGATTATAGCAGCTTGCAATCCCACTTCAAATCTCTCAAGAAAGAATTCCAATATCTCAGAAAATGGAGAGATCTCCCATGCTCATGGATTGGCAGAATTAACATAGTAAAAATGGCCATTCTACCAAAGGCAATGTACAGATTCAATGCAATCCCCATCAAAATCCTAATACAAATTTTCAATGACATGGAAAGGGCAATTCTCAAATTCATCTGGAAAGGCAATAACCCAGAATAGCGAAAACAATTCTTAGCAATAAAAGAACACCTGGGGACACCATCCCTGACTTCCAGCTCTACTTCCAGAGCAATAGTGGTAAAAACTGCATGGTATTGCTACAGAGACAGACAGGTCGACCAATGGAATAGAATTGAAGACCCAGAAATAAAGGCACAAACTTATGCACTCTTGATATTTGACAAAGAAGCCAAAAATATATAATGGAAAAAAGAAAGCATCTTCTATGAATGGTGCTGGTCTAACTGGATGTCTGTATGGAGACAACTGAAAAATAGATCCATATTTGTCACCATGCATGAAACTTAAGTCTAAGTCATCAAGGACCTCAACCTAAATCCAGATACACTGAATCTAATAGAAGAGAAAGTGGTAAAGAGCCTTGAACTCATTGGCACCGGGGGAAATTTCCTAAACAGAATGCGAATGGCTCATACTCTATGATCAAGAATTGATAAATGGGACCTCATGAAACTGGAAACCTTCTTTAAGGCAAAGGACATAGTCAATAGAAAAATCAGCATCCTATAGATTTGAGAAAAGCTTTACTAACCCTGTATCTGATAGAGGTCTAATATCCAAAATACATTAAAAACTCAAGACGCTAACCACCAAAAACCCAAACAACCCAATCAGAAAATGGGGCTAGAACTAAACTGAGAGTTCACGATAGAGGAATCTTGAATGGGTGAGAAGCACCTAAAGAAATGTTCAAAGTCCTTAGTGATCAGAGAAATGCAAATCAAACAACCCTGAGATTTCACCTTATACCAATCACAATGGCTAAGATCAAAACCTCAGGTGACAACACATGTTGGCAAGGATGTGGAGAAAGAGGGTGAGAGCAGCAAACTTCATTTATTGAATGAAGTTTGAAGAATGAAGGTATTGCCTAAGACAGATAAATTCTAGGCTTGGCTAGCATTTCTGAACTGTCTCTTCCAGACTTCCTATTGTAATTTTTATTTTCAGGAAAAAAAATTCCATGAAAATTATATGTGGGTACTAATAGGCAAACATCTTGATCTATTACATCTTTTAGACATTTGTTCCTTATATTTGATTAAAAGAAAGTGACAAGTGTTATGTTATTATTTTTCTGGAAAGAAGCTAGAAAGGTATTAAAATTTCAAATCTATGTCCCTAATAACTTATATATGAAAATGTGTTACATACACTGTTGTCCTGGGAAATCCACTGCACCCTGTCTCACATTCAATGGTCATTTGGATGAAATAAATCTTAAAAGGGTACAGCTGTGAATGGTTAATACAAATGAAATATCTGGCAGAGAACAATCTTACCATTTCAGTGACTTTGACGTACTGTGATGTGCTTTCTCACTATCTTTAAATCATAATTAAAAATTAAGGTTTATTTAATTAAAACTTCCTGGCTTTGGCTGTAGGTCCAATATATATTGGCAGTTAAAAGAAGAAAAAAAAAGAAAGAAAGAAGTATAGTTGGCCACTTGAGATAGCATGGTTTACATTTGCCATTCAGTACAGATAATCTTATAGGACTCCTTTTCTTGTCAGAGACAGGAAATGGATTTTTGATGCTATCTAATATTGATCAAACTGCCACATAACTGATGGGACAAGATTTGAAGGGTACGATTTTAAACAAGCTTGACATGTTCTTTCTCCATGATCTAATCGTGCCAGGAGGAAAAATCACAATTAAGGAGAGGCTTCATTGGCTTCTTTAAATGGAACTCTTCCTTACTAAAACCAGACGTGTTGCTTATTTAAGGATATTTAGAAAAAGATTCTTTCCTGGGTATGGTGAGAAAGAGGCAATATGAGAGAAGCCTGGAATTCCTGCTGTCCCTCCCCTGAGTTAATTTGTATCTAATATTTGTAATGTATAGAACATGATGGTTTTCTGCTATCTTTATCTCCTTATTGGTATTTTATTCATAGTGGCACTAACAAAATTTTTCCCTGAAGAAAGAAAAATAAACCACATTAAAATGCCAGTTAGCCCTAGGAAAAAATTCTTAAAGTTATTCAGATATCAAAATATTATTTTAACAGTGAAAGGATGGAAAAGCTAATACAAAGAACTCTAATTGAAGTAATATTTCTAGGTAATATCTCCACAGATAGGAGAATAAATAAACTCCACAATCCAATTGTTTCTTGGCTTCATATTTAATGGAACCTATAGTCTCTTTCCTTAAATAAGTGACCTGATTAGATTACAGTATAATTAAGTGGCAGTTTTGAGGGCAGTACTTCACAAATATAATTTTCCTATAAGAAATGTTCACTGAAAATAGCACTTCATTTTATTACTAAATGGAACAATTTCAACATCTATAATTGTTCTTTTTTACATTCCTTAGGAAACAAGCCATGTGGATGTGTTATTTTTGCCTACAGCATAAGAATAAGCAGTGTAATTTTTCCCAGTAAGGACTGCATACAAAGCTCAGTGTTGCACATTGGGTTTGCTGGCCACTTTCAGCCGTTATCAACTCATTCACTAAGGCTTTCTACATCCACAAGGGGGAGGAGGCAGAGAAGTTATGGAAGAACAGTTGCTTTCTTTTCATGGTGCTAAAAAGGATTAAGACAAACACGAAGTTGCCTTATACATTCTGTACCTTGTTCACCGTAAATTTTTGCATTAATTTAATGATTCAAAGATATTGGATTTCAATGTTGTTTATTGCTATTATTATCAACTGTTGCTTTTGGTTTCCTCTTGAACTCAGTTCTGAGGGCATTCCTCATTCACATGATCTTGATCCTGGTTCTGCTGATGCATCACAAAGAGAATTTGATCCTGACCTATGGTGTGAATCTAAAACCATTTTTTCTTTATTCTGTGCTCTGTTTTGTTTTTCAGAAAGCACCCATGAAACCATGAAACAATGACTTTACAAACAAAGTATGGATTGAAGAATAAATCTTAAGTCCTTAGTCTCTGTTAATATTGGTTGTGCAGCTTGGAGATCCACAGCCTGGTCCTGGAGTCACAGAAAATATAGACACGCAAAACATCTGACTCTCCTATGTGTTTAGAATGTATTTATTCATTTATTTTTGTAGCAGTCTTGAGAGTTTTGTGACAGTAGCAGTAGAGAGCATAGTGACACTGCTTTTACACATCTGTGGCATGTGCTGGCTGTGTCTTCTGAGTTAGTCTTTCTTATGTGCATCTGAAAACCAAATTGCAGATTCTAACCTTAGCTATAGTCAAATGATGCCAATACAATCTCAATGTCTTTAGAGGCTCTCAGAGCCAATTCTAGTGCAGATCTTTATTTCCTTATTCTGGCCATGAAACTAATGTATTTTGGAGATTCAGTCAAATATAAGACATCCCTGCCATGAGCTGCAGTCTTAAACATGACCACAGTCAACATCTGACTCAGGAACATGCTCTCTAACACAAGGGTTTGCCACTCCCTTATTAAGTTTATGGAGGAGTTATAAGTCTATGTTTTTAATTTGTTCCCAAGTAGATAACTGGAATTAGTATAGATTAATGAATTAATTTGTCACATCAAATAAGAGACTCCTTTTATATGAAAAAATCAATATATACTTAAATAAATTAAGATCTTAGTTTTTCTCACTTTCTTTTTTGTTTCCAACATGGAGAGGTTTAATGAGAGAAGAAGAGTATTAGAGGGGAGGAACAAAGGAGGCCGGCCATGGGAACCTGGAGGGAAGGGGAGAGGAATGGAGAAAGAAGGGACAGGGACAAAGAGGACATGAGAGGAAGAAGAGCAAGAGAGAGCAAGAGTTTTTTCTGACTTTCAAAATATCCCAATAATGTAATAGGAGAAAATGAAACAAGCATAAAAACAAATGCTATATATCTTTGCTATCATGTTTGGGAATTTTTTGAGATTTCAAAAATTTAAAGTCTAGACATGACCTAAAATATTAAATATGGATGACATGATGGTTGATCTTGCATGTGAACCTGGTTGGATTAAGAAATGTCTTGGTGGTTGGTGAGGCACAGGCACCTCTGAATGTGTACTGGATGAGAGAGCACTGACATAAGCACAAGGTCACAGACATAATGAATGGATTATCCCTTGATAAATTTACAAAATGACAGCCTTATTGGGAGGTAGTGAATGACAGAAGGGAAGGCCTTGTTAGAGTTGGGAGTGCACAGGATGTTGTCTTTGATACTCTGGTCTCTCTTTTTATGCCCTTCGTCTGCTTCCATTCAATCAACAGGGGCAAGAAACAGCTCTGACTATTCTTACTGATAAAATGCTCTCCTAATCCAATGGAGTTAAGCAACTATGGGCTGAACCTTGTAAAGCCAGGAGCCTAATAAACCTTTCTCCCATTAAGGAACACTATTTTTGATTACAAAATGTAAAAGTTGCAAAGCTAACAAAGACCCTCTACTTCAATCTGTTTATAAAATTGCACACATACATAAACACATATATTTATTTATGAGACTTGCGTTAAAATAATCTCATATTGGAAGGCATATAACTATACAACTATCCAGGTGCTAACCAGAGATTTTAAAAGTTTAGTGAAAGATATCTCTCTATATTCCAAATTACTTTAGAGTAATAAAAGTTTTGCTGTTTTTCTTGACATATTTTTGAAAACCTAGTATATTTGATGATATGATATAGAAATATATGACCTACATTTATTTAATTATTGTATTACTGAAAAATCAATGCATACATAATATACTATATTATATAATACATTATATTTGTATATGCATATGTAAATATATGCCTATTTAGAAATATAGAAATATACTTAATAAAGATGAACAATCATCTAATGTACATGACAATCAAAATGATTTAGATATAATGCTGAAATTTTGGAATAAAAAAATCATAAAAACAGCTGAGAGTACAACTCAGAGGACTTTTTTCTTAATGAGAGAAAAATAAATCATTTGTAAGAAAATTGAAAGCCTCTTCAGTTTGGTCAGGTAACAGCAACAGAAACTCCTTCATTTTTGATTTGAGTGTAGAGTCCTGAGCATAACATGACTTTTCTGCCTTCCAATATATCTGATCCTTAAAGTGAATTCAAATTCTCAGTGAATGCTTTTAGTGCAATGCTCAGTAGTGCAAATCACATGAAGTAGGTGGATTAGATATTTAAGTTTAGACCTTATAACGAAAGTGCTGCATAATGCTGGAAATGGTACAACTTTCTGGAAGTGTAGTAGCCTTCTCAAACTGTCTTGAAAGGCTTTACCAAGTGATCCCAGTGAAGAGAAACTATTCCATCTTCGAATATTGAAAATGTTAAGATGGAGGCATTCAAAATAAGCACATGTTAACTTTAAAACTTTTGCAGTTGTGTGAATAAAAAATTGGTTATCTGTATAGAAATATTAAAGTGTAGGAGTCACATGAAATGAAGGGTTACAGAGCCCAGTTTTGCTTAGGATGGTTACAAGTACAGCCTGACATGAGATTGCCGTGTGATTTGACACCAGAACCACCTTTCCTTTTCTCATGAAATCAATTAGTCTCTAGCCTCACGTCAAAATGATGACAGTAACAGTTTCCAGGCCCACACAGGTACAAGTCTTAATTAGTGCTCATAGAACTATATAGAAGAGGTGAACAAGAAGAGTTATGCAATGGAGAAGCAGAGTTGTTACATAATATGTGACTGTATATTGCTTTGTGTTCTGCTAATGTGACAATGATATGTATTATTGCTCTATAAATGATCCACACAACAGAACTACAGTATAATGTTATTAGAATAGTTAACATTTTTAATCTTAATGATTTACAGAAAACAAATTCTATCATTGACCTTGTTTATATGCAACGTAATCAGACTATCACATGGACAACCTTTAAGAACAGATTTTTTTTTCTGAATGGATCTTCTATGGTCATTAATGGACAAAATCAATGACAACATTGGCATTTGTATCTTTCTGGAAATCATGGTTCCGGAAATGAGCTTTTAGTTTGTTTTAGAATGTTCCTGATTTAATATGCATAGTTTACTCTTGAGACTGTAAGAATATCTTTCTTTCTCTCTCTCTTCCCAATTTTTTTAGAATTATTCATTTATTATATATAAGTACACTGTAGCTGTCTTCAGACACTCTAGAAGAGGGCATCGGATCTCTTTACAGATGGTTGTGAGCCACCATGTGGTTGCTGGGAATTGAACTCAAGACCTCTGGAAGATCAGTCCGTGCTCTTAACTGCTGAGCCATCTCTCCAGCCCTCTCTTCCCATTTATAATCTCTCTCTCTCTCTCTCTCTCTCTCTCTCCACACACACACACACACACACACACACACACACACACACACACACATACACACACACACACACACGCTGTTGTAAATGGTAATACGTTCTATGATAGACAAAGAAAGAATGAACTTTAACATTAAAAATGATATAGTCAAAAGTCATCAGGCTATGTCATTAACAAATTTGATTTGACATATCATGAAAATCAGGATAGTTTTGCTAACTATAAAATATTTTTGATATTTTTAGGGACTTTCAAGCCAAACAATGAATGTGAATTACAGTTCATAACCTCATAACATAATCAAACTATTTATGAAGATATGTGGAAGGTATAATATCACTTTAAAATATCTTTAGACCAGTTCTCACCAGCTCTGTTACCATCCTGATGAGGATGATCCTGTTGCTCTGAGCTCTAAAATGACTTCTTGTCTTTACTCATCCATTTATGTCTTTATTTCTTCTATGTTAGTTAATGTGAGTTTTAAAGGGAGTGTGTTATATTTTGAAACATACTATCAAAGTTCTGCATGCTTTAAATTTTTTTTCTTATACCTATTATTTGCATTTCTGTTTGGGAGATTTTTGTTGGCATATCTTTAAGTTCATTGATTCTCTCTTTAGCTGTACTTAGTCTGCAGATAAGCTCATTAAAGGCATTCTTAAATTAGTCTCATGGTTCCAGACATTTCTCCTAGGGGAAAGCCATACCTCATTGCTGCCCTGATTTTACCCTTTTGCATAGATTCAGACCAGCAAATTTGTTCCCTGATGGTTCCAAGAAAAGTTGTAGATTTTCATTTTGCCTATTATTTTTCTCATTGTAAGCAAGGGATTTTCTTGGATTTTGCATATTATTGCTGAAACAAAAGTTTCTGAGTGTCTGTTTAAATTTTCAATTAAATTATGTTATAAATGGCTCTCAACTCACTCACAGAAAATGCTAAATTCTACAACAGTCTACAAGGCCTTTTATTGTCAGATTCTGCAAACACTCACTCAAAACCCTAATATTACCTAATATTCCCTTGGTTTTACTAAAACCAATCATTCACATTGGTTGTTTATAGTATCTTTGTTGGACTTCACTCTAATTTAGAGGTCAGGGATTTTTGGTCCCAGAAACGTAATCAAGTACATTAAGACCTAAAACAGAATGAGACATGAATTGATAAGCTGAATTTTGTTTAATTAGTAAATTCTTCCTTAAGACCAGAAATCTTCTCTGAAACTAAAAATAAGAATTGAGTTAGGGATTTGGTATGGATTTGACTGATGCCATGATTACTCTTTCAAGGTAAAGGTGCTACATGGAGTAGCACCATTTGCTTTGGTAGACAAATGTTCAGGTCTCAGAGATTATGATGTGGTAGTACCAGCTTGACATCCAGTAATTATCTAAAAAAACTAGAAAACAAATAATAGCTAAAAATTTAAGTTTTCATATAGTGAAACAAACTTGCATTCCCTGGAATGAAGCCAAATTGATAGTGGTGAATGATGGTTTTGATGTGTCATCATTTTCACTGAAATCCAGAAAGTCTTTACCTTCTTTATTTTTCTCTGACCAAGTTATCATTGAGAAACAAAGTAGCTTCCTGTCTCCATCTTTTTCCAGAGCCAGGACTGTTCCACAGCCCTCAGACACAAAACCTGCCCATAGATAGCTAGTCTCTCAGGATCACTCTCCCTCTTAAGCCCTCAGCCCACAGGTGAGGCCCCACTGTCTCCCCATTGACTGTCCAAAGAGAGATCTGCCATGAGTTCACAGGGTTCTGGAGCCACAGGGCAGCCTGGGATGGGGCCCTTCCATTCTCCATCTGTGCCCAGAACCACGACTGTTCCTCAGCTCTCTGACACAAAACCTGCCCTCAGAGAGGTGTTCTGCCATGAGCACTCTCCCTCCCAAGCCCACAGCTCACAAAAAAGACCCCACTTTCTCCCCACTTTCTCCTCATTGACTGTTCAAGGAAAGACACCCTGAAGCATGGGGGAGTAGGAGCCATAGGATAGCCTAGAATAGGAAAATACCAGGTCTCCATCTGCACCCAGAGCATGGGCTGTCGCTAAGCTGTCAGACACAAAACTTGTGTACAGAGAGCTAGTCTACTAGGAGCTCTCTCACTCCAAAGATCACAGGCTCACAAGTCCACAGGAGAGAGAAGCTCCAGTCAGAGACAGCAAGAGCAACTAAGATCAAAGATAACCATATGGTGAGAGGCAAGTGCAGGAACCTAAGCAACAGAAACCAAGACTACTTGACATCATTAGAACCCAGTTCTCTCACCACAGTAAATATTGGATATTCCAACACACCAGAAAAGCAAGATTTGGATTTAAAATCACATCTCATGATGATGATATAGGACTTTAAGGAGGACATAACTAACCCCCTTAAAGAAATACAGGACAACCAGGTAAACAAGCAGAAGCCCTTAACGAGGAAACACAAAAATTCCTTAAAGAATTACAGAAAAACACAACCAAACAGGTCAAGGAATTGAACAAAACAATCTAGAATCTAAAAATGGAAATAGAAACAATAAATAAATCACAAAAGGAGACAACCCTAGAGATAGAAAACCTAGGAAAGAGATCAGGAGTCATAGATACAAATACTTCAACAGAATGAACAGAGATTGAAGAGCAAATCTCAGGGGCAAAAATTCAATAGAAAACAGTGACACAATAGTTAAAGAATATGCAAAAAGCAAAAAGCTCCTAACCCAAAACATCAAGGAAATTCAGTAAACAATGAGAAGACCAAATTTAAAATAATAGATATAGAAGAGAATGAAGATTCCAAACTTAGAAGGCCAGTAAATA